>NC_060145.1:261173558-261483730 GCF_021461385.2 Schistocerca piceifrons | reverse complement strand
ACCAGTACACTGGGATGACAGAAGTCACCAGATAACTCCTAATATCGTGCCGGACTTCCTTTTGGCCGGCATCGTGCAGCATCTCGGAGTGACATCTCGACGTGACATCGACTCAGCAAGTCATCGGAAGTCCTCTGCTGAAATACCGAACCACTCTGCCTCTATAGCCATTCATAATTGCGAAAGTGTCGCCAATGCAGGATATTGTGTATGAATTGACCTCTCCATTATGTCCCATAAATGTTCGATGGGATTCATGCCGACCGATCTGAGGACCAAATAATTCGCTCGAACTGTCCAGAATGTTCTACAAACCAGTCGCGAACAGCTGTGGCTCGGTGACACGGCGCATTGTCATCTACAAAAACTCCATCGCTGTTTGGGAACATAAAGCCCATCAATGGCTGCAGATGGTCTCCAAGTAGCAGAAAATAACCATTTCCAGTCACTGATCGGTTCAGTTGGAACAGAGGTCCCAGTCCATTACATGCAAACACAGCCTACACGATATCGAGTCACCACCAGCATGAACAGTGCCTTGTTGGCAACCTGGCCTCCTGGCTTTTCGCTGGCTGTGCGCTGCACTCGAACCCTACCATCAACTCTTACAAACACAAATCGTGACTCATCTGACGAGCCAATAGTTTTTCGGTCATCTATGGTCCAACAAATAAGGTCACGAGCCCTGGGTAGGCGCTGCTGGCGATGTTGTGCTGTTGGCAGAGGCACTACCGTCGGCCGCCTGTTGCCACAGCCCATTAACGCCAAGTTTCGCAGCACTGCCCTGACGGATATGTTCGTCGTATGTCCCACATGGATTTGTGTGGTTATTCCACGAAGTGTTGCAGGTCTTTCAGCACTGACTATTCAAAGAAAACGCCGCTGCTGTCGGTTGTTAGGTTAAAACTGTCGGACAGTGCAGTGTCCACTGTGAGAGGTAGTACCTAAAATTTGGTCCCGGAATGATATTTTCATTCTGCAGCGGAGTGTGCGCTGATATGAAACTTCCTGGCAGATTAAAACTGTGTGCCGGACCGAGGCTCGAACTCGGGACCTTTTCCTTTTGCAGGCAAGTGTTCTACCGAGTTTTTTTTCTTTTTTACTTTTTTTTCGAACTCAGGACCTTTGCCTTTCGCGGGCAAGTACTCTACCGACTTTTTTTTTCCAAAGAGAACAAACACCTGTTACATGAGCAAAAGTTGCAGGTAAGGAGAAAACAAATAAAAACCTCTTGTGTATGAAAATAAAAGACGACGTTCTTCATAAAATAACACAATATCCTTTGAAAACGTAAAACATGAAAGGTAACTATATTTCCGCAACGGCCTTTCTTTTTTTTTTTTTTTTTTTTTTTTAACGTAAATGAGTATACAGGCTCACCATCAGCAGCAACCTTTTTGTTTATGTTCTTTTTTTTTGGGCGGGACCACAGGAGAAAGAAAACAAATAGGCTGCAGATAGAGAGCTATGCGTGAAAAGGATAAACATGTGTAAGGAAAAAAGAAGAGGAGGAGAAAAGAGAAGTGAAATAAATTAGGAATACTTTCCGCGCCATGCTCCACTTTGGCGCGCCATCAGAACAAAATTCATTCTATTATCGACCGTTAAAGCGGAACGTGGGATCGTCCAATCTTGGCTGGCACGGTTCGTTGAGATTCCAGCTTTGAGGCGGGTTGGTGAAAATACCCTGTAAATAGTTCGCGAAGGTGGCCCGATAGTGTCGATGTCGGTGAAGGGTGTGGTGATGTACTTGGAAGCGTGTCCAAAAGTCCGCCGGATCGACGATGTCGTCCCGGAAGAGGTAGTTGACAGCCATGCCACTAATCCATGTGATGGCGTGCCACTTAGCCGATGGCAAGCAGGTCGTGTCGGGATATATCATCATGGTAGGAGAAACGTGATGTGGTGGTACTCGGAGACAGAAAGCCACAATCTTCTGCACGAGGGTCCAGATAGCTGCTGCTGGCCCACACTCAAAACGATGTAAATCTGTATCTTCGACATTGCACTTGAGGCACAGTGGTGAGTCCACCAGCGCGATACGATGCAGTTTCTCTCTTGTAGTATACTTGCCGTTGACGAGAAGGTGCCACATCGCGGTAGTGTCAGTGGTGTGACATGGTTGGTGATTTGTTTTCCAAACTGTAGGCCATGAAACTTGAGGGCGACGTGTTTCGACGGGGTTTCGGGGTGGAGACTTTCGGAGAAGGCGATAGATGTCGCGGGTGGTCGTCTTCCTGGCCTTGGGGAGCTCGGTGCATATGTAGCTGTACTCCAAAAAGAAACGGCCGACATGTGACATTGGAGGTGGGATGTGTGACAGAGACGTCGGTGGGCGTCTCGAAACAGGTGCGAGCTCGGTGAGCAACATTCCAGTAAAACTAGCATTTTGACTTTTCCATAACCGGAGCATAGTATTGGTGTAAAGTGCCGTAGTCCTGGCTCTCACATTAACCAGATCGAGGCCACCGTCAGGCTTCGGTAAGGTGAGAGCTTCATATTGGACTTTGAAGATGTGTCGAGAACCAATAAAATAGCCGTAAGCTGCCTGTAATCTGGCCGCCATTGTCGCAATGATGGGCAGGATCTGCGCTATGTGGGGTATCCGGGCTGCCAGATGGGTATTGACGAAGGTGACTCTCTGGCACATATTCAGCGGGGGTAGTAGGTGATTTTGTATGTTGGCCCGGATGCGTTGCAGTAGGGCCCGAAAATTGATCGCCGAGGTGCGGCGAATGTCTCGCGTGTACACCAGTCCGAGACAACGAAGGGTGTCCACCAGTTGAAAGGGGACTAGGTTTTCTGCGGGAAGGCCGCGACCGATCTTCATGGCGCATGATTTTGCCACATTCATAGCGCTCCCTGCCCCTACACTGTAACGGGTAATCCACTGCGTCGCAGCTTGTACGTCGGCCGCTGAACGTGCGACGACTGCGAAGTCCTCCGCGTAGACTCGGCAGCGGAACACATGAACCCGGAGTGGAATACCTGTCAAACGTCGCCGTAATCCGCAAATATGTGGTTCCATCGCAATGGCATAAATCACCCTCGACAAAGGACAACCCTGCAGTACTGACCGTTTAATCCGTATAGGTTCTGTAAGTCTGCCGTTGACGAGAAGTCTGGACGTTGCCCCACGAAGGAGCCGCATAATCACTTGCGTGAACGTCGGGGGAATCGCCATTCGCTCCATCACTGCGCTGAGGAATGCATGATTGCAGGGGCCAGGAGTCCGATTCAGAGACCCTTTGGCCACAGCGCCTTGGACGTCGTCGGTGGTCACTTCAGAAGTCAGGAGGGTTGCAGTTGCTGCGTTTAGAGTACCAAGTGTCTCCTGGGTAACCTCAGCAATGGCCTCTGCACCGGCAGGTACTTCTTGATAGAAAAGTCTGTAGTGCGTTGTGAAAGCATCCGCAATGGTAGCTTGCGAAGTCAGCCGTCGTCCAGCAGGTAGGTCTAAAGTTTTCATTAAAGCCTGTCGGGGTTGACGAACATTTTGAACAATGTGACGCATAGAAGGTTCTTCACCGTTAATCCTATCTTGGCTGCGTGCTCGTACAATGGCTCCCTCTAAACGGCATCTGGTCAAGGTTAAAATCTTTGCCTTGATGCGTTGAGCTTCTTTTAGACGATCGGGGGATGGAGGATGATCCGTGAGTTCACGTAGAGAGCTATAGTAGAAATCAGTTGTGTGGTGATTCCACCTGGCTTTGGCTCTGCCATAGTGTGTCAAAGTGCTTCGGATGGCCGCTTTGGCGCACAGTAACCACCACTGCAGTGTGGTCTCGTAACGCGTAATGCGTTGAACACAGGGGTGCCACGTGTCGATGACCTGTTGTCGACATTCAGAGTCCCGCAGTAGCGTGACATTGAGTTTCCAAGGTATTGCACTGCGCCATATAGACTGTCTACGTAGGCTCATGGTACAGATGTAGATGTCATGATCCGAAAAGGCAGACGGCCAAAGTTCCGCGTCGAGGAGAACTGGTTTTAGAGCGTCAGAGATGTATATTCTATCAAGTCGGCTGGAGGAGTGGCTCGTGATGTGTGTGTACCCAGGGCGGTCGCCGTGTACCACTCGCCAAGTGTCGAGGAGACAAAGGTGGCGGACGAGGAAGCGAAGTTCCGCACATGGGGTGAAATGTGGGTATTGGTCTGTGCGCTCGAGAACACAGTTGAAATCTCCACCTACGATGAGATAATCGTATCGGCCGAGGAATAAAGGCGTGATATCTTCGGCGTAGAACTGGGCGCGATCCCTCCGTTTATCAGTGCCCGATGGACCGTACAGATTTATGATTTTGATTCCTTCAACTGTTATGGCCATCCCTCGCGCCGTTGGGAGATATGCGACATCGGAAACTGTAATCCCTTCTCGGAGGGATGTGTTCCATCGCTGCAGGGGCGGCGTACTTCTCATATCCATAACACCCGGTCCAAGTTGCTGTCCTCAGTTCCTGTAACAGGGCGATGTCGACGTCCACTGCTCTTGGCGTGTCGCGGAGCAGTTGAAGTTTAACGGGGGAGCCGATATTATTAGTATTGATAGTAGCTATTCGGTACGCCTGATGGGAGATCCGTGCTGTCGATAGGTTTGTAGCTGGTGAAGATTTTCGTGGTGGATTCTGGAAGTCCATTAGAAGTCGCAGGAGTCGTCGTAGAAACATCCCCCATTTTAGCGTTGGTCTAACGGAGAAACAGATCTGATTTCCGCATCAGGTGGAGGTGGGAAATCCGTGGCATCCGCCCATGAAAAATGTCCGACAGATTTGACATCGGCGGGAGGTGGCAGCGCTGACCGAGTCGGCTCAGTTGCGTCGGTGACGACAAGCGTGTTATGTTCCATAGCTTCTGGGCGCGGGGCTTGCTCACGATCTCTGTTGGACGGCTCACCGTCTTGTGGATGACGCGTCTCCGTGGCAGAGGAGAAAGAGTTATCGTGTACTCCGTCAGGGTGATGTGCCATCTCTTCGTCCTGTGGAGGGGGCTCAATGGTCGATTCTGATGTCTTGCGGCGTTTTTTTCGTCGTTTAGGCGACTTCTGCTTCCGGCAATGAGTTTCGGTGTCTGAGGAAGGAAGAGATTCACGTCGTTCCGGTGCTATGACGCGGTCTTCATTCTCCAGAACACTCTCATTGGTATCCTTGTGATCTTCTAGCGTGGGTGTGTCCGGCTATTGGACATGTTCACGGGTGGCATCGCCGGTGCCAAGGTGCTGCGACGCCTCCGGGTGTATCGGACCAGAGAGACGCTCACGAACGGCGTCTTGTGTGTGCTGGACGTGCAGTGTCGCCGCATAGGTGACTGGAAGGGTGGTCGTGGTTCTGTCGGTGTTCGTATCGTCGGGCCTTAGTTGTGTGGTGCGGCGTTGCAGGCATTCATTACGGACGTGGCCTTCTTTGCCACAACCGGAACATGTTCGAGGTTGTTCGTCGTAAATGACCACCGCACGGCAGCCGCCGATAGAAATGTACGATGGAACGTGCCGTTTGAGATCGATTCGGACTTGTCTCATGCCATTAAGCACCGGGTACGTCGTAAACTGTACCAATGTCTCGGCTACGTGGCTCTGGACTTTTCCGAAAGGGCTTAGCGCCGCGATGACTTCATCTTCATTCACCTCGAAAGGCAGTTCGAATACACGGATCGTCCGAAGGGCAAGCCCTGCATGGTCGACATCCACAGGCCCGACGTTTCCGTCGGAGTGCCGAAAATGTAGCCCATGTCGCGTCCTTTGAAAAATCTCGTTGCTGGCAGCGTCGGAAGTCATCTTAACATTAACGACGCTGCTAATGATCGATAGGTGTATGCCGATGAGTTCGTCACGGCGGATCTTCACGTCTTCGCGTAGGAAGCGTTCGACGGCCAGTGTTTTGGGTCGTGCGTATTCATTTGAGAAGGTGAACTTAAGAGTGTTCTTCCTGTAAGAGTTGGCCATTAGAGCTTGTTCGACTGAGAAGCGCGGTGACGAGGAAGTAAACAAACGCTCCGCGCGTGCAGCGGCGTGGACGGCCGAGCGCGGTGCGCAATGCTGCCCTGCCGAACGCATGCCGGCACGGTAGCTCAGTGTGTTTGGTCAGAGGGTTAGCTCCTTCTGTAATAAAAAAAAAAACTGAATTAATCGATCAACAACGAACTTAAACGGATGTCTTACGACGTCCGCCCCGAGCAGATGCAACGCACAAAATCGAACAAAAATGAGATTGAAACTTCCTGGCAGATTAAAACTGTGTGCCCGACCGAGACTCGAACTCGGGACCTTTGCCTTTCGCGGGCAAGTGCTCTACCATCTGAGCTACCGAAGCACGACTCACGCCCGGTACTCACAGCTTTACTTCTGCCAGTATCTCGTCTCCTACCTTCCAAACTTTACAGAAGCTCTCCTGCGAAACTTGCAGAACTAGCACTCCTGAAAGAAAGGATATAGCGGAGACATGGCTTAGCCACAGCCTGGGGGATGTTTCCAGAATGAGATTTTCACTCTGCAGCGGAGTGTGCGCTGATATGAAACTTCCTGGGAGATTAAAACTGTGTGCCCGACCGAGACTCGAACTCGGGACCTTTGCCTTTCGCGGGCAAGTGCTCTACCATCTGAGCTACCGAAGCACGACTCACGCCCGGTACTCACAGCTTTACTTCTGCCAGTATCTCGTCTCCTACCTTCCAAACTTTACAGAAGCTCTCCTGCGAAACTTGCAGAACTAGCACTCCTGAAAGAAAGGATATAGCGGAGACATGGCTTAGCCACAGCCTGGGGGATGTTTCCAGAATGAGATTTTCACTCTGCAGCGGAGTGTGCGCTGATATGAAACTTCCTGGGAGATTAAAACTGTGTGCCCGACCGAGACTCGAACTCGGGACCTTTGCCTTTCGCGGGCAAGTGCTCTACCATCTGAGCTACCGAAGCACGACTCGCGCCCGGTACTCACAGCTTTACTTCTGCCAGTATCTCGTCTCCTACCTTCCAAACTTTACAGAAGCTCTCCTGCGAAAGTTGCAGAACTAGCACTCTAAAAATGAGATTTAAAAAAAAAAAAAAAAAAAAAAAAAAAAAAAAAAAAAAAAAAAAAAAAAAAAAAAAAAAAAAAAAGAAAACAACGCAGACTACACAACTAAGCTACCCGAGCACGACTCACGCCTCGTCCTCACAGCTTTATTTCTGCAGTACCTCGTCTTCTACCTTCCAAACTTTACAGAAGCTCTCCTGCGAACCTTGCAGAGTGAAATTCTCATTCTGGAAATATCCCCCAGGCTGTGGCTAAGCCATGTCTGCGCAATATCCTTTCTTTCAGGAGTGCTAGTTCTGCAAGTTTCGCAGGAGAGCTACTGTAAAGTTTGGAAGGTAGGAGACGAGATACTGGCGGAAGTAAAGCTGTGAGGACGGGGCGTGAGTCGTGCTCGGGTAGCTCAGTAGGTGCCGGCACGGTAGACCAGCGTGCTCGCTCAGAGGGTTAGCTATCCTCTGTAATGACATACTAAGTGAACGGATCAACAAAGAACCTGCACGGGTGTCATCGGACGTCCGCCCCGAACAAATTCAACGAACAATGTAGACCAAAAAGAGAGGAAAAAGTTGGTAGAGCACGTGCCCGCGAAAGGCAAAGGTCTCGAGTTCGAGTCTCAGTCTGGCACACAGTTTTAATCTGCTCTTTTATGCCTTCTGTATGTGCTGTTACCGCCATCTGTATGTGTACATATCGCTATCCGATGACTTTTGTGTACATCATACAAGAAAACAACAACACATTACCCGTGTTGTGTGAAAAATGACTAAGAGCAAGTAAAAAGGTTGTAGCGACACCGGTAACCACACCTCTCTATCGTTGTCAGCCCTTGCTAGAAGATTGGATGACAGGATAAAGCCGCATGAGAATGTTTAAAAACGCAATAGCGAGCATATTGGTCGAAAATTAAAAGAACTCCTCATTACTCTTAAAATTCTCAAATGCATGAGTTCTTGCGACTCCGGACGTTACTCCAGACAGCACTAAAGAAACAGGACTGTCCAGTCTAATCCCGGACGTATGCTAAGCTTAGCCATATGAGAGCTGAACTGTTGGACCAAAGTTCGATAGTAATACAGGAGATCCGTGCTACGAAGCAGTATAGCCCAGTGTTCTCCGAAAAAACAAGCGAGAGAGAGGCAATGTGACTGCGTACGACGTCTGTCTGCACAGATACACTGATGAATCTCATTCTTTTGTGTTTTTGCTCTGCTCCAGGGCAGATGAGTAAATCTACCCTTGTCATTCTTGTAATTGCGACTTCCTCTGTCTTCGTTGCAACTTTTTATTCAACATTCGCTCCTGAAATATCAGTGTTACTGTCGAGCATTTGGAATGCTTGATATTCATTCTCGTCATTAATGAGACTGGCTTAAGGAAATGTTTGTTTTACACAGTACTGATGTCTACAAGATTTTAGAACTTCATTTATTCACGTGCCCTAAGAAGGTCTGTCATTAAAAACAAATGCCGGACTATCATCAGTTTCCTTACTGACATCTTTTTACAAAATATTCGAAAAAGTAATGTACTCAGAAGTACTGTCACATTTAAATAGAAAAAATTCCAGATGGGTTGCTCCAATCAGATTGCTATTTATTCATACAATTACCAAACATTGTAAGATTGATGCTTTAATTTGCTATGATGAAAGCGGTACTGATGGACAATAAAAGCGGGTTAAAAGCTGTGAGCTGTCTGGGAAAGTTAATCTTGCATTACTAAGCAACTGTTTCACCAGGTATCTAGTCTAGGTTTACCAAATTCCCAAACAGACTAACATTAATTATAATCTTTTAATAGTCATACAACAACCGGTTATATATATATATATATAAAAGAGAATTTAAATAAAAAGAAAGAAACCAGTTTATATTTGGAAATTTATTTTAAGATTGATCATTGAAATTTCAGCATATTAAACGTGAGTTATAACTGAGCTGGTGCCTTGTTTAGGACTGTGAAAATGTGAGTTTGTAATCTTACGGAACACATCAAATATAGAGCCAAGATTGGGAGTCTGCATACAACACTGCATTCATAAAACAACACACAAAGAACATTGAAACATATGCAACAGAAAATTAACCACTACCAACAGATTCAAATTTTACCCAAAGAAATTACGTTCGTAGCACAATCCTGTCCGTCATGTAATTACCACACACTGGTATACTAAATTCATATTACCTCTTTGTGAAATCTTCGCGAAAAGAATAGCTGAGGGGTACTTTGATGATTACGCCACATGCTTCACGTGGTCAACTTGGTTTACACAAAGAGTGTAACTCCACAATAATTTTGATAATTAAAATAAATTAGATCGAAAAGCAATTTACAAAAGGAAAACCTCGAACTGGTTACTAACGTCTTACTGTTATCCTGACGGGTCAAACAGTTATATAAGCACGTGGTACTGGTCTCGCAAAGTACACCCCACGTGGGTTGAACATAAAGAAAAGTTGCTATGTTGAAAAATATTGTCAAGACGAGACGTTATAATCACACAAGCCTTCGCATTTAAGATTGATCTTAGTTAGAGTTACTGATCAACACGTGGTTCCACTTTACTCATAAAGTAGTGACAAAGCAACTACCGGAAAATAATCTGAACTTCACACGAGAATTACACTGCGCTGCAATTTAAGATAACATTAGATATTTTAGAGCTAAACCTGAAATAAAGGTGATTAAATTTTCAGTTAGGCTGAACTTAAGAAATCCATTGTCCTACGGACTTAGCAGACACGCGCTTAGCCGGAGATCTTACCACTTCAGACGCTCGCCACGGACAGACTGCCCTGCGCTCCTACCGAGCGTGCTTCCTGAGGGTGGCTCACAGATACAAACGGAAGTGGCCAGAGGGGCAGTTTCCTATACCAACATGACAACGGACGGCCAGGACCATGCTAAGAATGGAAACCTCTCTGCCTTTAGAAAGCGTAGCTACCTGTTCCGACGTTGGTCCTACTGTTCTCTAGCAGACAGGCTTGTCTGCTACCCTCAAGCATGCAACTAGAAACACATTTGCTCTTTCATCCTCTCACACAGAAGGGAAGGGGGATGACAGTATCTTATCATACACAGTGTATAAAAGAAAGCGGATGTAGGTTCCGTATGAGACTGTGTGACATGAATTACATATAAACTGTGTTTTAAAGTGTAGTAGTGTGAAAGATCGTTCTTGTTTATGTGTAAAAGTAACACGTTCCACTACTCAGTCTCCTCCCAGATAGTCAGAAACGCCACAGTAAATTTAGAAGAGGACTTTATGCCGTAAATGACAATAGATTTAAGAAATTAAACATGAAAGGAATCCAACAGAGACCTTTCAACATCACAATCATTAAATTATAAAATACCGTTAGTTCGTACTTTTTCTGATCTGTCGAAAGCTTTCTATTGTGTAGATCATGATACTCTCTAAGAGAAACTTAAATTGTGTGGTATTGATGGCTTTACAACCCTCTGGTTTCAGTCACACGAAACAGATACAATGCAAAAGTTATGCCGAATAATTCGGACAACATTGGAAAGGTAGAAAATTGTAGTGACTCTGGTGAAATCACAAACGTAGTTTTACGGGATTCAACCCTCCATTCACTCTGTTCCTTATATATGTGAATGACCTTCCACTTAACAGCCAACAAGCAAAATCGGTACTTTTTGCAGATGATACTAGGTTTACAATAAATCCTACCACACAGAAAGCAACAGCAGATAATAATGTTTTTCAAAGAATTATTAAGAGTTAGACTGAAAATAGATTATCCCTAAATTGCGAAAGAAAACAAAATAGAAAACACTCACACACCACGTTCAGATCTGTACAACAAATAAAGTCATATTAACAGGTGATGTAGCTCATGGACAGGAGGCAGCAAATAGGGAAGAATGCTACAATTTTTTTGCTGGAAGAAGGGTATTAACGAGCTTCTCAAAGATGTTCAGTTAATTTTGCTCTCCGTATCGGTTGCTGGTCTTGGAAACAAACGTATCAACCTCTTGATATATCTTGCACAAATACACTCGATAACGTCTTATAGAATATTTTTCTGGGGAAATTCATCACTTTGAAAGAAAGCACTGATTGTACAACAGCGAGCAATAAGAATAATATGTGGTGTTCACCAATAGACGTCATGGAGGAACCTCTTGAAGGAGTTAGGCACCTTCACGATACATATACTCGCTAATGAAGTTCGTTATAAATTATCGGTCACAATTTGAGAAGAACAGTGATATCCTCACCTACGACACTAGTGGAAATAATGGCTTTTATTAGACATTATTAAAGCTGTCAGTAGCTCAGAAAGGAGATCAATACGCAGCGACAAAAGGTTTTTGATCATTTATCCAACAACATAAAATGTCTGACCGGCAGAAAAACCCGTATTAAAGATAACATAAAATAATTTGTCTTCAGCAGTTCCTTCCATTTCATGGGCGAACTTCTATTTAAAACTGGTAGTCTGTTAAAGCGAAAGGAAGAAAACACCCTTTTTTTTATGCGCAGTCACATGGGTAGGACAAAAAAAAATAATTTCTTCATTAATGTTAACACTAAACGTTCATACATACACTGCAAACTGATTAATTCCACGTCATTTCTATAAAAATTGTTCAAATGATCAGTGGATGTAATTAACTAAGCAACTTATGACACCAATATGCACAACGTCACGAGAGAAGGTGCATTACGTGCTCTAACTGATATTCGTGTATAAATCTGTGACTACTGACGAAGGCAAACGTTTGACACACAGATTGTGTCTTTTAAGTGTACATGTGCTAGGGCACTTCCTGAAGTTTGAAAACTCAAAAAGAAGCACATAATCAAAAATGTGTAACAAATAAAATCATTTTTAGAACACGTAAGTTCAACGAAAACGTAATTCGGTGCAAGAACCTCTCTAATTTTAATAATATGTCTGGTTCTGACTTCAGAAATGGGGCGTCCATGATCTGGATAAAACATCAACGTGAAGACGTTAACCGAACTTGCTAATCTGAGGAAAAGAGACTTTCTTTTGACATAAACTTAAAAAAGAACTACCATTCAATACAGATGCACGCATTGATAAGTACTGATACCATTCGGAAAAACATTCATGTATCAGTTGGTAAAACGTGCCCCTATGCTTTTCAGGTCTCAGGCGTCATCAGCCGACCATCCAGAACATCTCAGTAGGTTGTGAAAGTAATTATAAGGCTAATAATAACTTGCTAATTAAATACATATTCTAACAGCTTGCTGTGTGTATGAGCTTTGCCAAACGTCCTAATAAACCTGACCAGAGAGATTTTGTTTCACTGCACCAAACTTAAATCTTGCGGAGAGAAAGCTGCAATCAAAAACAGGGAAACCAAATTTTCAATACACTTTCAAGCTGTATGTTCTTGTCAGACGTAAGAAATAGTTATATAATTAAATTTATTGCACTGAGAATTAGTATTGTGGAGTTAGAAAAGAGTATGGTTGCGCTTGAAACAAAGTTAGTGCATTTATAACAGTGATTAATGTTTCGCAAATATGTTGATTTTTATATTACGAACCCGTTGTGAACATACGTCGAGGTGGTAATAGATTATCAATATGTTTTATATATGAAAGGATCTATGACGTGAAGACGTGTGTCAGTTTCTATTTTATGCTTAGACCAACAGCAAGATCAAAACAAAAGACTCCCAATGTACAACCTGTTACATACAACGAAATTTTGAGGGTAGAGAAATGCTATGCTCTTTACAAGCAACATTTCTTTATATACAAGTAGTGTATCTGGGATGATGACGGCAAAGAAAGCGGGGATACTGCTCGGAAAGCTGATGACACAATGTAGTACAAAAAAGTGTTAACTGATATCTCTATTATACAGAAATTTCAAGCTTCGTTTAACGTGAATGGAGGGACTTCCAGATTAGAGGAGATGAACGACTCTGTATGGCGATGAAATCTGGACTCGTATCGTGGAAGAACCGGTTTCGATACGGCGCTGTGTGTTATTCTCGAATGGACGCGACGGGCGGCAATTTAATGAGAGAGGGCGAGTGGATAATTGCAGGCAGCTTTGTACAACAACAGCTGCGGCGCTGCGTTCCTAACACCAGCCTTAAATTACTCCAGACGAATGCCAGAATGGTTTTTGCTTCTCCAGTCTGAACTTCCACTATACTGAATTCGCTGGATATGAAAGCCCAGCTGTAATGAAACTTTTTTCCTTCTTGCTAGTAGCTGGTGTAAGGATAGAATGTAGCAATATTATTGAAGCCTTCGGAAATTGTTCGTCTGTTTCAGCAGTACCTAACATATATTAATGAAAATAAGTTACAGATAATCTGAGAAGACAAAATAAGGAATTAATTAATTTCACTGGTGTACAGATAAACGATACTATACCAAACATAGTGGATTCTCTCTACCATCTTGATCACAGAGGATTTGTTACCTTCTGCATCTTTTTATATAACTTCGGGCTCAAATCTCGCATCCTTACACTCTCTGGCGACATTTGTCGCTTGTTGAACAAAGCGTTATACGTTCTCTTCTGCTCCATATGCGACAATGAACACCGAAGCAATTTGCACTACTATACTGCAGTATACTAGATGTGATCAAAAAGCGACGGGAATTTTATAATTTCACGGGGGTTTTATTCATCCGATTTTCAGAACCATTGTTTTTATCTTGTTGGTACACATATTCTTGATGTCTGTTTTCCTTTTCTGCTATTTTAAATATTTACTTTATATTTGACAGTTGAAAAGACTATACGTATTTTAGAATGCTCGGCTAATTTTTACTTAGAAGAAGATGGGTCAATGTATTTGCATTAAATTCTGCTTGAAAAATGGAATAAAGTGCAGCACCTCATTCGAAATGTTGTCTGTGGCTTTTGGCGAATCTACTAGGAATAAGACACGAGTTGTGGGAATGGCCGCACGTGGAAAAGACGCTGTTAACAGTATATTTGCTCCTTGGAATTGGACGCTACTCTTAGACTAGTTAAGTTTACTTTGACAGTTTGTAATAGCGCGTTACGTAAAAATACAATATAAACTTTCGTTGTAGCATCCCCAAGAGTGTTTTAACTGTCTAAAATGATGAAGAAGCAGGATCGCTATAGTTTTAAAGAGGGTCGAGGAAACGTTGAAGATGACCAACGCTCCGGATGCCCAAGCGCATCAATTACTGACGACAGTCTGGAAGAAGCAAAGAAAATGATTGTGGAAAATGGCCGAGTCACCATCAGAGAGGTTGCTAATGATGACTGGCTGATGCCGCGCAGTTTTTTCAGATGTTTCGTGCATAAAAAGTGTAGCAGCAAAGTTTGTTTCGAAACTGTTGAATTTCATCCAAAAATGAGGTGAGGTACACATCATTCAGGAACTGCTGAATGAAGTCGACAACAATCCAGAACTTCTAAAGAAGGTTATAACAGGTGACGAAACATGCATATACGGGTATAATATCGAAACCAAGACCCAATCGTCGCAATGAGAACTGCCTGAAAAAAAAAGTTCTATCAAATGTAAGATTATTCTCACTGTTTTGTTCGATTACAATGGTATAGTGCATCGTGCGACCCTGCCTAATCGTCATACGGTCAATAAGAAATACTATCTGGACGTTATTCGCCGTTTGCGTGAAGTAATCCGAAGAAAATGACCAGAATTGCGGCAAGACCACTCGTGGAAATAACATCACGATGATGCTCCCGCTCGCACCTCAATGCTTGTTCATCGGACGTGGCTCCGTACGACGTCTTTCTGTTCCCGAGGCTGAAGAGAACAATGAAAAGACGTCGTTTTGCCACCACTGATGACATAAAAACAGAGTCGCTGAAGGAGCTGAACACCATAACGAAAAGTGAGTGGCCGAGCGGTTCTAGGCGCTACAGTTTGGAACCGCGCGACCGCTACGGTCGCAGGTTCGAATCCTGCCTCGGGCATGGATGTGTGTGATGTCCTTAGGTTAGTTAGGTTTAAGTAGTTCTAAGTTCTAGGGGACAGATGACCTCAGAAGTTAAGTCCCATAGTGCTCGGAGCCATTTGAACCATTTTTTTGAAAAGTGAGTTCCAGAAGTGCTTTTGAGATTGGAAAAGCGCTGGTACAAGTGTGTTATATCTGAGGAGGATTGCTCTGAAGGAGAAATGATGATGATGATGTGTAAATAAAAATTCTTTAAGAAAAACAAAAATTTCCGTTATTTATTGATCACATCTCGTGTGTCTGTCTCGCCTTGACGAGTGGTTCAAATGGTCCAAATGGCTCTGAGCACTATGGGACTTAACTTCTGAGGTCATCAGTCCCCTAGAACTTAGAACTACTTAAACCTAACTAACCTAAGGACAGCACACACATCCATGCTCGAGGCAGGATTCGAACCTGCGGCCGTAGCGGTCGCTCGGCTCCAGACTGTAGCGCCTAGAACCGCTCGGCCACACCGGCCGACTGACGAGTGGTCTACGAACTGTATGTTACATGCAACGCCTACCTACACATTTTAAAGTGTTTTCCCATCCTTGGTGAATAGAACCGTGTTCTCCTTGTGCGATTATAAGGAACGAATGATGAAATTTCTGTATAGGAGAACTATATTTTCGCTGAACTTACGTTTCACAAAAATTATCACTCTGTCCACCGACTCAAGGGCAAGGCCAAATTATACGAATACAAACATTTAATACAGGATCAATTTAAATGATTTGTTACTACATATTACATATATGGTGCAACCATGGCATATAGTAACTGGTAAATTTAAAGTGAACAATGAATTAAAGCTGCTGAACTATGAAATCGACAATATATTCTTCAACGTTGTTTAGAATAAAACGGAGATTTTGCGGTTTCTGCCCATTTTTCTTGTCCGAATGTTTGAATTATTACATTATCTCTCGAAGGAAACCACTCACACTCACGGGCTTATAAACTGGCGACACCTTTCTAGTAGAGTGTAGCAAACGCTTATGTCTCGATGATGAAAGTTTTGCAATGTAGCATGGACTATGTGAGATATCGGAACGGCTGGGAACTCATCATCATCCTTTACTGCTCAGCTGATGATGGGAGTGGTCGGAGCAGTTAACAAAGATCGTACATTTCCCCTCAATGTCATCCGAGATGTGCTCAACATCTCTGAGACCAGGGGGCATATGCGGCTGCATGGGCACATAACTGCTGTTCGTGGAGTGCCCTGAAATCACTATACCACAAGAATTTAGCAGTTCTTCCACGTCTTAAAATGTTTCTCTTATCGAGGGCACTGTTGCAAAATACTAACGCCCACAGCCCACGTGACGCAGTGTCATGAACATCAGTACGCATTTAAGGTAGGCTCATTCTGTCATGCAAAGTTAACTTCTCCATTGTGTGACAAGGGCGAGACCATATCTACACTGCTCTTCAGCCGTAGAATAGACAATGAGAAAAAACATAAGGAATACACATATTTTACATAATGGCGGGTAATAAAACAGTAGACACATAAATACAAAATCACGGAGCCGTACACACTCGACGATAATCCACACTACAAACTGTTGACACGACGCACAAACACTGAAGATGTCGATGGCACATGTGAACGATGGAGTGTGACGGTGAACACTAAACACAAAACACGACGGCACACACGAGAAACGGATGGAGACGATCTACGGCGCGCTAATGTTCACATAACGTGTGCGAGTCCAGGGACCTGCCAAGAGGGGGAGAAGGGTGAAGGAGAGGGAGATGGGAGCCGCAAAGATGCCAATGGCAGAGGAGATGGGAGGAGGAGTAGAGGGACGGGGGTAGGGGAAGCCCAGGGGAGGAGTGGGAAGAAAGGGAGGAGGGAGGGAAGGAGAAGAGAAGGGAGGGAGAGTGCCCAAAGGAAAAAACACAGGAAGTGGGAGGGGAGGATCAAAGTTGATAGGAGGGGTAGATGGAGGGGAGGATGGCATCATCAGGGAGGGGGAGCTGGCGGAAGCCACCTTGGGAGAGGGTAAGGAGGATGGAGAGATGGAGAGCAGGTGGGACGTGGGAATACAGGCGCAGCAGTGGGCGGGGGTGGGAGAGGATGGGTGAGACAAGCGGGTGAGGAGGATCGAGTTTACGGGAGGTGTAAAGGATCTGTATCCATTCGAGGAATTAGGTCATACAGGATCCGCGTGGGGGAGGGGAGACGGATGCGATAGGCGAGGCGGAGAGCATGGCATTCAAGGATCTGAAGGGATTTGTAAAAGATAGGGGACGCAGAGATCCAGGCAGGATGGGCGTAACAGAGGATAGGGCGGATGAGGGATTTATAGGTGTGGAGTATGGTGGAGGGGTCCAGATAACACGTACAGCCGGAAAGGAGCTTGAGGAGATGGAGTCGGGAGCGTGCCTTGGCTTGGATTGTCTGGAGATGGGGGGTCCAGGAGAGGCGACGGTCGAGGGTGACGCTGCTAAGCTGTCTGTTTCGTCTGTTATAAGCGCCCATATCAGTCGTTTAAGTGCTGGGTTTATTATTCGTTATTCTAAGTCGATACTATGGATTTTGAAATTCTGTATTTGTCCAATTAGACTGGTCAACTAGAAAACAATTTTTAAACATTTCCTGCCTTTCGTGACTCAATTCCTACTAATTCTGGATCGAGAAAAACGAATATGGAAATGAAAAATTTTCCTTAGCTCTGGTTTCTGTGACACACACTAGGTGGAAGTATTTCATATTAACGTACTATGAGAGAAAGATACATTTTAATTACAACATTGAAAGTGTGTTTGAATTTTTTTTAAATTATAGTTACATTTTAAGAGTTCTAAATTGCTAGAAGAATCCCTCGCAGATAGTTGAGTCTGAAGAGAATCATGTGCTGGTTGCATGAGATCAGCCGGCCGAAGTGGCCGTGTGGTTAAAGGCGCTGCAGTCTGGAACCGCAAGACCGCTACGGTCGCAGGTTCGAATCCTGCCTCGGGCATGGATGTTTGTGATGTCCTTAGGTTAGTTAGGTTTAACTAGTTCTAAGTTCTAGGGGACTAATGGCCTCAGCAGTTGAGTCCCATAGTGCTCAGAGCCATTTGAACCATTTTGCATGAGATCGTTGTCATTTAGCTTGCCTCTTGTAATGGACTTCCGGAGCATCCCTACACAAAGACCAACAGTAATCTGCTTCTCCGGCAGTAATTCGAAAGGATACCGCCCTTACTTAGATTGTGCCATTATGGCTCCGGCTCTAATCCCAGCCAGCAGCGGTCCCAGCCAGCAGCAGTCCCAGCCAGCAGCGGTCCCAGCCAGCCAGTGGCGGCAGCGGCAGCGGAAACAGCAGCAGCGGCAGCAACAGTGGCGTGCCCGCCGGCCAGCCAGCCGGGTCGCCCCCCCTGCCACCAGCAGCAGAGTGGGGCTTCGGCCCCAGTCTTCTTCATCGGTCTACGTCCCTCCTCCTCTGTTTTTCATCACCTTGCCCATCCCTCGTTTGCTTCTGTCTTTTTGTCCTGTCCTGTGTCTTTCCCCTTGTCACAATGTCAACCCCCACCATCACTACTACAGCCACCACCACTGCCATCATCTACACCTCTCCCTCCACGGCCGCCACCACTATCATGTGGTGCGCCCAATCGCTCCCCCTCAGTCCATCCCCCCACTCCTCTCTCTCCCATCTCCCTCACTTTTTGTTGCCCCATCCCCAGCTCCTCCCTCCTGTGCCTCCGCTGATCCCTTCCCTCCACTCCCTCCCTCTGCTCCTTCCATTTCCGCGGCCCCCGCTAGGATGGTGGCCCGGAGGGCCACAGCCCACACTTCACTCTCACCTTCGCCCTCTTCATCGTCTCCCTCATCGCCATCGCCATCGTCTTCGCCCTCACCGTCTCCACCGCCGACCCCAGCACTGGGACCTGCCACTCCACGCCACCTTCCAGTTGCTCCCGTCCCCCACACCTCCTCCGCCGCCGTCAAACGCCCCAGTGGCACCCCTGCCTCCTCTGCACCTAAAAAGGCTCAGCCTCGTCCCCCTTCCCATGCCCAGGATGCCATGGATGTCTCCCCGCCTGTCCCTGCCCCCTCCTCCTCCTCCTCCACCCCCTCCCCCCCTCTTTATACAAATACCTCCTCTCCCATCTCGATCCTTCCCTTCTCGAGGCCCGAAATCTCTCCCTCCTCCTCCGCCAACACTTCCCTGGTGCCCCCATCTCTCTCCTCACTCCCAGACGGGATTCTGTCCTCATCTCCTCCCCCAGCCCAACCCTCCATACTGACATCCTCTCCCACCTCCCCATCACCCGTTTTGGCCCCAACGCCTCCCTCGCCCCTGCTCCTTCTCCATCTCCTACCCGCCAACCCCAACCCCCGCGTCGCCCGCCGACCCTCACCGCCGTGATCACTCGGTTCAGTCCGTCGATCACGGAGGAGGAGGTGTTGGCGGAGCTCAAGGCGCATCCCACGCTGGAGGTGCGGGCAGTCCGCTGCATTTTCAACTCGGCCGGCCCCACCCGCCTTATGCGGGTTTTCTCCGAGGGTGCCCCCTCCATTGACCGCCTCCTGAAGGAGGGTGCCCTCCTCTTCAACCAGCCCTACAAGGTCAACCCCTCCCGTTCCCCTCCTCAATCCCTGCGCTGCCAGAGGTGTCTGTGCTGTAACGCACACCCAACGCACTACCTCCTCTCCCGTCCTGATCCCTCCCTTCTTGAGGCCCGGAACCCGACCCTCTTCATTCGCCAACATTTTCCCGGTGCCCCCATCTCCCTCCTCAGGCCTCGCCATGACTCAGTCCTTATCTCCTCCTCTAGCTCTACCCTTCACACCGATATCCTTACCACATCCCCGTCACCCACTTTGGCCCGAATGCCTCCCTCACCCCTGCCCCATCCCCGCCTCCCTCCCACCAACCCCAATCCCCGTGTCGCCCGCCGACCCTCACTGCCATGATTACTCGGCTTAGTCTGACAATCATGGAGGAGGAGGTGTTGGCAGAGCTCAAGGCACATCCCCATATGGAGGTGCGTGCAGTTCGCCGCATACACAACTCTGCTGGCCCCACCCGCCTTATGCGGGATTTTACCGAACACACCTCCTCCATAGACCGTCTCCTGAACGAGGGTGCCCTTCTCTTTAACCAATGCTACCAAGTTGACCCCTCCCGTTCCCCTCCCCAATCCCTCTGCTGCCAGAGGTGCTTGCAGTATAACGCACACCCAACATCTGAGTGCCATGAGGCCCCCAACTGCCCACACTGCAAGCAAGCACACTTCTTATGGCAGTGCCCCAACCTCCAGACCCCTCCCTGCTGTAACACCTGTAACCTCCCTCATCCTATGTACTCTCAGAAATGTAAGCCCCGACCCCATCCTACCACTTTTGAACTCACCATCCCTGTCCGCCCTCTGGACGCCCCCACCCCTCCTGGCAATTCTCTTCCCCCCCCCCCCCCATACCACTGAGGACATCATCAGATTCCTTACCATCGTCCTCCAAAATGTTCACCCTTTCCAGCGCCCCCACACCCTCCAACAGATATCCCTCGCCGTCCGTTCCGTCTTCCACCTAAAAATGTATGCCACCTACTCCCACAACCAAGCCCATTTCACCTTTTCCCGTCTCGACATCCTCGTTTAAATCCTTATCATGGCATGACAGCACCGTATCCTGTTCAACAACATCCGCTCCCTTCCCGCCAACAAGACCCTCTTCCTGCAAACCCTTGCCACCCACTGTGTAGATGCCTTCCTCCTACATGAAACCTTCCTCCAACCTCACCACACCATCCACACTTCGTCCTACCTCCTCCACCGCTCCAATAATCCCCTCCTGATAGCGCGTGGCAGAGTTGCCATTGGTCACCACCGCCAGATCCTGGTTCAGCTCCAACCTCTCCTTCCCGACCCCACCGAACACCTGATCCTTAGCCTCTTCTTTGCCAGCCTTACCGTCACCTGCGCCACCATCTATGTCCGCCCTAACGCCCCTATTCCTTTCCTCTCACACATTGACTGTACCTTCTCCTCCTACATGATCGCTGCCGACCTCAACATCCATAGTCGTTCCGCCGCCCAGTTACGGCGGTGGCATCGGTTCCTCTCCTCCCTCCAAGGCGACCTCATCCCATTCCCCAGCACACCCACCCTGAATCCAACTCCAGTCCTGATGTCATCCTCTCCTCCCCTAATCTCCTTGGCCGGATAGTGGTGGATGTCCTGACCCCATTGGTAGCGACCATCTCCCTGTCCTCCTCACCATGTCAGACGGTCGTCGTCCCCACCCCAGCCCTCGTAATGTTCCTCCCCCAAAGTACGTCCATGATTATTCCCATGCCAACTGGAATGCCTACTGGGATACCTTCTCCACCCAGGTCGATAGCCACCCCACCTACCACCACCCTGACGATGTTACCCTTGCCGCCTCCTTTCTCCAGCAAACCTTGTCTGAGGCTGTGGAGGCCCATGTCCCTACTGTCGCCATCCACCCCCACCGTCCTACCTTACCCCCACAGGCCATCCTCCTCCTCCGGCAACCCCGCCGTCTCTACCGTGCCTTCCTCCACATGCGTGACCCGGACACACTAGGACGCCACCGGCAACTCCAGCAACACATCTGAAACTTGCTCGCGGCTAAGAAATGCCAGGACTGGCGACAGCCTTGCACCCATTTAAATGCTACCCTACCTACAAACCCATCCAAGGTCTGGTCAGCCTTCTGTCGCCTTACCGCAACTAAACCTTCCCCCTACTATCCTCTTCTCCATGATGATCACCCCTTCCCTGACACCCTTAGTAAGGCCAATCACTTTGCCTCCTACCTCTCCAATGTCTTTACCATTCCTGACGATCCCCAGTTCGATTACTCCCTCTTCCCAGATGTCCGCGATCGAACTGACACCTCTGTCCCTCCCCTCGCACCTGGTTTCCAGTACTTGGACAACATTGCACACACAGGACTCAATGCCCCTATCACTACACAGGATCTCATTGCTACACTCCGCACAAAACGCAACACCGCTCCTGGTCACGATCGTGTCACCTACTGCCACCTTCGTCAAGCTCCTTTCTCTTTCCTCTCCACCCTGGCCAGATTCTACAATGTAGTCCTGTCCACTGGCTACTACCCCGACCTGTGGAAAACCTCCCATATCCTGATGTTCCTTAAACCCGATAAACTGCCGTCCGCTATCTCCTCCTACCGTCCCATCAGCCTTACCTCGGTCTTCAGCAAAGTCCTGGAATCCATCCTCACCTGCCGCATCCATCAGCATCTCCACCAGCACCGCCTCCTACCCGTTACCCAGTGTGGCTTTTGGCCATCCTTCTCTTTTGATGACCTTCTCCTTCACCTCACTCATCTCCTTTCCGAACAGCTTAATTCCCATCACTCCGCTATCTTCCTCTCCTTGGACCTCGAACGTGCCTACGACTGCGTATGGCATTCCGGTCTCCTCTTCAAGCTCCAAACCTTCGCCCTTCCCATCAACTACGTCCGTCTGATCGGCTCCTTTCTCTCCCAACGGCCTTCCTACGTCACCATCCATTCCTACACCATTTTTCCCTCCGCCGGTGTGCCCCAAGGCTCCGTCCTCTCCCCCCTTCTGTACCTTTTGTATACAGCAGACAGCCGGCCGAAGTGGCCGTGCGGTTAAAGGCGCTGCAGTCTGGAACCGCAAGACCGCTACGGTCGCAGGTTCGAATCCTGCCTCGGGCATGGATGTTTGTGATGTCCTTAGGTTAGTTAGGTTTAACTAGTTCTAAGTTCTAGGGGACTAATGACCTCAGCAGTTGAGTCCCATAGTGCTCAGAGCCATTTGAACCATTTATACAGCAGACATGCCGCCGCCGTCACCCTCCGTCCACCTTCTCCACTTTGCCGATGACACCGCCTTCCTTGCCCTTGCCCCCACCCTGCAGTGTTCCCAACATCTTCTCCAATCCCATCTTGACTGGTTCACTGCTTGGTGCAACCAGTGGGTGCTTAAGGTCAATCCCTCCAAAACCCAGGCGATCATTGTAGGCAAAACCACCCCTTCCCTCCGCCCCCTTAATTTCTATCTAACCATCTATGGCCGTCCTATAGCCGTCACCCCCACCCTTAAGTACCTTGGCGTCACCCTCGACCGTTGCCTCTCCTGGATCCCCCATCTCCAGTCAATCCAAGCCAAGGCATGATCCCAACTCCGTCTCCTCAAGCTTCTTTCCGGCTGTACGTGGGGTCTGGACCCCTCCACCATACTCCACACCTACAAATCCCTCATCCGCCCTATCCTCTGTTATGCCCATCCTGCCTGGAACTCCGCCCCCCCCCTATCTTTTATAAATCCCTTCAGATCCTTAATGCCATGGTCTCCACCTCGCCTATCGTATCCGTCTCCCCTCCCCCACGTGGATCCTGTATGACTTCATTCCATTCCTCTACCTCCTCCTTTTCCTCGAAC
Source organism: Schistocerca piceifrons (assembly GCF_021461385.2). Lineage (NCBI taxonomy): Eukaryota > Metazoa > Arthropoda > Insecta > Orthoptera > Acrididae > Schistocerca > Schistocerca piceifrons. The sequence continues at coordinate 261,460,343 of NC_060145.1, read as the reverse complement.
AGATACGGATCCTCTACACTTCCCGAAAACTCGATCTTCCTCACACGCTTGTATCACCCATCCTCTCCCACCCTCGCCTGCTGCCACACCTATTTTCCCATGTCCCACCTGCTCTCCATCTCTCCACCCTCCTTACCCTCTCCCAAGGTGGCTTCCGCCAGCTCCCCCTCCCTGATGATATCCTCCTGCCCTCCATCTACCCCTCCTACCAACTTTGATCCTCCCCTCCCCCCTCCTGTGCTTTCCCTTTGGGCACCCTCCCTCCCTTCTCTCTCCTTTTCCCTCCATCCCCCCTTCCTCCACCCCTCTTCCCCCAGGCCTCCCCTATTCCCTATCCCCCCTCCTTCCTACCTTCCTCCCCTTCTCTCCCTTCCCCTTGGCATCTCTTCTCTCCCCTCTCCCACTCCCCTTCTCCTCTCTTGGCAGGTCCCCGGACTCGTACACACTCAGTGAACATTCGAGTACCAGAGATCATTGCCTCGTGTTTCTGTGTGTGCCGTCGTTCGTGCTCAAGTGTTCCAGTGTTATTCGGTTTGTACTCCTCCATTCGCGTGTGACAATTTTCGTCTCTGTGTGTGTCCACGTGTCTGAACAAATTTTATATTCGACTCTACGCCCGTGAACGGCTCCATGTATTTTAAAAGTGTGTCTCCGTTTATATATCCACCGTATTCTTTTCTCTAATTGTCTTCATTTGTATCTTTTGTATTCTCTGTGGCCAAAGAGCGGCGTACTATGCCGCTGATGTCCTGCCTGTAACAGGTATAAAAATATCAATAAAGGAAAAAAAAAGAAAAGAAAACAGTAATCCGCAAGCTTTGCTTTATTCCAGTGGCCCTTATATCTTTGTTCCGTAACAGAAATGTCGTGCTGGGCTCTTTATCCATGTTCATCACTGATAGCTACATAACTAGGACGGTAAAAGTCTAGGTGAAAGAGGAGAAATGGATTTTAAGGGACATGTTCTATCCAAAGTTATGGTATTTCTGCAGGAACACTGACACCAACTGAATGTAGTTATTGCCTCTTTTGTTGCCAAAAAATCCACGAACAACTCCCTTAATGGCTTCCCAAGTTTCCTTTTCTTTCCCCTCCAAAGCTCGGTCAAATGCAGGATCCTTTACAAGTTCTCAGATTTGTGGTCCTTACCTGCCTTAACTTAATTTCGGAAATTACTCTCTTATGTATTTAAAGGCCCGTTTTCTTTGGTTCATATCTTTGACAAAAATCTTCATCAAACTCAGCTTGATGTGCAGGGTGGAAGAAGAACATCTTCTGGGCCCACGACAGGCTCGGCAATGACATTTTTTTCACTAGGGTTAATATTTCTTGCAGGTCAGTCTGCTTTAACGTAATGCGATTTCCTACGCCTACCGTGCCACATATGTAAGAAGCAGCAATGTTTTGTGTACCCCAGTTGCATTGTTAAGACTATGGCAATGACTTTTAGATCACCACACATTTTCCATTTGTTTTCGTGATATTTGATTGAGTCCAAGAGGCCTGTCGTACTTGCATGTGTTTCCTTCATGTGAACTGCATGATCAACCGGAATGGAGAGAAGACGGTTGCCACTGTGAAGTAACACATCTTTCAGGCTAAGCTTGTAGGAGTCTATGAATAGCCTCCATCAGTTGGATCATGGTTCAAATTCAAAGATTTCATGAAGCCGTTAATGTCGCAACAAACAACAAGACTGTTTTTCTTCTCCATAAAGGGAAGCAGTTCCATGTGGTGTTTTCTGTACTGTGTGACTGTGATATCACTTTCGAGAAGACTTCATTGCTGTAGTCGAGAGCCAAGAATTTCTGCCTTCTCCTTTGACAGGTCAAGGCCCCTAATGAGATCACTCAATTCACTCGGTGCGGTTTATCATCTTTTTTCTCAAAATCATGGTCACGGGATGTGGAAGGCTTGTTTGGTTGTTATTGTTCTTCTTCTTGTCCCACACTGTCTTAATTTTATATTTCAACCACACAATTTTCGGATGGGGTACGAACTGATAAACTTTCTATATGCGGAATGGGTCGATTAGCAGACCGAAGATTCGGGTACTGAACTGTTCTTCTTTTCTTCGTAGACAATCCTGACTTTATAGATGGAGTCAAGCAGAAATAGCTGTCATCTGTTTGGTTTGTAAGCTTCCGCCATATCACAGGCACAGCAAAAGCCAGAGATCGCTTTTTATTTTTCAGACATTCTCACAGTGTGACTGAACATGCCTTGCAACATGTATGTGGAGCCCAAAATGTATTCTGGTCCCCTACTTTCATATCGCAGTTATGCTGATAGCCAATTTTCACAAGAGGCGATAGATTGCGTTTCTGTGAGGAAAATATTATTTCATAACAAATGTAACGAAAATTATACGTCTTATTTACACATTTTCGTGGCACTTTTACGAATTTTGCACTACATAACACACTCAGACCAAAAATTCTGCTTTAATTACAGCACAAACTATATGAAACTCACAGTCACGGCAACAGTATCTGTGTTTATGACTTACGAATAGCTTAAGAGCATTTGTGTTTTGTTAATGGACAGGTGTGACAACTCCGAAAACACAATTTCCCCCAAACTGAAAGTGTTGACTATAAAAATGAAATGTCACTCTATCTCCAAAGCAAGAGCTAATCTGTCATTATTATAATGATTTTTTATTCTGCAGATGGAAATACATAAGAATTAACTACGAGGGTAAGTCAATTATTATCCGCAATTTAGTTATATTTTTGTTTATTTGGTAGTACTGTCGTTTTACGTTGATAGCACATGGTTTGTTTATTTGTTGTTTTATCTTTGCAATTTTCAAGCTGCTAGGTTAATTTCGTTATCGCTGCCGTGCCGTTAACATGGCTGCTCTGTTGTCTATTTGTACCAAAGAAGAGCAACGTTCAGTGATCCGCTTTTTAAGGTCGGAAGGCGTATCAGGGGCAGAAATTAACCAAAGACTTTCGGTACAGTACGGGAACAGTGTTTTGCCCCAACGGAGTGTCTACGAAAGGATTGAAAAATTCCGAAATGGTCGCACAAGTGTTACGAACGATGCGGAGCCGGACGACCGTTTACCGCCACAAATGAAGAAACCATTGAGCGTTCACGTGAAATGATTCTTTTAGACAGACGATTAACTATTGACGATGTGTCATATCGTCTGCAAATTAGTCACGGTTCTACCTACGAAATCATCCACATCAGACTTGGGTTTCATAAAGTTTGTGCAAGATGGGTCCCAAAACAACTCACACAGTTGTATAAACAAACGCGCCCGGACATCTGCAAAAAACATTTGTGTCGCTATGGTAACGAAGAGGACAACTTCTTAGACAGGATCATTACTGGTGACGAAACATAGATCCATCATTAGGAGCCGGAAACGGCAGAGTATGGAATGGAAACATCCAAATTCGCCACTCAAGAAAAAGTTCAAGACTCAACCATCCGCAGGAAAACTGATACTTACGGTTTTCTGGGACGCACAAGGTCCAGTATCATCCTCCATATAGTCCCGATCTTGGTCCACTCACCCGACTTCTGTGGCCGAGCGGACCTAGGCGCTTTAGTCCGGAACCGGGCGGCTGCTACGGTCGCAGGTTCGAATTCTGCCTCGGGCATGGATGTGTGTGATGTCCTTAGGTTAGTTAGGTTTAAGTAGTTCTAAGTCTAGGGTACTGATGAGCTCAGATGTTAAGTTCCATAGTGCTTAGAGCCATTTGAACCAATTTGGTCCACTCAAACACGCATTAAGGGGCCATCGATTTGCCTCGGATTGAGCAGTGAAAGAAGCGGTGCATTCCTGGCTCGCAACTCAACCGAGAACCTTCTTTTATGAGGGCATCAAGAAGCTTGTACAACAATGGACCAAGTGCGTTGAAACGCAAGGAGACTATGTTGAGAAATGATGTTCTTGTAACTTTGCTATTTGATTACAATAAAATTTTATAACTACTTTGCGGATAATAATTAACTTACCCTCGTATCTGCCCGCAACATCAGGGATCCTTCTCGGTATTGGTCTCTTTCCACAATATTTGAGTCCCAAAATAGTGTTCCACGTGCCCTCCAGATGCGAATCCGTTGGGAATTTCTCTCCAGACCGAATCTGGATTAATCTGTGAAAAGAACAGAGGCCCACTTTTCATTTACCATGTGGCATGTTGGCAGCTCCAATCTAGATGTTCCTTTCTGTGAAGACACGCCACAGTTAAACAGACAGCTGGTCTCCAACAGTAAAGGCCACTCTGCTAAAGCCTTCTGGACACGGTTTGTCTCGATACAGTACGTCCATGGGATGTTGCAAGGTCAGATGCCAGTTGCAGTGTAGTACTAAGGCGGTACCGTCGTGCCCTTACTGCCAAATAACGGTCCACCCTCTCTGCTGTCACAAGCTGTCAGCTATGTTCTGGTCTCCGGAATACAGCGTCTGTCTTTATAAACTGTCGCCTCAGCCGAGAAACAACGAAACGATGCACATTAAGCCATCGGGTCACATCAGTTTGCGAATCTCGTGCTTCCACTCTTCCTGTAGACCTACACAGCAAAGAGTGTCTGTATTCCTCTTCTCTGTGCCATATTGCACCGTCTGTAGATGAGCAAGCAGCGATTGTGGATGTGGGACTACCCTGCAAGCACTACCACGCTTGATAGGTGCCTTGAAGTCATTGCTGGCGCGGTTGTCAGTTGATTGGAATGTCGTCTTCCGCGCAGAACATGATCGTAACGACATCTGTTGACAGTTTGTATGATTATATGGTGAATTAGACACAGGACGTGGAAATACAGTTTGTTGCTTTGATTTTGGGCACCAATGCATAAATGCATGACATATATTCTTTCGAACATGTCCATATAATTGATTCGCCTCCATGGGTAATGAATTCACCACCTTCAGCGTGGACGCATAATTGCGTTCGACCTTTTTGCGGGAATCTCAAAGAAGTGAGCTTGGAGGACACGGGCAGGGATTGTGGATACGTGGCGCTAGATGGAAAAGTGGATCAGCTGGAGGGCACGAGATAGCCGGCGCAATTACGGTAAACACGGTATCTGTGTGGGGCAGTGGATAACGCAAGTGCCTCGTAAGCAGGAGATCCCGGGTTCGATTTCCGATCCAGTATGCTTTCTCACTCGTCGCCGCTGATTCTATGCTAAATTCCGAAACAGCTGAATTCAGTAGTTTCTTTCCTTTCTCCACCTTCAACTTACGTGATTCTTGCATTTTGTGCAGTCAGAGCGATTTTTGAGGTTTTAATACGAAAATCTGTGAACGTGAGTTCCTGTGATGCTCTTGGCAGGACAGTCTCTCTGTCGGTTACGCGCTTTGCGGCGTCCTGGTTGGCTAGCACCCTCTGTTTAGGGCTGCCGCGGCGCGCGAGGTTGAGGAGTTCCGGCCGGAGCAGTGACAGAGACTCGGTCGGCGGCAGTGAGAGGGGAAGTCAGCGCACGGAGCATCGCGTGTAGTCAGTCGGCGCTTGGTGTGCTGGGAGGACGCGCGCTGTTGACGTTCCGGTGCCTGGGTCTGGCGGCGAGTGGAATTGGAGTGCGGAAGCAGTCACTGGTCAATACAGGCTCTGGTTAAGAGTCGTGTCTATCTGGATTCCTGAGGAGAGCGCGGGAGTTTACTCTGGCGTGCATCTTAAAGGCGAACTCCTGGACTAACTTTAAACTGGGAGCCACTTTGTGGTGGAACCTTTGCATGTCACTGCTCCGTGTAGCCACTTTGATTTTCGCTAGTCAATCCTTAAACCACTTGCGCGTGGGTCCGGGCACTTCGTGGTTCCGCTGCATTACAAGTGTGACCGATATTCAACGATTCCTTTTTTAATTTGTTATTGTTAATATTTTAAGTAGTGAATTTTATGAATCAAAGTTTGTTCTCGGTATAAGGCTTCAGCCGCCAATTTAAATTGGAATTTCAAACGTCTTGCCGGCCGGTGTGGCCGAGCGGTTCTAGGCGCTTCAGTCTGGAACCGCGCGACCGCTACGGTCGGAGGTTCGAATCCTGGCTCGGGCATGGATGTGTGTGCTGTCCTTAGGTTAGTTAGGTTTAAGTAGTTCTAAGTTCTAGGGGACTGATGACCTCAGATGTTAAGTCCCATAGTGCTCGGAGCCATTTGAACGATTTGCAAACTTCTTGTTGTCAACTACTATAGTAACAATTTCGTTCCGTCAAATGGTGATTTGGTATTTAAGGCTGTGTGCGGATTGTCTGGTCATTATTGCCTTGAGCTAGTGGTGGTTTATAAATTTATCAAGTGAAATTTCACGCCATTGGAGACCGTGTGATGAACTGTTGCTTTAATAGTAACTGCGGTTGTCACACTATAACGTTTAACACATCTTCCTGCTTTTGACGCTACGCAGTGCTTGGCTGTTGGTTTTAGTATTTTAGTGAAGTGTGTATCAATACTGGGTTTGTGTGTTCTAGAAGTCATTATTGGTGTGCGCAGGCCCTCCTACCTGGTGTTGTCACTTGAGCTCTCGAGCACGGAATTCAGACGCGCGGTCGATGTGAATGCCAAACGTCGAGAATGTGCTGATTGCTGTGAAAGTCTTTCAGGCTACCATAACATCATATTGCCAAATGTTTTCCATAATAGTTAATTCACGTTTTTATGAGGTCTTGTTAACTGAGTATTTTTTAAACCTAATAGCTTTTACAAATTTTTATTTTTAATATTCACAACTCGTGAGCTCAGATTTGTAGCTACGTTAAAGTTATATTTGTGTAAAGTAATTTTTTTGTTAATTTAAAGTTGGGGCCATAAGGCTGTTCTCGTTCTAAAAGTTTCTCAATTATTCTCATTGCTTTTATACAACTGAATAATCGGTGCAGATCACCGCAATTTGCAAATACTAATTGATGTGTTGGCAGAAGAGCCAACACCTTGTTGCTAGAGGAGGCCGAAATGCACGCGTTTAAGCTCACGCAGACTGGCGTGAGGTCTGGAACAGTTAAAGGAGTTGAGTCTACTAAATAAAGTACGGAGTTGCTTGAATACTTAACTTTAATCCATAATTGGAGAACATCGCTCTTGATGATACATTAATTATAATCTCAATATAAACTGGTAATGGCGCCTTGCTAGGTCGTAGCAAATGACGTAGCTGAAGGCTATGCTAACTATCGTCTCGGCAAATGAGAGCGTATTTGTCAGTATACCATCGCTAGCAAAGTCTGCTGTACAACTGGGGCGAGTGCTAGGACGTCTCTTTAGACCTGCCGTGTGGTGGCGCTCGGTCTGCAATCACTGACAGTGGCGACACGCGGGTCCGACGTATACTAACGGACCGCGGCCGATTTAAAGGCTACCACCTAGCAAGTGTGGTGTCTGGCGGTGACACCACACTAATTAATCATTATTTTTTTACCAGTGCTCTGTTTTAATGAATGTGGTAAAAATAAATGTTTGTATCCTCATATGAGTTCAGCATTCCACTCCAGCTGCCCATGTGCCCTGCTTACCAATCCACCACCTTACCAATCTATTTTACCAAGTTTTGCTGAATTACGGATTAGTTTCCAGAATGAGATTTTCACTCTGCAGCGGAGTGCGCGCTGTTATGAAACTTCCTGGCAGATTAAAACTGTGTGCTGGGCCGAGACTCGAACTCGGGACCTTTGCCTTTCGCGGGCAAGTGCTCTACTAGCTGAGCTACCCAAGCACGACTCACGCCCCGTCCTCACAGCTGTACTTCTACCTTCCAAACTTCGCAGAAGCTCTCCTGCGAACCCTGCAGAACTAGCACTCCTGAAAGAAAGGATATTGCGGAGACATGGCTTAGCCACAGCCTGGGGGATGTTTTCAGAATGTCTCCGCAATATCCTTTCTTTCAGGAGTGCTAGTTCTGCAGGATTCGCAGGAGAGCTTCTGTGAAGTTTGGAATGTAGGAGACCAGGTACTGGCAGAAGTACAGCTGTGAGGACGGGGCGTGAGTCGTGCTTGGGTAGCTCAGTTGGTAGAAAGGCAAAGGTCCCGAATTCGAGTCTCGGCCCAGCACACAGTTTTAATCAGCCAGGAAGTTACGTATCAGTTATTTGAAATAATATCTTTAACAACTTTATAAATCATTTAAACCCCTTTTCTTCAAACGTTATTTTTGTACTTGTACTTGTTCTTGTTGGCGTTTGGTGGGAAGATAGTTGTATGATGGAGTTTTGCACGATGGTTGTAAAGAGTAGTAATGTTTAGTTGTGGAAATAAGAACATTTCACACAAGTCCTATCATATTAACTAGAAGTCTACGAATTTATGAATACAAAAGATTCAATGAAGGGACTGTTTTATTTGATATTTAACAAACCGTGAAATCGACAAACCTGGAAATAATATATTTCTTTGCACAGTGAAACCTGAAAAGAAGACAAACAGGCAAACTTCAAGCTGATCAACTAAAAAAGAAGTTATATTTTAGAAAAGTTAACATGCCCTTCAATGACACTTCCTTCAAAATAATGCCGAAAATCCAGTCAGTATACACGTCGTTGTAGAGACGCTATTGAAGTGGTGTCTCACAGTTGTTGTTGTTGTGGTTCAAATAGCTCTGAGCACTATGGGACTCAACATCTATGGTCATCAGTCCCCTAGAACTTAAAACTACTTAAACCTAACTAACCTAAGGACATTACACAACACCCAGTCATCACGAGGCAGAGAAAATCCCTGAACCCGCCGGGAATCGAACCCGGGAACCCGGGCGTGGGAAGCGAGAACGCTACCGCACGACCACGAGCTGCTGACGTTATTGTGGTTTCAGTCCTGAGACTGGTTTGATGCGGCTCTCCATGCGGAGACATGGCTTAGCCACGGCCTGGGGGATCTTTCCAGAATGTCTCCGCAATATCCTTTCTTTCAGGAGCGCTAGACACCACGAAAATTTGACGGGCGTATTAACACACAGTGCATGAAGGGGAAGTGGCTGTTACAAGGAGCGAGTGGTTCGTGGAATGTCATGCTGAAGGTAAAGGTCGCTTACGTAGTGCTGCAAGCAATGAAACGACTGCACTGCACTGCATGTATCGTTCGTCTTTGCGTGACGTTGGTAGACATATCACGAATCGTATTTCATCTCCCGTAAACATCTCCCACACTAGCCAACGGCCCCTATTGACAAGCAGGATGGATGTTGCCATGTGGTATTCGATGTATCTTGCTATCATGGTGAACCAACGTGAACCATGACTTATCTGAGCATGCGATTTATGTCTATGCTTCGAGAATCCAACGGCGATGTTTATGTGCCCAAGCTTAGCACTGTCACATGTGGTCAACAGATTTACAAGGATGACGCGGTTGGTTCTGCACTGCACAGCGATTAAATTTAGTGCACGCAGCTGCCGCCTTTGGCAGCAACAACGGCTCTGACACGGCTGCAGTCGAACTGAGCTTCACTGATAGATGGAGGTACGTTATCCCATGCTGCTTCATGCCAGAGGTGATTAATTGGAGTAGCTGTAAAATATCGGCTTGATAGTTTCTCATCATATCAGATGTTTTCAACGAGTGATAAATCTGAAGAACGTGCTGGCCCTGGAAACAGTCAAATATCCTTCGAACTGAGGTACATCACGACAGGACAGGCAAGATGCGGTGATGTGTGATTGTGCTGAAGATAGGGCAGCGTCACTGGCCGTAACATGTCTGGTTTAGCGAACCAGAGGTGATTACACTGTGGAACCCCATGCCATCACACGAGCTGCTGGATCTGTATGATGTTGACGAGTGCAGAGTTGTAACGATCTTTCGCCTGAGAGCCGTCAAGCATGTCCATCGTGATGCTGTACCTGAACCAGGATTCGTCTGGAAAGACGACGTGTTGCCACTCCTGTGTTCACTGCTGTTAATGGGCGCATCAGTGTCACCGCGCCTCTGTCCGCTGGCGCATCAAGGGAAGCCGGAACAACTTGCCCCATACTGACGCTTGAAAGTGCTCCAACCGTTGTCGCTCTGTCTGTATGTATAATTGTCTTGTCGTAGACAAGCACGTTTCCTAACTCATGGCACATGACGTCCCTATATGCTCCGGCAACCCACAATGAAAAACATGTCTGACCTCTCTAGCGCTAGTCGCATGGGGTCGTTGAGTTCCTGAATCCACCGGTTCCATGTGTGTATGTCAGTGAAGGGATCTTGAATATAGCGATAAAACAGTCTCAATAGGTCGCTTTTCTACTGCTGTCGAATTCTGTCACGTGTTGGATCGGCGTTTGTTTTTCTTACATGAAACACAACACTATCTTATCACAAACAAACCGCATTCAGATGCGATTTTTTAGTGGAAAATCTATTGCGTTAACTTCCCTAATATGGAGAACCAGCTTAACGCTTGCTGCTTCGCTCAGGTAGACTGTATGGTCTGCAAAGATTTTTGTTTTGTTTTGTTTCTCTTTATTCGTATGATTATGTTGTTCACAAATTGCAAGTCCTTCTAAACTTTTCACGTGGGACTGACGACCTAGCTGTTTGGTCCCCTCCCCCCAGATCAACCAACTAACGATAGATAAGGCCGTAGAAACACGGACTTTTCTGTAAATACTTCTGAACAAAAATTGATTTTGTTAGCTGAGGTCCAAGGTTTTTGTTAATCATGCCTTATGATTTCTTGGGATGATATTTCCATAGAAACTTTCATCCCGTAACACGTGTTTCCTTTTATCTGAAGCAGAAGCAAAAAAACCAAATTTCAAACTTTTTTTTTTAATGTAATGAAAAATTTTCTTAAAAATTTCCATCTCGTTTTTCATCCCCTTAGGAACTGAATTTCCAAAAGTATTGCAATATATATTTTTCATTTCTAACCGAGGAGCCAAACACCAGTTTTCAGAGACATAACTTTAAAAATGCTTTAGTAGTTCTTTAATAATGATTTATTTAAAAACACTTTCACCCACTATTTCATCCCGTAAGATTTAAACTTCCAAAAAATCCTGAAGCATGTATTTCTTGTGTCTGACTGGGAAACCAAATACCAATTTTCGTAGTCGGGACATTGCTTTTTATACAACAGTGGAAAGCAGTAGAAAGGCAGGGCTCCACGAAAGTAATAGTACAATGACTGAAGCATGCATATATCGAATTTACTATGAAAGAATATATATATATATATATATATATATATATATATATATATATATATATATATATATACAGGGTGAGTCGCGTAAGACGTAACACCCCCATTACTTCGGGGGCGATTGCACGTATCGACAAGCGGTGTTCGGCGAATCATAGCCGACTATGGGGCACATACTTTGGTAATGCACAATAATCACAACGTTTATACTGACCGAGCAAGTACATGTTTTTTAAATAGGACGCTGTACTTTTTTTACCATCATTCGAACGCTCTGGAAAAGATGCGTGTAGTGATGTAACGCATGTTGCTATTATGTTTCAAACTTTGCTTAAAAGCCGCTGGGAAATATTGTACGATTGAGGGTCGAGGCGGTCGGAAGCGACTGCAGACTGTAAACACGCCTCGCGCGACCCGCAGGCCGAGTTGCCGTCCTCTATGCAGCACGCACGGCCTACGATACGTAGGTACTTCCTTATCAGCCCTCTTCACGATACACCATAGGTACAAGGGTGGCAAGTCGCGCTTCGTATTTAAATGCGGCACATGCCAGCTAATTGCATATCAAAAGGGGATTATGAGAACTATGCCAAATGCATGGACATTTCCAGTCTGAAATGAATAATTATTGTGTGAACATAGAAACTGCTTTGTCACGCAGTTTCTTACTTAAGCTCTGCCCCCTTCCTGCTTACATGTCAAACCTGACGCACAGTAAGCCGCTGATAATGTTATTGATAGATGCGTCATGGGAAACTCTTCAGTGGGTGACGCCTGAGTGTGTCTGTGGTGTAACAAAGTGTCTGCTGTAAAACTACTGTTTCCACAGATTAGTATTGGACATTAAAATTAGAGAGAATACACATTTGATAAGATAATCAGTTTATTCACATTCATATGTTGACCACCTCCCACCAAACAATACGACAGAAGGACAACCTACGTGGTATGCACATTGTCCACACACGTTACATTTATACTTTAAGGATGTTACTGGTCATTGACACTTATCGTTTAATAATACATTGATGCCTACTGATAACCTTCACAATTCATAGTGTTCTTAACAAAACATGGCGTTGTACTTAAGCATGTACTCATACGGTTTGCCCTCGACTGCAAGACACATCTGTAATCGTCGTTCAAGAGAATGGGTAACAGATGAAAGGTCAGTGGATGATATGGTGGAGCAAGCTGTGACGATTCGGCGGCGCATGTCATCTGGCGTTGTTGGGGCTTCGCGGTAGACCGCATATTTCAGTGTTCCCCACAAAAAGAAATAAAGTGGAGTCAAATCGGGGGAACTGGCAGGCCATTGTACTGTAGCATTCCGTCCAATCCAGCGGTCAGGAAATGTCTCGTTCAATATCTGAATTGCAACACGTGAGGAGTGAGCTGGGCAGCCGTCGTGTTGGAACCACATACACGGGCGCTCATTGAGTGGTATCTCCTCTAGCAGAACGGGTAGAATGTTCCTAAGGAAGTCTCCATACTTATTTCCATTTAATACTCCTGTAATGAAATAAGGTCCTACGATGCAATTTCCTAAAATGCCGCACCACACGTTGACGCGCCATGGCCTTTGGTGCTGTACCTGACGCAGCCAGTGTGGGTTGTCAGCTGCCCAGTAGTGCATGTTACGTAAATTTACATTCCCGTGATTAGTGAATGTTGCTTCGTCGGTGAAGAGCACACGTTTGAAGAATGTATTATCATCTCGCAGGTGTCGCAGAGCAAACCAACAAAATCCCATACGACGTTCGAAATGGCATCCTTCGAGTGCCTGATGGAGTGAAAGGTGATATGGGTGGAACTTGTGCCGGTGCAGAATGCGCATGACACTCGTCTGGCTGACCCCACATTCCTCGGCAATACTTCTCGTGCCACAATGAGGATCGATAAACCTCATGGCCAGAACAGCCTCTTCGTGGTCTCTGTCGGTCGCAGTCTTCTTCCTCTGCTGTTAAAGCTGCTTGTTCGCACTAGTGTAGCAATCATTCTTGTAATGGCCTGGCGAGTAGGACACCAACGGATACATATCCCCGTACCGCCTTAAGGTTTCGACATAATTCCTACGACATTCGCCATGCAGAAGTAACATGTCTAACTTCTCCTGATTTGTGTACGTATCTGGACGTAATGTTCCAGCAGGAAGTACGTGTGGATAGGAGATGCACGTCCTCCTGGTTCAACGTCGCACGACCTACTAGTTGTACCTGCTTTCCGGATCGCGCGAGGCGTGTTTACAGTCTGCAGCCGCTTCCGACCGTCTCGATCTTCAATCGTACATTATTTCCCAGCGGCTTTTAAGCAAAGTTTGAATCACAATAGCAACATGCGTTACATCACTATACGCGTCTTTTCCAGAGCGTTCGAATGATGGTAAAAAAGTGTAGCGTCTCATTTAAAAAACGTGTACTTTCCTCTTTATCTCGGTCATTATAAAAGTTGTGATTATTGTGCACGTACCACCGTATGTGCCCCATAGTCCGCTATGATTCGCCGAAAACCGCATGCCGATACGTGCAATCGCCCCCAGAATAAAGGGGGTTCAAATGGTTCAAATGGCTCTGAGCATTATGGGACTTAACAGCTGTGGTCATCAGTCCGCTAGAACTTAGAACTACTTAAACCTAACTAACCTAAGGACATCACACACATCCATGCCCGAGGCAGGATTCGAACCTGCGACCGTAGCAGTCGCACGGTTCCGGACTGCGCGCCTAGAACCGCGAGACCACCGCGGCCGGCAATAAAGGGGGTTTTACGTCTTACGCGACTCACCCTGTATATATATTTCTTTCATAACACGAGTAACATTGTAAGATGTTTGCATTTCCTGGATGGAAATTGGTATAAAGGCATTCACTGTCATGTCGTGTTATTGCATTATTAGTTTTTTGTCCAACCTTAATTGCCTCAAAAATTTTCTTCGACATTCATTTGGTTAGGGTTTCTAGTTCTTACAGTGAAATTGTCGCTCGGTCTTGTCGTGTAGCTCTTTTCAGCTCACACAAGGCCTCAAATTGCCTTCCACTGCGCTGAATACGCCTTGCAAGTATTCTTCAGACTCTTCCATTAGAGTTCAAATCCAGGCTACTTGCAGGCCAGGGCATGGCATCGATATATTTATCTTCAAACCACTTTTTGATTCTAGCAGAAATATATACAAAGGCATTATCTTGTTGAAACATTAGACTTTCTTCCCCTAGGTTCTCATACATCCTAATCAGCGCTGTCTCTAGTACCACAGTGTACTTGTTAGAGTTCATTCTAGAGTTCAGCCAAGCAATGCGTAACTTACCTGTACCGCAGAAGGCTGCCGAAATCATAACATTTCCACCATCAAAACTTCTGCTCATTATTACCTGCTGCCCTGTTCTCATATCATGCCAATCATACTGAAATCCATCCGGACCATCTAAATCCTACTCTCATTACTGAAGATCACTTTATCTGATTCTGGCCGGCCAGAGTGGCCGAGCGGTTCTAGGCGCTACAGTCTGGAACCGCGCTGCTGCTACGGTCGCAGGTTCGAATCCTGCCTCGGGCATGGATGTGTGTGATGTCCTCAGGTTAGTTAGGTTTAAGTAGTTCTAAGTTCTAGGGGACTGATGACCTCAGAAGTTAAGTCCCATAGTGCTCAGAGCCATATCCCATTCTCAAGTCCATGCCACATGATTTTCAGCAAACTCCAATCTAACTTGTTTATAATCAAAATATCCACGGGTGTGCTGCCGGTCTATAGTGTCCAACGGGCACAATATTTCGGCGATCCTACATGTCGCCATCATCAGGTGAACTGACGGACTGAGCTCCTGTGAACGTGCTGGCACGGAGATCCGTACGCTATGGCTGCTCAGAGGGAACTGCTCAGTTCCCTTTGAGCAGCCATACCGTACGGATCTCCGTGCCAGCACGTTCACAGGAGCTCAGTCCGTCAGTTCACCTGATGATGGCGACATGTAGGATCGCCGAAATATTGTGCCCGTTGGACACTATAGACCGGCAGCACACCCGTGGATAATTTGATTATCAAATACGCCGGGAGAAACTCAAGAAAAACTTGTTTATGTTTCGGTGTTAAAGCGGGTTCCTACAGTCGTTTCTTGAATGCAAGATGTTTGTCATTTTATAAAATTTGTCATACACATCGGGAATTTACTAGAAACTGTAAATCAGCAACAAGTTGAGAAGAGTAACTGCTTGTGGACCTTGCTTTGCTCAATAGTAATCATTTCTATGGCTCAGAGAACTTTTTACTTTGCGTATATTTTCCTTTCTATCCATATCGCACGCCCAGTCTAATGAAATTATGAACAGTTCAACTTCTTGGTAATTTGACGTTAGAGTCCCATTTCCTTGTACGTACCAATTCTTGGAGTTTCATCTCATGAAAACTATTTACTACGTGGCATTGTCACAGTCATCTTTATGTACAGAAAACGCACTAATGGTGTCTGTTTCCTGTCTGCAGTAAAGGCACGTGCACACATTCCAACACCACACAGAGTTGACTGTCTTTATACCGAATTCCACCCCCTACCACCTGAATCGTTGGTATCTTATTATATACTTCACTATTGACGTCAAATGCGATACAGTTTGACTGCATTTGTCGGTATACTAGTTTTCATACTATTGCACATACACTGTGCACAACTGTTCCAACTGAAAATGTTAATTTTCATGCAAATACCCATGTCTTTATACTGACTTCCACTAATATACATAAAGATAGAAACGGCCTTAGTCCTACCTATTTTGCACGGCTGTGCTGAAATGCTAATCATTTGCATACCGAAGTGTGTACTACACTTCATATCATTTTGTCGTTTCCTCCAAGAGGTCTTCATGATGCTGGAATTTTAACGATCAGCAATGCAAATATTTCGAAACGGAGCCGATATTCCAAAGAGAACTGTTTACATTCAATGTGTTTTGACTTCCGGCTGTGAGACATTGACTTTTAATGCGAAAACCAGTGAGCAACGGAGAGAAGCATGTTGGGAATGACTGGAAGGGACAGGTAAATAGGCCATCAGGGGACAAACTAGGATCGAAGGGGAAATTGCGACATTAATGGAACGTAGGTGGGTGGAGCACATAGGTGACTGGCGATAGATGGACCAAGAGAGATCTTTCATGTATACCAAACGATAACGAAATAGGAAGAAGACATTCTAACAGGAGGTAGAGGGATGACAGATAACATACTGGAGCCAATGGTGTGGGAAGAGCTGAAGAACGTAATGCATGCAACATTCTACGGAGGCGTTTATACAGCAGTGGTTGTAAGGAATTCATGACGGTAGTATGTACTGCTTTCGTACGGAAACATGCTAGTTGCTGTGGTTCTTGGTTATGAAGTTCACGAATAAAATATCCGAATAATGATTTCAAGTCAGTGTGAATGGTTAGACAGAGAATGAGTTTCATTCTTTGTGTTCGACTCCTTGTTAATTTTTAATTGCAATTACAGGAATCGACCCTTGCTGTTGAACCAGAATCGACGGCAGCAAATAAACGATCGTGTATCTGAACACTCAGCTGAACACCCTAGCACCCTTTGAGACAATGTATTAATGTATCCGAGGATTCATGGCTGCAGGCACAATGCCTTCAGACAGCAAAACTGAGTCAGCGGAATACGGAATGTTATAGGGGTCCTCCTATCCGGGTATTTCGCCGGATATATTTCGGAGGAGTGGAACTTCCAATTGTAACAGATTCTTATCGAAAAGCGCGATAGGTTTCAACCTCATGTTGGATTACTATCAAGTTAAGTCCAACCCAAAAGCCGGTTAAGGATATTATGATGATACACTCTTATGCGATCAAATGATTTTCAGTAAAAATAGATGTGCCACTTTTGCCACCACTTATCTACAGTCCTGCTCTTATAGAAACTAACAATTTCAGTGTAGTTAGAAGAGCGCGTGTGAGCCGTTAAAAATTTCATAATTTTGAGCAATCGACGGGAAAAGGGAAAACATAAAAACCAATCATCTCTCTGCGGAGCCTATACAATGAAATCAAAGGGACCACTGAACTGCAAAGTGTCTTAAGTGTGAAATATGGGCCAGTCTTCAGACATTGTTGCCAACTATCGCAGTGAACTTACATTGCAGCTGAGGTGCCGACGTCAGAAACAGATCGAGCTCTCGAAGTTGGTATTACTGGTGTTCCATCGTCATGCTCCAATTCACAAGCCGCTGATGGCAAGAACGGGTGGTGGTGAATACAATACCGGTATTGAACTATGGAACAATCAAATTATCTTTTGTGGAATTACGAGCCGCGGCGCATGGTGTGGCCCTCAAATATGTGTGTGCATCCAATCAGTGCCTTGAGAAATTCACCCGAATGTATTACAGTGAAAGTGAATTTCGACGGAGGTAGTGTAATGGGTAGGCTTTTTGTCTGATTTGAGCTTTGACCATTAGTATTGACCGATGAGTAGCATCCGTGGTCTAATGTTAACGTCTTTCAAAAGTGGTTCAAATGGCTCTGAACACTATGGCACTTAACATCTGTGGTCATCAGTCCCCTAGAACTTAGAACTACTTAAACCTAACTAACCTAAGGACATCACACACATCCATGCCCGAGGCAGGATCCGAACCTGCGACCTTAGCAGTCGCGCGGTTCCAGACTGTAGCGCCTAGAACCGCTCGGCCACCCCGGCCGGTGTTAGCGTCTTTGATTAGAACTCAAGATATCGTCGGTCCCGGGTTTGACGCCGCCAGCGCTTAAATTTGGGATAAATGCAGCAACGGCAACCGAAGACTTCCGGCATAAGATGTCTCCTCCATTCTGCCAACGGCCTAGGTGGATGAGCTGGTAGAGGTCCAGAGCACTCACTTGCCCTAGGTATGGGAAACTGCCTGTAAAGGCGGAAGAATCGGCAATGTTTAACGACATGAGGATGCACGAGGCAATGGAAACCACTACATTAAAAGGAAACAGAATATGTGTCCACAGGACATGTGGCCTGTAATAGAAAAGTGTCATGATGCTCTCCAAATTAGCAAAAGATTCCAGAAATGCCCCCTATTCAGATCTCTGAGAGGGCACTGCCAACGGGAAGGTGACCACGAGAAAAAGACTAAATGACCAATGAAAGGATAACGTTCTACGAGTGGGGCGTGGAATGTCAGAAGTTTGAACGAGGTAGTGAAGCTAGAAAATCTCAAAAGGGAAATGCTAAGGCTCAATTTAGATACAGCGGAGGATCAGTGAGGTGAAATGTAAAGAAGATAAGAATTAATGGTCAGAGGAGTATAGGATAATATCAACAGCAGCAGAAAATGGTGTAAAAGGAGTAGGATTCGTTATACATGGTAATATCAATAGCAGCAGGAAAAGGCATAACAGGAGTAGGAATCACTATGAATAGGAAGGTAGGGCAGAGAGTGAGTTACTGTGAACAGTTCAGTGATAGGGTTGTTCTCATCACAATTGGCAGCAAACCAACACCGACAACGATAGTTCAGGTATACACGGCAACGTCACAAGCGGGAGATTAAGAGATAGGGAAAGTATATGAGGATATTTAACGGATAGTTCAGTACGTAAAGGGAGAGGACAATCTGATAGTCATGGGGGACTGGATTGTGGTTGTAGGGGTAGGAGTAGAAGAAACGGTTGCGGAAAATAGTGGGCTTCTTGTTAGGAATGAGAGAGGAGAAAGACTGATTGAGTTCTGCAAGAAATTTCAGCTAGTTATAGCGAATATTCTGTTCAAGAAATCACAAGACAAAGAGGTATACTCGGAAAACGGAGGGAGATGGGGGAAGATTTCAGTTATATTATATCATCATCAGACAGAGATTCCGAAATCAGATACTGAACCTTACCCAGAAGCAGATATAGATACAGATCACAGTTTAGTAGTGATGAAGAGTAGGCTGAAATTTAACAGATTAGTCACGACGTATAAACACGCAAATAAGTGGAATATGGAAGTACTAAGGAATGAAGAGATACGCTTGAAGTTCTGTAAGGCTATAGATAAGGAACAGCTCAGTGGGCAGTTCAGTTGAAGAGGAATGGACACCTTTAAAAAGGGCCATCACAGAAGTTGGATAGAAAATCACAGTACAAAGGAGGAAATGCGAAGAAACCACATGTAACAGAAGAAGTACTTCAGTTGATCGAATAATGAAGAAAGAACAAAACTGTCTAGGAAAATTCAGGAATACAGAAATGCAATTCACTTAGGAATGAAATAAATAGAAAGCGCAGGGAAGCGAAGGCGAAATGGCTACATGAAAAACGCGAAGAATTCGAAAAAGGTGTGATTGTCGGAAGAAATGACTCAGCACGTAGAAAAGTCAAAACAACCTTCGGTGACATGAAATGCAAGGCTGGTACCATGAAGAGTGCAATGAGAATTCCACTGTTAAATGCAGAGGAGAGAGTGGATAAGTAGAGAGTACAGTGAAGGCCTTTATGAGAGTCTTTATGAGGGGATAGGAGACCCAGTATTAGAATCAGAATGTAAAAGAGGTTTGGAAGACTTACGATCAAATAAGGCAACATTCCATTGTAATTTCTAATGTCATTGAGTGAAGTGGCAACGGAACGACTATTCACATTGGTGTATAGAATTTATGAGTCTGGCGATATACCATCTGACTTTCAGAAAAATTTGATCCACACAATTTCGAAGACTGCAAGAGCTGACAAGTGCGAGAATTATCGCACAGTCAGCTTAACAGCCCATGCATCGAAGTTTCTGAAAAGAATAGTATACTGAAGAACGGAAAAGAAAATTGAGAATATTTAAGACGACGATAAGTTTGGCTTTAAGAAAGGTAAAAGTACCAGGGAGGTGGTTCTGACGTTGCGATTGATTATGGAACAAAATTAAAGAAAAATCAACACACATTCATAGGATTCGTCGACCTGGAAAAAGCGCTCGACAGTGTCCAGTGGTGGAATGTGTTCTCAATTCTGAGGAAAATAGGGGTCAGCTATAGGGAGAGACGGGTAATATACAATATGTACAAGAGCCAAGAGGGAATAACAAGAATGGACGACCAAGAACGAAGTGCTCGGATTAAACAGGATGTAAGACAAGGATGCAGTCTTTCCTCCCTAGTGTGTAATCTGTACATCGAAGAAGCAATGATGGAAATAAAAGAAAGGTTCAGGAGTGGAATTCAAATTCAAGGTGAAAGGATACCAATGATACGATTTGCTGATGACATTGCTATCCTGAGTGAAAGTGAAGAAGTATTACACGATCTGCTCAGCGGAATATGCAATCTGATGAGTACAGAAAATGGAGAGTAAATCGAAGAAAGATGAAAGTAATGAGAAGTAGCAGAAATGAGAACAGCTAGAAACTTAGCATCGGGATTGATGGTCACGAAGTAGATGAAGTGAAGGAATTCAACTACCTAGGCAGTAAAATAACCAATGACGGACGGAGCAAGGAGGCATCAAAAGAAGACTAGGAATAGCAAAAAGGGCATTCTTGATCAAGAGAAGTGAACTAGCATCAAATATAGGCCTTAATTTCATGAAGAAATTTCTGACAATCTACATTTAAATGTCCAGAAATGCAAAGTTTTACGCTTCAGAAAGTGGAAAAAATGTGGTATTTTATGACTATAATATCAGTGAGTTACAACTTGAATCAGTCAACTGATACAAATGCCTGGGTGTGAAAATTTGGAGGGATACGAAATGGAATGATCACGTATATCTTGATCGTTGCGAAGCATGGCGCCAGATTAGACTACTTACAGTGCGCACAGAGATATCAAGCAATCATTCTTCTCGCACCCCATACCCAAATGAAAAGAGAAGAGTCTCTAACAACTGATAAAATGAGAAGCACCCTCTGCCACGCGCTTTACAGTAGTTTGTATAGACCGAGATGCACGGGGTAGCCGTGTGGTCAAGGGCGCCTTGTCACGGTCCGTGCGGCTCACCCCTCCCCCCCCACCCCCCACCCCGGGTCTGAGATTTGAGTCCTCCCTCGGGCATGGGTGTGTGTGTTGTCGGAGCGTAAGTTAGATTCAGTTAGATTAAGTAATGTGTAGGCTTAGGGACCGATGACCTCAGCAGTTTTAGCACAAATTTCCAAAATTTGATGATGTAGGTTGAGGGATGAGAAAAAGAGGGAAGTCGGCTGTATTCTTGTCAATAGAATCATATCAGCGTATTCCTTAGGCGACTGGGGGAAACAACAAAAAATCAGATATTAAATACCCTATTTAAAGACTACGTCAAAACGAGACATAGGGGAGAATGCTCCAAATTTTTGGGTGTACATGTTGATGAAAACATGAACTGGACGAAGCATGTTACTGAGCTTCTCAAACAAGTAAGTTCAGCCTCTTTTAATGTTCGTATAATCTCTAGTCTTGGAAAGAAACGTGTGACCCTCCTGGCATAATTTGCATATTTTCACTAAGTAATGTCTGATGGAATAATTTTCGCTCAGTAAGAAACTATTGATTGCACAAAAACGAACAGCAGGAGTAATATGTCGTGGTCACACGCGGTCTTCCGGTAGGTACCTCTTCAAGAAATTGGGCTTTTTAATCACAACATCACAATACTTGTACTTACTAATGTAATTCGTCATAAATAACCCATCGCAATTTGAGCGATATCCATACATACAACATTAAAGGATAAAATCGTCTTTATTAACCATTATTAAAACTGTCAGTGGGTCAGAAAGGAGTTCAACATGCAGCAACAAAAATTTTTGCACTTTTATCCAATACCATAAGATGTCTGGCAAGTAGCGAAGCAGGGTAATCTAATATAAATTCATTTACCCTGTACAACTCCTTCGATTCCATGGACGAATTTCTGCAAGTGTTTGAGAAAAGTAGGAAGACTAACAACACTGCGAGCGATCTGGCAACACTGTGTTGTTGTACTTCTGTAGACCAGTGTGTTCATCCCTTGCAGATGCTTAGTCCGAGCTTCAGCTCCATACGGGCATCACGTGGCTTTTGAGAGCGTCTCCATTGGAGCTGTGTTTTTGTTGTGTGTTAAGAAAATCGTACAGCAGGATTTAAAAGAACGTTATGCAATAAAATTTTGTTGTAAACTTTGGAAATCCGTGAGTGTGACCCTAGAAAAATTCAAATAGGCCTGTGGGAAAAATTCCTTGTCAAGAACACAAGTTTTTCGTCGGCACAATTTTTGGAAGGCCGAGAACACGTTGGCGATGAATCATGCTCAGGGAGACCTTCGACTTCAAAAACCGATGAAAACGTCGAACGTGTGCGTGCTCTTGTCAGATCAGACCGACGTTGAACAATCAGGATGATGGGTGATCTGTTAAACATTTTCACCGTACAACAAAATTTGACCGAAGAGTTGCGCATGCGAATGGTTTGCGCCAAAATGGTGCTGAATAGCCCCATAAGTAAGCAGAAGGGCAATCGAGGAAACGTTAGCGTTGACCTTCTTCAGAAGATTACCAATGACCACGAATGGTTCAGTCTTGTGATCACAGGTGTCAAATCCTGGATTTTGTAGCACGATCCTGAGCCAAAACAGCAAAGTGAGGTGTGGCAGACTGAGACACCTCCTCGACTGCGAAAATCTCGAATGAGCAAATCAAAAGTCAAAACAATGCTGATTTGCTTTTTTGACAATAGGAGCATCGTGCATACAGAATTTATTCCCATAGGACAAACGGTCGACCAAGTGTTTTACGGAAGTGTCCTTGAAAGGCTCAGAAAAAGAATGAATCGACTGAGATCGGACATTGCAGACAAGTGAATGCCGCATCATGACACTGGCCCATGTCACCGGCCGCTTCAGTCACGGAATTTTTGACCTCAAAAGGCATTCCTGCTGTTACATAGCTCCTTATTCACCTGATCTGAGTCCATGTGACTTTTTTCTGTTTCCAAAATTGAAAAAGTAATAGAAGGGCGTCATTCTGGGACTCTGGAGAACATTCGAAAGAATGTGACCGACATGTTAAAGGCCTTAGCCATGTTGAAGTCTTTCAGCGATCCTACGAAAACAGGGAACAACGACTCCGCCGGTGTGTAGCTGCCAAAGGGACTGTTTTGAAGGTTATAATATTGTTGTTTTACTTTGGTAAATAAAAGGTCATTCTTATTACTCTTCTCAGACATCTCGTATTTAAAAACTGGTAATTTGAAAAAAAAAGAAAAACTAACAAATTGTTAGGTGTAGTGGCTTGAGTAGGACTGAACAATATAGTGTTCGTTAATGTTAACACCAGTCATGTATACATGTCCTGTAAACTGACTCCTTCACATCGTTTCGATACAGTAACCTTTCAAATGATCTGTGGAACATGTAACCGATTAAGTGACTGCGCGATTTCCGTACATCGCTCGAGATATATGCTGGAATGATTGCTTTGGAAAGGGCACTGCCGATTTCCTTCCCCATCCTTTCGCAGTCCGAGCTTTAGCTCTGTCGCTAATGACCTCGCTGTTGATGAGACATTACACTCTAATCTACCTTTCCTTCGCCGGTCGGAAAAATGAGCACATGGGTACATGATAGTGTTAAAGTTATTCTTCTCATGTTATGATAACAAACTGGATTCTAGCCTTTTAGATACCGCCATGAAAGATTTTCCGTTCATAACAATAACCATTATATCGAGCTTTCATGAAAATCGGGGTTGTTTGTTCATCTGGCACCTGATGGCCTCGACCTGAAAGCCGATGAACATCAGTGATGTGTAGCAGAGCATCTGTTACGGCGAGATGAATTCCCCAAAAATCTGGTGACAACTCTTCGGCACGCTTTGTGATTAATGGAATCATAATGGAACTTCAGTGTGTCAGAACTTAATGGAAAATCTTCACTGAAGAGCAAAACTATAATAATACACAACAAAGATAGTATTAGAAAAGAAAAGAGTATAATAGACGTTTGGTGAGTTTTGGTAACGTTGTGTATAAAATATCGACAAAACTGCACAAAAGATGTCGTGAACCTCGATGCGATATGTACCGTATGCTATGGCATTCTTACACAACAAGACAGTTTTTTGCGATTACGTCACTGGGCGAGAGGTCGTCCATTTGGTCGCCGCCGCATCTCTTGTTAGACGTGTTTATGATGCAGGAAGGGCAGAGGTCGCAGGGCTAGCGGTTGGCTAAGCTGAGGTACGTCGGCAGCTTTCGAGGAACCGGTTCATGGTCGCACAAGTACCTATGAATACCGCCATTGCTTTCTCTGTTCACAATGATTTGTGATGAGGAAAGTGAAATGCTCACTTCCCGATCGTGTGAGGCCCAGCTCACCGGACCGATGACGCTGCGCCCTTTAGGTCTCACGTCCCCCCATGGCAGCGTAGCCAGTTCGTGATATCACAGTCCCGCAGGACCACCGCAAACCACTCTGGCCTATTACGAGAACAAGGCGCCATTGCCCGCTTTGAAGGTCTAGCAGTGTTACTGTTACCTATTGTCCGGTCCACATTTTGGCAGAGAAGTTATAGACATTATATTTCATTATGGAAACATCACAGTCTATCCACGGTATCTACACCGTGACCAAAGCGAAACGAGATTGCTCGCGTTACTAAGGAACTATTGTTGTTGGAATATTAGAGCGCGACTGTTTATTCTGTATTGAACTGTCAGCTTACGCTGTGACAAGATTAATAAAATTCGACACGCTCAGTAGTAATTTGTTAAGGCAGACGCGTCTTGTGCTTGCCAAAAGAAAAAAAAAAAAAAAAACTGCAGCGCCGTGACGTGGCAAATGATATGCAGGAACGCTGAAGCAGCTTAGTAAACAAAACAAGTTGCAGTACTCGTTTTTCTTGAATCAGACTTCTTATTGCAATAGATCATGATAAACATAATAAGCCAATGAGGTTTATAAGTCTTACATCACTTGTAACACTAAAAAGCAGAGTTTTGTACAGAGAAACCTACGAGTAAAAGACTTTAGCACGGAGGTCGAAAAATACTATTCTCGTATCCAGTTGTCTATATAACTGACTGCGGAATACACGGCAAGTTTTATTAGAGCGGATGGACAGAATGTTTAGTGAAAGCTTTAGCGAACATACATCTACAGGCGACAGTAATAACTCCTTTTTCGGCATACGTGTAGGTTGGAGAGGCACTGAATATAGATAACGGAATGCAGATACTACATGAAAAAACGAAAATTATGGACACTCTTGGGAAAAGAGAAATATATTACAGCTTTCATAAACATATTTCGAGTACTGTTAGCGAACAAACCGAATCAAAACACAGAAATTTCCGAGATCAAATACTGCTTGGCATTTCACACTTTCCAGCCGTTTTGCTAGCTTTAAAACTTTTTCACATCCATAATCTATCCTCTCAGTATGGAACCTACCTCTCTGTGTCAAGCCGCGTACCTTAGGTTTCCCGTTCATTTCAATTTCCTGTTTATCCCTTGCCTTGCATCCGGTGATACATAGTAATCTTTCAATATAACGTAGTACAATGTTTCTATGGCTCATCTCATTTAATTCTGAAATAGTCAGGATGTGTCGTCTTCATGTTATCCAACATATGTTAGCCGGTACTCATGGGAAATTTTACTTCTGGATCTGGCATCCAGATGCGCACAAGTAATGCACCCAGGAACATTGTCGAACAGGATCGTTTAGGTGATCCATGTGTTCTTGTGTTGGGAGACGTAATTTAGCGTTTGCGTACTGACTTCCAAATCTGAACACTTACTGGTCAACGTTATTGTGCCACTATACTCCTTCCCTTTTTGAGTATTTTCAGGGGTACATTCGGCCCTGACTTCATTCTTGTGAATGACAATGCGCAACCGCGTCGAAGAGCGCAGGTAGAGGAGCTCTTGCAATGAGAGGATTTAAGCGAATGAACTGGCCTATCCGTTCCCCTGATTTAAATCCCGTCAAGCACGTGTGATGCGTTGGGGGTGATGTATTGCTGCACGTCCACGTGCACCAACGACTGCCAAGCAGATTTCAGCAGGGGTGGTGGAGGAATGAGACGTCCTACCACAAGAACTCCTTACTAACCTTGTAGCCAGGATGGGAGCATATTGCAGAGCATGCAATGCTGTCCGTGGTGATCACACACCCTATTAACAACCATGTCTCGGATTTTGTAACGTCCAGGATACATCTTGTGCCGCGGCGACGTCACTGTAATTACTGTATTTGAATGTATGTGTCATTTCTTCAATAGAACGGAAATAACTGCCAACCAGTTGCAAAATACAGGTTTATTAAACCTTGACCATGATTTCTAAAGTTTTAAAACTGTCTTCTTCAGAAGTCACTGTACCTAGGAACACCGAGCGAGGTGGCGCAGTGGTTAGCACACTGGACTCGCATTCGGGAGGACGACGGTTCAATCCCGTCTCCGGCCATCCTGATTTAGGTTTTCCGTGATTTCCCTAAATCGTTTCAGGCAAATGCCGGGATGGTTCCTTTGAAAGGGCACGGCCGATTTCCTTCCCTAACCCGAGCTTGCGCTCCGTCTCTAATGACCTCGTTGTCGACGGGACGTTAAACACTCACAACCACCACCACCACCTAGGAACAACTATTAAGATATAATGTGTGAAACAGAAATGGTATCATTACAATAAGCAAAATTACGGGAAAAGTTTACAAATAATTTTAGTGAGGCGTATTCACAAAGGAGGCCTGTTTAAAAGTAAGTACCGTTTTGAAATTACAAAAAGGATGTGCTAAGATATCTCAATAATTTTATTTTTACATGTAAGCCTGTACCTTAATCTACGCACTGACGCCATTACAGTCTGATTCTTCCTTGTTTACGTTGTGTTCTGAGTGTTTAAGATGCCTCCGATAATCGTGAGTCCCGCCGACTGTGAAGTAAGGGCTGATTTATTTGTGCTAAAGGCCTAAAAGCGATCGATATTCATCAGTGAGATCTGTGCAGTTTACGGAGAAAACATTATGAGTGATGGAATAGAAATGAGGGAACACTGTAAAAGGACATACTGTGATGGAGAAACTGCAAATATTTGGAGATCAACGCGAATTGTGGAAAGAGAAGGGGCGAGGGAGGTAGATCATCACTTTTTCAGCCTCAAGCTTGCGGAAGTAGTCGACTGATATGCAAATATACTAGGGTTAAGGCACGGTGGTGAGATAAAAATTCAGTAAAATAATGAATAACCGAAGTCTTGCTGTACAGTGTATATACGCCTAGAAAACACGGTGTTATAGGTGGAATAAAACACACTGAAAATAAGGAAGGGGGGTAAAGCTAGTTCATTATTAAAATGTTGAACAGTAACTTAATTTCAGATGACAAAGTGTACATTGTAAAATAACAAAATAAAAGAAAATATTCTTGCAGAGCACAGAATTTTGAGGAAAACAAACACTGCACGGAGACCAGAACCGAGCGGTCAACTTGGCTATTCGGCCAGAAGTAGAGGTTAAAGCCTTCCAGGAAATGTCTACTTGCAAGTTGTAGATGATCATTTAAAATGTAGCTATCGAAGTGTATGAAGCTTTCGAGCTCCTCCCATACATCTAATCTACCCCTTTTACTTCTTTGTGTAACGTTACGTTATCCCCTAAATTCATCGGAGTACGACCAGCAATAATTAAATGTTTTGCAAAGGTCAAATTGTGTACGTTATTACTTTTCTTTCCCACACAGATGTTCTTTAGGTCTCACTTTGATTGATCTACCAGTTTGTTCAATCTGGTAACTGAGACAATTGCTGCAGTCAGTTTTGTAAACGACTGATTTTGAGAAGATGATATGCAGAAGATGTATCTTTAGGTTGTTATTAGTAGAAATCGTTACCTTGCATTTATATTTATTCACCAAGAGGCGTTTAATCCTATGGGACACCTTGCCTAAAAACAGGATGGAAACGAATCCATTATTGTCCTCTTTAATGTATCGGCATCTGATACCTTGTAGAGTTGGAATTTTTTGGTAGTTTTGTTGCTGAGGACACGATCTACTACATATTACTTATATACATTGTCAGTGGCACTGGATTTTATTACATTATTTTTATTTTGTTGGTTACTAGGAGAAAGGGGCGTTGTACGACACGATTGATAGTGGAAAGGAAAATGCTAATTTGTATGTTCGTGGACGAGAAGAATTATTTTGGATAATATTATGCGTATAAGTTGGCGTAAGGAAAGCATTAAAGCTGATTCTGTTATCTGTTGTAGATATTGTAAAATCGAGGAAGTTTAACTCCGCATTTCCATTCTGCATTTCCGTTGTAAAGCATATTCTCTCGTGGGAACTATTGAACGTGCTGAACAACTGTTCTTAATCTTTGTAATTGTCATCAAAGGAAATAATTATGTCGTCTACATAACGAGCATAAAAGAGTGTTTTTCTTTGTAATTCTGAGTTAGAATGGAAGAAAGCACTTTTCACAGAATTAACGAAGATGCCAGCTAGATTTCCGACAAGAAGGCTACTTATCGCTAGGTCATATGATCGTACGTAAAATTTACCATTTGATGTTAATAATTATATTTATGTACCACCTGTAAGAAATTAATGATCTAGACAATTAGTCCCTTAGTTAATTTTTTCTGCTTTAATAAAATCTTCTCGATAATGTTGAAAGTCTTATCAGTAGTTACATTAGTGTGTAAAGACTTACCAGTCAAATGAGACCAACGTATTTCCAGTGAACATTTTTGTTTGTTTTGTTGTTTAAATCAGCACATTTTTAGCTGCAAAGTTGCGTTCGAAAGCAACTAGTATTTGATCTTCTAAGTGTATATACACTGTAGAGCGACACTTCGTTTTTCATTATTTTATTGGGTATTTTATCTATCCACCCCCTCCCCCCTCCCCCGTGCACGTTTTTAGTATATTTGTTCATATAGCATGTTTTATTAGTACGAGCATTTTCCTTAGCATGATGCTTCAGAAATGATGATCCCTCCTCCCCCCCCCCCCTGCCCCCTTCTCTCTGCCCATTTCACATTTGTCTTTTAATATTTGCAGTTTCTCCATCACAGCGTGTCCTTTTGCAGTATTCCTTCATTTCAGGGGTCAAATTAACCCGTCAAGTATGGGCCTCTTATGCGTTTATAATACTTCCTTGACGCGCTTTTGCTTTGACTCTCATGCTTGTTACAGTTTCGTATTCGTGCACAAGTGCTTCTTGTGCGTTTTTGTGATGGCGTAAAGACTTTGCTAAGTTTACCTGAGCCTGTGGGCTTCTTATAGACAATATGGTTTCGGTGGCACACATTTTTACCCCCCACCTCCACCCCCACGCATCCCTCTCCTGCTTTTAACTTTTTAGCTAATATCTTGATTCTAGTAACGAATATGTACTTGTGAAATCACAGGACGCGCATCAGTGCCCCCCACCACAGGCGACCCGAAGCTGGGGCATCTACCCTCCAGCCAGTCGGCACACTTATGCTCTTTAGAATCTGATGCCACGTTTATACTTGAATTTCATTGCCACACTACACGTCAAATGTGTGCTATTTAAAAAGTTTTAAGACAATGCTCTACACTAGAGAGATACTACTTTTAAATCATGAATTTTAAATGATGATCAGCTGGATGACACGTCCATTTGCTAGACGGAGTCAAAGACTCCCACATCGGATACAGATAATACATTATTCTATGTGAATATGACTCATTAAAATTATTCGTAAACATTTCCCGTAATATTGCTTGCTGTAATGATACCATCTCTGTTCCACGCGCAATGTCGTAATACTTGTTAATAAATAAAATACCTTCTGCAGAAGAAAGTTTTGTTGTTGTTGTGGTCTTCAGTCCAGTGACTGGTTTGATGCAACTCTCCATGCTACTCTATCCTGTGCAAGCTTCTTCATCTCTCAATACCTACTGCAACCTACATCCTTCTGAATCTGCTTAGTGTATTCATCACTTGGTCTCCCTCTACAATTTTTACCCACCACGCTGCCCTCTAATACTAAATTGGTGATCCCTTGATGCCTGAATATTTCCTACCAAACCATCCCTTCTTCTGGTCAAGTTGTGCCACAAATTTCTCTTCTCCCCAGTTCTATTCAGTACCTCCTCATTAGTTTTGTGATCTACCCATCTAATCTTCAGCATTCTTCTGTTGCACCACATTTCGAAAGCTTCTATTCTCTTCTTGTCTAAACTATTTATCGTCCACGTTTCACTTCCATACATCGCTACACTCCATACAAATACTTTCTGAAACGACTTCCTGGCAGTTAAACCTATACTCGATGTTAACAAATTTCTCTTCCTCAGAAACGCTTTCCTAGCCATTGCCAGTCTACATTTTATATCCTCCTTACTTTGACCATCATCAGTTATTCTGCTCCCCAAATAGCAAAACTCCTTTACTACTTTAAGCGTCTCGTTTTCTAATCTAATTCCCTCAGCATCACCCGATTTAATTCGACTACAATCCAGTATCCTCGTTTTGCTTTTGTTGATATTCATCTTATATCCTCCTTTCAAGACACTGTCCATTCCGTTCAGCTGCTCTTCCAGATCCTTTGCTGTCTCTGACAGAATTACATTGTCATCGGCGAACCTCAAAATTTTTATTTCTTCTCCATGGATTTTAATACCTACTCCGAATTTTTCTTTTGTTTCTTTTACTGCTTGCTCAATATACAGATTGAATAACATCGGGGACAGGCTACAACCCTGTCTCACTCCCTTCTCAACCTCTGCTTCCCTTTCGCATCCCTCGACTCTTATAACTGCCATCTGGTTTCTGTACAAATTGTAAATAGCCTTTCGCTCCCTGTATTTTACCCCTGCCACCTTCAGAATTTGAAAGAGAGTATTTCAGTCGACATTGTCAAAAGCTTTCTCTAAGGCTACAAATGCTAGAAATGTAGGTTTGCCTTTTCTTAATCTAGCTTCTAAGATAAGTCGTAGGGTCAGTATTGCCTCCCGTGTTCCAACATTTCTACGGAATCCAGTTTTAAAACTGTCGAAATCATGCTCAAGGTTTAATAAACCTGTATATTGCAACCTGTTGACTGTTATTTCCAATGCACTGACCTCTTCCATGCACAGTTGCTGAAGCGTAACCATGTTTAAAATCTTATGTCATTTTTGTCTCGCTGCGTACTTCTTTCAGTTACCTCTCGTACTATACTGCATCAATTCTTTCAGAGTGTTGTCCAAGTTTCATCAAGTTTTGTTACTTTGACGTTGCTTTACTGGGAAAAATCACTCTAGCTAAGAAATGGAATAACTGAATCCGTAATATTTCGCAATAAGGGACAAACTCGACTGGACGCCACCTTTTGCGTTGTGATCACGCTGTGGGTGAGTAGACCCAGAAGAAAGCCGCTGCAACCGTGGCTGAAACGTTGCTTTTTCCCCAGCAGTAGTGGTTTTACACGTTATGTCGTGGTACCATAGCCAGAAAACTTTTATGTCGAATGCCTGCTTTATCTAGAACATTCAATGCTCTCCTGCTGTTTCCCTTTAAATTATGTCAGTTTATATCATGTTCCTTTCAATCCTGTTATCATGAGATATACATTCGCTTAAATGTAGAATGAAGTCTGTTGTCCTACTATAATTACATCACAATACTGCCAATCGTTTAAATCAGTCTATATTACCCTGCAATATTACATACCTTAAAGTAACTACGCCACTAGACACTGCAAAAAGTAAATAACCAGCAGCAGACATTTCTTGTCAAACATGTAAAACTCTGCCTTGGATATCTCATGTTGACACATAAGGCTCATAAAGCTCAGTTATTAACTAAAGGCAGCGGGCCTCAGCTACCACAGATTGTACTATCATGTAATATATATTTCTCAGCTCCCAACGATGCCTGAAAATTTAATATCAAGTCATAGAAAATCCCAAAAAGCCGTATTATACGCATGTTGCAACGTTAGCACTGATGAAGAAAAACTGACAATTAGTTTACTCATACTGAGTATGGAGGGGCTATCTCTACTTACTTTCTTAGGAGAAGAAAGACTTCTTAGCCAAGATCGCGACAAAACACTGTATTGTGGATGACTGGTTTCGGTAAAACTATGTTACCGTCATCGGGCACAAGATATTTACAATAAACTGTACAATGATCTGATGATGGTAACATAGTTTTACCAAGAATGGTCATCTACAATGCAGTATTTTACTGCGGTCTTGGCTAAGAAGTTTTTCTTCCCCTAAGGGAAAAATTCATAAAAAATTAAAATTTAACGACTAACAAGTAGTTTAGATTGCAGGTAGCTTCTCATTGAGGATATACTAAAGTAGGCCCAGAAACACCGGTTGGACATTTCTGTCTTTTCGTTTAACACGATGAAGCATTCCTCTCTTAAAGCGTAAAAAAGTCTATTTCCTCTAAATATGCCAGCAACCACCCTTTCTCTTCTAAACTGCAATACGTTCATGTGGTCTGTGATGCTTTCCAGCGAATGCTGCTCATTTTTGAGGTGCTGAAGCTTTCTGTTTATTATTACGGCCTTTCTTCTTTTCCTTATGGCTTTGTCCCGCATCGGCGCAGGGTTTACATGGTTTTGAACGGATTCGAGGTGAGTACATAAGGGGTGGCTGGATGCTCTACCTGCTGCCATCCACCTTTACCCACTTCCCCCCCCCCCCCCCCCCGCCCCCCCCCCCGGAGTGGAACACGTGTAGCGCAACTGCTTCAACGTGGTGAGCGAAAGTTTTCTAAATGTTTGCGAATCGAATAACTTGGGGATCAGCACAGTATCCAGCTTGTGGGATGTACGAAACCGCTTAATGACCACCTCCAGGCTGGCCGGCACAGCGTCCCTCAACGTCAATCAGGCGGTCAGATTCGATTCGGGGCCATAGCATTTCCCCATTCCGAAAGCTGCACTATAATGTACACGGTGTACACGGCTATTTGAGCCAAAAAAAACTGGTACACTTGCCTAATGTCGTGTAGGATCCCGCGAGGACGCATAAGTGCCGCAACACGACGTGGCATCGACTCGACTAATATCTGAAGTTTTCCTGGAGGGAACTGACCCCACAAATTCTGCAGGGCTGTCCATAAATCCGTAAGACTACGAGAGGGTGGAGATCTCTCCCGAAAAGCAGTTTGCAATGCGTCCCAGATTAGCTCAATAATGTTCATGTCTAGGGAATTCGGTGGCCAGCGGAAGTGTTTTAACTCAGAAGAATGTTGTTGGAGCCGCTCTGTAGCAATACTGGACGTGTGGGGTGCTGCATTTTCCTGATGGAATTGCACAATAGACAAGAATGGATGCAGGTGATCGGACAGGATGCTATCGTACGTGTCACCTGTCAGAGTCGTATCTAGACATATCAGGAGTCCCATATCACTCCAACTGTACACGCCCTACACCATTACACAGCCTCCACCAGCTTGAACAGTCCCCTGCAGACATGCAGGGTCCATGGATTCGTGAGGTTGTCTGCATACCCGTACACGTCCATCCTCTCGATACAATTTGAAACGGGAATCGTCCGACCAGGCAACATGTTTCCAGTCATCAACAGGCCAATGTCAGTGTTTACGGACCCAGGAGAGGCGTAAAGCTTTGTATTGTGCAGTCATCAGGGGTACACGTGTGAGCCTTCGGCTTCGAAAGCCCACTAGATGATGTTTCGTTGATTGGTTCGCACGCTAACACTTGTTGATGGCCCAGCATTGAAATCTGCAGCAGTTTGCGGAAGGGTTGCACTTCTGTCACTTTGAACGATTCTCTTCAGTCGACGTTGGTCCCGTTTTCCGGCCGCAGCGATGTTGGAATTTGATGTTTCATCCAATTCCTGATATTCACGATACACACGTCCTGGAAAACTCCCACTTCTTCGCTACCTCGGAGATGCTGTGTCCCATCGCTCTTGCGTCGAGTGTAACAAAAGATTCAGACTTGTCAGTTAAATCTTGATAGCCTGCCACTGTAGCAGCAGTAACCGATCTAACAACTGCGCCAGACACTTGTCTTGTATAGGCTTTTCCGACCGCAGTGCCGTATTCTGCCTGTTACTTATGTATTCAAATACGCATTCCTATACCAGTTTCTTTTACGCTTCAGCGTATTACGATCTTTAAACTTTATCTTTTTTTTCCGTCTGACCCACGCACTTTATCTCACAGTTCCTACATGTACTGCAACAACTCGTTCCCTGACTTCCTCGTTTAAACATGACGTGTCGTGTTAGTGAGAGGATCATATTTCGAGCTATTTGTAAAGGCATCACAAAAGCCATCAAAGAGACGCAGAAACTGAAATTAATAGATTTGTATTGGCATAAATACAATCCGATAACAGAACTTGAACGACACTTTTCCATAATCTAGTCTCAGATATGTGGTAATGTGCAAAGTCTACTTCTCCGCTGCCCTCGGCCTTTAACGTGCTACAGGAGGCTTACTCGTATGATCATGTCAGAATGAAGCAAGTTGTCGGGCGAGTGAAGCAAGCTATAGCGACCTACACGCCTAGTGACGCAGTGGGGTATGCGGCTTGGGAACACGGCGTTAACAGACGGCTGGTATTACTACTGGCTGACACACGATTCCAGTCCTAGCTGCGAGGTATGCCGCTGAAGTACCCCGCTACCGTACTGAATAGGATAGCGATTTGTCTTCCGCGTCCTGGCAGCTTTAATAACCAGACCCCGTTTCCTCAAAGGCTCCGCTGAGTGATTCATAGCTGCACAGCGCAGCCCACGCTGCGGTTCAGTGTTGCGTGCGATGTTTATCAGTCTGCTTCGTACGTTGTAATACAGGACTTTGAACTGTGCAGTAGTATAACCCTCAAGCACCCTGAGAAAGAAAAATAGTTGAACAATAGCAGTGATATTTACGAGTTTCAAAGCAGTACCTTTAAGTGGCGAATCTTAGCCTTCCCACATTATACACTCTCTGTTGTCAAATAGGCAGGTGTGTGGAAGGCGAGTTCCGTCCATATCTATTCTCTGCAAGCCATATCACGTTGTTACTGAGGGTACTCTGTGCATTACTGTCACGTCCACCTTTACCTGTTCCAGTCGCCTGTGGTTCTCAGGAAGAAAGACTGCTGCTAAACCTCCCTTTTGGGCTCAAATCTGTCTAATTTTAGATGCATGGTCTTCTCGCGATTTATACGTAATAGGAAGCAATGTAACGGTTCAAATGGCTCTGAGCACTATGGGACTTAACATCTGATGTCATCAGTTCCCTAGAACTTAGAACTACTTAAACCTAACTAACCTAAGGGCATCACACACATCCATGCCCGAGGCAGGATTAGAAACGTGCGACCGTAGCGGTCGCGCGGTTCCAGACTGAAGCGCTTAGAACCGCTCGGCCACAACGGCCGGCAAGCAGTGTAACGATTGACAGTTCTAGGCACGTACACTCTCGAAATTTTAACAGTAGATCATATGGCGACGCAGAACGCCTTTCTTGCAGCCTCTGCCACTGTAGTTGGCTGAGGGTATCCGCGACGCTGTAACGAAACATGCTGTTCTTCTTTGGGTTCTCTATTTCCCCTCTCAGTCCTATCTGGTGCGGATCCGACTGACGAAAAATATTCAAATATTGGTCGAACGAATGTTTTATAAGCTACTTCCTTTATTGATGAACCACTTCCTGAGGATTCTTCCACTGAATCTAAATCTGGCATCTGCATTGCCCACGATCAATTTTTTGTGAGGGTTCCACTTCAAATCACTGCGTACGCGTACTTCTAGATACTTTCTGAAAGTAATTGCCTCCAGTGATTGGTCTGCAATCGTGTAATCACACAATAAAGGCTCCTTCTGTCTATGTATGAGCAACACGTTGACTTTGATTACGTTGAGACTGAGCTGCCGCTCCCTGCACAAAGCGACGATCCTCAGCAGGTCTTCCTACATTTCGGTAATTTCTCTAGCATTGCGACTGCTCTGTATACAACAGCATCACCCGTGAGAAGGGTCATTTACGTATGTTGTGAAAAGTAATGGTCCTATGACGCACCCTTGGAGAACACCCGAAGTTACTTTTAAATCTGAAGGCTACTTTCCATTCAGTATGACATCGTGTGTTCTGTTCATGGTTAATTTTTTTTTAATTTTTATGGTAAAATTTTCTAAACCAAAACTGTAGAGTCCTTTGGTAGTTGCTACTCCTCGTTTATTGTCGAAACAAGGTACAACCGATTTGGAGTATGAATCGTATCTTCACGTTAAATATACAACATACATACGAATTAGAGGCCCTTAAGCGTGTAATTTGTCTCCTCCTTCCTTATTCCATTCGTTGTACACATTAGTCTTTTATGAATATTTGAGAGGAGCGAAGATTGCAATATACTTTCTAGTTTGCTTAGCTCGTCATGTAGACTTGACTCCAGTTCTTCTTGTCTAGGGGTCTGATTCTTGAAGCTGAAATTCTCACATTCCAGGTCCTCAAATTTGAATATTGTTGTTGCACAATTTTTGTTTTTACGTAAATATATTTTCTCACATTTTAGTATATCATATAGGCTCTTGATTTTTCACATTAACAAAGTAGAAATTGCATTGTTCGCACAAAAATACGTCCGATCACATAAGATGCATGCTTATGACTCGCCACTCTGCGGAAATAACAGTATTCCAAAGGGTTCACAATATTGATTAACAAATTAATATCTACTATTTTCTATTACATTATTAATTTCGATCATTATTTCATAAATGAATCCAGAAATAAACATAGAACCGGTACAGTATTGCGTAATTAATAATATAAATTTTAAGTGTGCCAGTAGTTCGTAATTTCAAATCTTTCTAAAAAAATAATTTTAACTGTTCATTCACAACTAGTACTACCGATTATAACATCGAGACTAAACCAGTTTATAAAGTCACTGATTTTCATTAACTTAAACCTGAAATATAACATACTGTGTATAAAATTATATGAAAGTTTTCAGGAAATCAACTGAGATAATACTGAATTGTCCGAAATTCGAAAAATAATACTGGTATCGACAGCTACTGTTGAGAAAAGTGATGCTAGAGAAGGATATCCCGTTACAAGTGGAAAAGTTAAAAACTACTTCTAGTGCCTACTATGAAGGATGTAGAAAAGTACTCACTTGGCTGAATTACATTAAACCATCAAACCAATAGCATCTCCCAACGCTCTCTAAGACACATATCCTGGGATCATCAAATGCAATGGCTGTTGAAAGACCCATCCATCATCTTAGGTAATTTCGCGAAATCACTGAGGGAGTTTCTAATTTGGACCTGAAGAGTAGGACAGATAAGCGGAAGAACACGAAACTGTGCCATCAGAAT
The DNA here is from genome assembly GCF_021461385.2 of Schistocerca piceifrons. Lineage (NCBI taxonomy): Eukaryota > Metazoa > Arthropoda > Insecta > Orthoptera > Acrididae > Schistocerca > Schistocerca piceifrons. Next base: position 261,423,039 of record NC_060145.1, on the reverse strand, counting down.
ACCATAAATATAGTAGGGTAGAAACTTACCAGTGTTGTCCACCCAGATAGCTGAGTGGTCAGCGTGACGGGGATTGCCGTCCTACGGGCCCGGGTTCGATTCCCGACTGAGTCGGGGATTTTCTTCGCTCAGGGACTGGGTGTCATGTTCTCTTCATCATCATTTCATTCCCATCCGCCGCGCAGGTCGCCCAATGTGGCGTCGAATGCAATGAGACCTGCACCAAGGCGGGCGGACGTGCCCCGTAAGGGGCCTCCCGGCCAATGACGCCAAATGCTCATTTCCATACAAAGTCCTGATAGTACTTCCAGTCTGCTTTCGGCGGTGGCGCGGCACGGACCTGTTGTCCCGGCCGCGGGCGCGCGTGGATGAGGAAGTGTTTACACCGCCGGTACTCGCGCGTGTTGTTGTCTGACACGATCGCCATGGCACACAATTTTCGAAAGACTACGATCCAGTTTACGTTCGACAACGAATATGCCAGATCCAACGCTTTCGAAATAGAGCGTTTTTTGAGGGAAGAAGTTCGTTTACCTGCTGCAGACATAATTGGAATACACCTGTCCATTGTAAGCAGTACAATGGACGTAAAGATGACCAATGAAGCTGCGTGTGGAAGAACTCTCTCCGCTGCTCAAAGAGGATTTAAATTTCGACACTCCGATGGCCACATCAGCCATGTAACAGTAGCTCCTTCAAGATTGGGTGTGAGGGTCATTCGGATCTTTGAATTGCCGTTTGAGGTGCCAGAATCGATGGTTACTGAATCGCTGCGACCATATGGAACGGTACTTAGTCATACGCCTGAGCGCTGGGCAAGTTTTAGCACCTATCCTGTGCTAAACGGCGTCCGACAGGTGCGGATCGTCCTTACTAAACGTATCCCTTCTTATTTATACATTGGAGGATGTCGAGCTATTGTGATTTACGATGGCCAGCCACGCACCTATTCTGGCTGTGGTGGAGAAGGACATGTCCGCTCGGAGTGCATGCAACGCCGCGTCGTGCAACTGCCACACGGAGAAGCTTCACAGCGAGAAGTTCCCACGCAACTGCCGATGACGTACGTGTCGGTGGCCCGCCGGGAGGTGTTGCCAAGTTCGGAGCGTGACAAGGACATGTTTCTGCAAGAGCAGACCGAGTTACGGGAGCATGGAGGTGACTCGGTGAATGTCCCTAGACCCACGTCACGTCAGATAAGGGAGGAACCCTCCGAAAACTCACATGTAGCACGCGGCGTGGAAGTAGAGGTCGAGACAGTGGCGCCGGCAACGGACCAACGAACGATCGACGAACACAGTGAGGCAACAGAGGGCAGGGCACGCAAACAGCGATCCCCGAAGCGTCACAAAAAGCGTCGCCATAGTTCGAGTGACACGTCCCCCCCTAGCCTAGGGGACACGGAAGTTATCCTAGCCGAAGAACTGTCCGACACGGAACGCGTGCCTTTAGAGGACGCTGACAGGATTCCGTCAGGTGGTGACCGGATGTCCTGCCTTTCAGACGGTCCCTCTTCATTGACACCGACTGACCCAGCGCTGCCGACGAAGGAGTCAGGGACGCCAATGTTCCGGCAGCCACATCGAAATACATCAGAGGACGTTTCTCGGATTGATGACCACTGCGATTGGGCGGAATCAGTCGAAGACATACAGGAATTGCCACCCCCAAATGATGACAACTCACTTACAGGATGTACACCACGGAACGACAACAACGGAGGGCAACCCGTTGGCGGGCACTCCTCTGAGCACGAATAGTGGACTAAAGCCCTTGGAGTTCTCAATGACACGACACGAGCATGACAACGACAACGGACCAAGCATATAAGGTGGGCACAGTGAACATTAACACCGAACGTTCGCTTGCAAAGATGCAACTTCTCCGGGACATGATTTAAGCCACAGACGTTGATATTCTGCTGATTCAGGAAACCTGCAATGCTGCTTTTCCCGACGTGCATGGATACAACACTTATCTAGCGTCGACTCCAGATGGAGGACGTGGCACAGCGATACTAGTCCGGGAAGGGATTCCGATGTGTGACATCGATTACCTTCTTTCGGCTCGGGGTTTGGCTATGACCGTGAACGGCATTCGTATCGTCAATATCAATGCACCCTCCGGATCTGACAATCGACAGGCGCGTGCACGATTCTACACGGAGGAGATTGCCTCCCTATTCCATGGGAGGTATGACCACATCTTGGTAGGGGGAGATTTTAACTGTGTACTCGCACCGAAGGATCAAACTCCTAATTTCAACTCCTGCCACGCTTTGAACACGATCTGCAGGGACATGGACCTAATGGACACGTGGGAAAAGATCCATGGGCAGCGAGAGGGCTACACGTATTTTACTAGCCACTCGGCGAGCAGGCTGGATCGGATTTATGTTTCTGACGGATTACGGGATCACGTGTTGGCTGCTGAACGTTGGCCCACAGCTTTTACGGATCACCTTGCATATTTATGCACGTTAATCCTCCCATGGCAGCGGGTCTGGCGGAGTCGTAGTTCCTGGAAACTTAATTCATCCTTATTGGTGGATCTCGAATGTCGCCAGCGGATCGAAGAAACATGGCAGACATGCACTCGCCGTCTGCCGCTGCACCGTACGGTTCTTTCATGGTGGCTATATTCTGCAAAACCGGCGATACGCAGAGTTCTCATAACGTATGGCAAGGAAAAAGCGAAATGGCTCCGAGATACACTTGATTATTACTACATGGTGCTCCGCGACCTGTCCTCCAAGGCCCCATCGCCCGAGCGTCAAGCGGAGGTCCATCGCATTCAGGCCTGCATTTTATCGATCACGAGACGTCGACTGGAGGGACTTTCGGTCCGTGCTCTGTGCTTGGACAACGTCGAAGGAGAACGTATTAGCATGCATCATGTGTCCAAGGGACATGCGCGTAATCGCCTATCCCTGATCACAGTGCTCCATGATGACGATGGTCGGCCCTTGACGACACAACAAGACATTGCTACTGAGTTTCTGGAGCATTACCGACTCCTTTTCACTGGGACGCCGACGGACAATCGGGCAGGAGAAGAAATTTTGCGACAGATGCAAATGGAGGTGGATGGTCCGGATGAAGAGGCGCTATTGGAACCCCTAACTGAAGATGACATCCGGGGCGCACTCACGAAGGGTGCGGTGCATAAATCCCCTGGGACAAATGGGTTGACACTCGAATTTTATTGCGCATTTGCGGATTTAATGATGTCCCAGTTGGTATTGATGTATAATGAGTTATTGAGCCCTGACAAGGACGTTCCGTCGCAGTTCATGGCGGGACTGCTTATACCAATACCGAAATCGACAGCGAGTGTCAGCGCCCATCAATTTAGACCGCTCACGATGCTCAATACTGACTGTAAGATCTTTGCGCGAATGTTGGCGGCAAGGCTCAAGACTGTAATATCCAAGACAATACCACCAGACCAGGCTTGTCTAGGGGTTCGGAGCAACATACATACAATACCGTGACGCAATTTCCCTGACGGAAGCTTCTCGCATGCGAGCGGCGTTCGTATCGGTGGATTTTGATCGTGCCTTTGACAGGATCAACCATGATTTCCTTGACTCGACCATGCGACTCATGGCGATACCACAGGATTTTATTACCGTCCTCATGCCCCTCCTTCGCGGCGCTTCTTCCACGGTGAGAGTCAATGGCAGGGAGGTAGGAACGGTTCCTGTTTGCAGCTCAGTTAGGCAGGGATGTCCCTTGTCGATGATACTGTTTACAATGGCGCTCGAACCATTGATGCAGATTCTTAGACGGACTCTTAACAGGCGTCCGACTCCGTGCGAGCTCCTTCACGTGTCGTGCTTATGCCGACGACTTGATGATACTCGTCGGAGAACGAAGTAAGGTGGTTACCCTTCTTACTACGTACGGAGTAGCTGCGGGAAGCAGGGTCAACATGAATAAAACCAAGATCATGCACATCGGTCGAGGGCTTCACGCTCTGCACAGTCCGTTTACGGCGGTGGACATCTTGAGATGTTTATGAGTATTATTCACCCGATCGCTACGGCAATCAGCGGTGGCGAGCTATCGACGTCTCCTCCAGCACGTCCGACTGCACATACGCAACATTTCACTCCGGACGCACTACCTGCTCTAAAGGGTGGACTACACTAATGTTCACCTGGCCTCGCGACTGCCGCATCTAGCACAGGTATTGCCAATGCCACATGGTATTGCTGACAGATTAATGGCGGCCTTTGGATACTATGTCAGCCAAGGAATGTTGTTTAAGATCAAATACGAGACTTTAACTCTCCCACACCATTCTGGAGGACTTAACCTCACGGATGTGCGGAAAAAGGCTCTAGCTCTATACCTACGAGCGACGCTAGGAACTTGGAACCAACGGCAACACGCCATCACATCGGCCATCCTGGATGTGCTTCTTCCCACGTCCTTTGAACCACCGGTGGCGGTAGGCACAATTTCGCTCTCTTTTTCTCACGTCGCGCGATTCTTTGTTGGTTTTAGTTATGTTCAGTTACAGATACCTTCTACAAGACTCCCCACTACCCGTGAGATATATCGATACTTGCGGCGTCATCATGGCAGCAATGTTGTCGAACTTAAATACCCAACGCGAGACTGGCGACAGATTTGGCGAGCTGTCCATACGCCTCTCCTCACCACGGCAACGAGATCGTCATGGTATACATTCATCAACCGCAAGACAGTCAACCGCCAACGATTGTACGACATTCGCATGGTAGATTCCCCACTCTGCCTTATATGTGGCATGCAGGACACCGACGAACATTCTCTGTAGTGCGGTGAGGCAAAGGATGTTTGGCAGCTGACGCAACGCATCATGGCCCTCCTCCGACGCATCGACGAATCTACGATCACGACGGACGCTTTATTTTTCCCTGGCGCTATCTTTTTCCCCTCACAAAAAACATCGGCAATCCGATGGATTGGAGGACACGCATCGCACTACGTGCTCTCGCGGACCTTGATATCGGGCATGGACTATTGGCATTATCTACTAGAACAACACGAAATCATCCGACGCCACTCTAAATATAAAACGCATTTTGCGAACTTTCTAGGCAGCTTGTTTCATAACGCCCCGAAGCGGTGGGGAGTCCCAGGTTTACGATGTTTCGAGGGATAGGATTTACTCCCAGTGAAGTGTCGAAGATGTCACTTCGTCCCTACATTTCTTTCCCTTCTTTTTCATATATGATTTTTCTTTTGGGACATTAAAATTAAATGAATAAATAAAATATTATTGTTACTAATAAAAAAAATTACATAAATGTACAATGTTTCCTTCCCGCTGCCTCTCCCTTTTCCTGTCAGGAGACGGGGACACCGTGGCCAGGCCTCCAAGTACGACCCCTGCCCACTCTGCCCCCTGACCTACTAAACATTTTTTTAAAAACATAAAAAAGTGGTCAGCGTGACGGATTGCCGTCCTACGGGCCCGGGTTCGATTCCCGACTGAGTCGGGGATTTTCTTCGCTCAGGGACTGGGTGTTGTGTTGTCTTCATCATCATTTCATCCCCATCCGGCGCGCAGGTCGCCCAATGTGGCGTCGAATGCAATGAGACCTGCACCAAGGCGGCAGGACCTACCCCGTAAGGGGCCTCCCGGCCAATGACGCCAAATGCTCATTTCCATATACTGTTAAAGTCCTGATAGTACTTCCAAGGGAAACTCCCCATGACACCCCCTTAGGTTTAGAGGTAAAATGGCTCAGTGGGTAGGCTGTCAAAAGCTGAACACAGATCAAGCATGAAAACGGGAGGAAATTGTAGTGAACTGTGTAAAAAGAAGCAAAGTAGCAACAGTGAACGATCCAAGCTCACGATCTGCCTGAACCACGGCGTCGCGGTTGTGTGATCACGGTGTTAGACTGCACAGAGTGCAAGATCCGTGTTCAACTCTCGCTGCCGCCCCACTTTTTTCACTAAATTATGAACTTGGCCCGGCTATTGACGAGTCTGTTCTCCTTCTGTAGTCTTTGCAATTGTCATACTATACACCGGATGTAGTACATAGGTCATGCGATAAGAATATATTACCGTCACAAGTAAATGTGATTAATAGGGAGAGCAGTCGAGATGCCGCACGGACCTCTCTCAGATATCTAAACAGCAAATAAGTACGTGTGAACTATGTTACAAGAAACGTATTCAAGAGTCAAAACTTCCAAAACGGAACGCAAGAATCATAACATGTAAAATAAATAGGAGGTACATGCGTCTGGAGGTCCCTTCCTTACACCTCGCTGTTGCAAATGGCCGTTACACCACGACACAGACATAAATTTAAATACAGCGAACAGACACTTCAATGACCGGACGGACAGTTTATAATTTGGAGAAAAAAAATGGGGTAAGAAGAAGATTTCTCCCCCTTTCGCAGTCCAACACCATGACCAGATAACCACAACGCCTTGACTATTTTAACTCCGCTCGATGTTTCACATGTTGAGTTTGGACCATTCATTATTTCTCGTTTATTGCTTTTTCACAGTTCTGTATACCTTCTTCGTGTTTTCATGGTTGATCTGTGTTCAGTTTTTGACAGGCTGACCACTAGGCCAAATCCGAGGGGGTTGGATAGAGAGTTTCCCTTGTAAGAAAAACAGCTATCTCGGCGGCGCTTAAGAAGTGTAACATCGTATGTAGATGTCACTAGTAAGTCATAGCCGATACTGACACGGACAGTGGGCCGTACCTACCACGCGAGTGCTAGCAGATAACGGTAGAGGGCATGAGGGTTATGTGAGACCGTAATACTTTATTTTTCGAAGGCTTGGAGTCGTTTTAAGAATGAAATTTGTTGTGGACTGGCAAGACAGCCAATCCACAGTAACGGGTAGCCGAAAGGCACGCTTTTAAGCTCACGTAGGCTGGCGTGCGGTCTGGAATACTTAACTTTAATCCATAATTGGTGAACATTGGTCTGACGGTACATGCATCACAAGATAAATAGCAAATGATAATGGCGCCTTGCTAGGTCGTAGCAAATGACGTAGCTGAAGGCTATGCTAACTATCGTCTCGGCAAATGAGAGCGTAATTTGTCAGTGAACCATCGCTAGCAAAGTCGGCTGACTGGGGCGAGTGCTAGGACGTCTCTCTAGACCTGCCGTGTGGCGGCGCTCGGTCTGCAGTCACTGATAGTGGCGACACGCGGATCCGACGTATACTAGCGGACCGCGGCCGATTTAAAGGCTACCACCTAGCAAGTGTGGTGTCTGGCGGTGACACCACAAAATTGACGACTGAAAATAAATTATACAGTAACAATGGGTGTGCTTGCCGTTGGTGACATACTGACACTTTTAACACTGGAAAAAGTCTGAGTAGTGTGCCTACCTTCTCCAGTTGTTACTGTGTAATTTATTTTCAGCTGTTCTTCCGCTTATTCGTCCTGTTTTTCGGGTCCAGATTAGAATGTCCCTCAGCGATGACCCATGATTGCCTAAGATTATTGATGAGTCTTCCAACATCCGTTGCATTTATGATGCGAGGATATGTGCCTTATAGAAAGATGGGACATCGTATTGGCTTAATGGCTCAATGTAATCCAACCAAGTGAATACTTTTCTATCTGCTTCATAGTCGGCACTATTAGGATCTTTCAGTTGACGGCCTGTATTTCGTATGCATGTAGTTCTAGATTAACCCGAAGAGGCGATTCGTTATTGCGAATCCGATTGTACCTTGATTCCACAATAAACTAAGATTAACAGCTACAAGTGGGTTCTGTAATTTTTTTATAAGATTTTACCATAAAAATTAAAAAAAAGCAATTAACTGTTCATAGATTCAGATGCTGTTGCCCACGTAGAAAACTTATACGTGTTCTGTTTTCTAGAAAGCCTTCATCCCAGTCGCTCAGTTGGTCTGACATTCTGTATCCTCGTGTTTTGTTCATCAGGAGGCAGTACGTAATTGTACCGAACGCGTTCAAGAAGTCAAGGAACACGGAATCTACCTGTATATACACGTGGGCGACTGTATCTACTTCTTTCTGGGTCTCGTGATCGAACAGAGCAAGATCGGTTTCATACATCATTGTTTTCGGATCCCATTTTGATTCCCACAGAGGAGGTTTTTGGTCTCCAGAAATGACATAATACTCGAGAATAAAATATGTTTCAAAATTCCGCAACAGTCCAACGTCAGAGGTATAAGCCTATAGTTTTTGTTCATCTTTTCGACGAAATTTCTTGAAAGCGGGTATGGCCTCTTTCTCCAGTCATCAGGAACGCATCACTCCTCCAAAGACCTACGGTACACTGTTGCTAGAAGGGGAGCCGGTTCTTTCGCATATTCTGTATAGAATGGAACTGGAATCAGTGACCTTGCCTTAAATTTACGGCTGAAGGTGTACAGCTGTTTACTTCAGTTTGAAAGAGAGACGTTCAGCATTTCGGTCTTCTCTGTGTCATTCCGCTCACAGTATTTCCGGATGGATGGCTTCGATCCGTCTACTCATTCAACATCCAAGGAGTTACAAAATCGCACCTGTGCGGATGCTTCATTTGAACGAACGGCACGAGTCCTCTTCTTCCTAGCCATTTTCTGTTGTCGCTACGGGGGTCAGAATTGTTACACGGGGCGAGGAAAGACTAGAGGCTGGTGGTGGACCGTTGCCCGTTCTGATGCCGTCACTTCCTCGTCCTTCCCATCCCTGCCTCCCCACCCCGCCTCTCTTTAGATACAGAGTGTACCCTTTCTGTCTGCGTTTTAGGAAAAATCTGAGTTCAGGTGTGTGCTTTAATACTATAGAAACACTGTGCGGTAAATCAAATAAATTAGAATACAAACGGAAATCATTCTGCTACTGGTCACTAACGAATAGCTGCGAAATTTTATAATATCTATCGCACACCATTCTCGCCAGTAAGCGATAGGAAATATTCAGACCTTGTTATTCTTTGATAGTCGACGATAGGAAGTAATCCGAGTCTGTCCTCTGCGCTAGTCATGTCAAACACGCTCTAGAATTTTAGTAACCTTTTTTGATGAACAGTTTTTACTATTTCGTACAAAACTGTTTACGGTGTTCTTAAAAAATGCACTGTGATTGCATCCTGTGACTTCTTTAAAATAGATCAGATATCCTCACTGAATAAGTACAGACATACAGGCTTGCATGTTAGAATGACTTGCGCGTGCTTTGTGGGACTACATTAACGAGAGATCTCACGAGAAAAGGTAGGAGGAATTCCTACACATCGATTCCTTAAGGTAATCGAGGAAAAGGTTAACTCAATTTCTGCAGTCTAGAGGGAGAGCGTTTAACCAACTGCACTGAACATCACGTATACCGCTTTTTACAGACCTCTGGCTAAACTGAGAAACTTGAACGGAGGTTTGATACCATGAGGGATCTAGTAAACACGTAACTTCCTGACAGATTAAAACTCTGTGCGGGACCGAGAGTAGAACCAAGAACCTTGCTTTGGCGGGCAATCTCTTACAAACTAAGCTAGCCAGGCACCACTCACGGCCCGCCTTCACAGCTATAATTCTGCTACTATCTCTCTCCCAGTTACCAAACTTCACAGAGAGGTCTCCTGCATGTCTTGTTGCACAATCATATCTGGTAGGAAACCGCCCCATGGAAAAATGGTTTAGCCACAGCCCAAGATTCGTTTCCAGCAGCGAATTTTTTAAAGGAATCATTCCACTTGGCATAAAGCGATTTAAGGAAACAACCTAAAACCTTATACGATACCTGATAGCAGGGAAGGAGTTCAATAAGCTAAGCTACTCCGGCATGTGACATGGACTGGGATACTTCTAGCACTTTGTGGAGTTCATTAATTTAGTTATTTGCGTGTTTCATGTATCATACAAATGGTTCAAATGGTTCTGAGCACTATGGGACTTAACTGCTGAGGTCATCAGTCCTCTAGAACTTAGAACTACTAAGACCTAACTAACCTAAGGACATCACACACATCCATGCCCTAGGCAGGATTCGAATCTGCGACCGTAGCATCCATCATACACAGCCTGCCAAAAATAAAAGTAAATGAAGCACTCACAAGTCGTGGGCGGATGACAATGTAACTTACATGCGTACACAACACCTGTGGGTGTGTAAATAATTAGAACTGTAATTCTTTGTGACAGATTGCACGACCACCAGGGTGCATTAGCGTGGTTCCTGTTCTGTGTTGTTACCAGGCCTTTTAAAGTGTATAAGGGGCGTGAACAGCGTCATATGCTGAGTTATCACTGTGAAAGCCACGGAGACGCCGCCTACTTGAGACAATGCTGTCACTACCTGACAGATTTCGAAAGACGCTATATTGTGGATCCCCATTTGACCGGCTGTCTGAATCGTACAACATCCATATTTGTGGGGCATTCGGTTATGGCAGTGGTCCGATGTTGGACTGCAGGTGGACGTGTAGGTATGCATAACCGTCTTGAAGGTTCCAGTCGGTCACGTCTATCCACCACAGTGGGAGGATGCCCATACAGGGTTTTTATAAATGAATACCGGGGTTTTAACGCTTTATAATATTTACTCATTAAACTTACAGTTATAAGTGATATGTCAAATGAAAGAGCAAGTCAAACAGTTGTGTTTGGCACCGTTGCGCGTGCGCAGCGCGCAATGTTTCCCCCGCAATCCGCTAGACAGCGGTAGTAGCGAAGATGGCGACTAGTGAACAGAAAGCGTTTTGTGTTTTGCAGTTTGCAAAGACCGAATCTGTAGTTACTGTGCAACATGCATTCTGGCTGAAGTTCGGTTGTGATCTTCCAAGTGATAATAACATTCGTAGATGGTATCATCAATTTGAAGATACTGGCTGCCTTTGTAAAGGGAAGAACACAGGACGACCAAGAGTTAGTGAAGAGACTGTTGAGCAAGTGAGAGAGTAATTCACTCATAGCCCAAAGAAATCAGTCCGGAAGGCTAGTCGTGAATTACAAGTTCCCATGTCGACTGTTTGGAAAGTTTTAAGAAAACATGTACAACTACGTCCTTACTGTTTACAGTTATTACAGGCTCTAAAGCCGGCTGACCATGGACTATGTACCAAATTCGCAAACGAAATGTTGTTTCATGACGATCAAGATTTTCTGGATATGTTGTCTTCAATGATGAATCGACCTTTCACTTTAGTGGACATGTTAACACTCACAATGTGTGCATCTGGTGCTCAGAAAATCCTCATGATGTGGTACAAATGCAACGAGATTCCCCTAAAGTGACTGTTTTTTGTGCCGTATCCCGGCGGAAGGTTTATGGGTCTTTCTTTTTTGGTGAACCTATTGTAACTGGCACATCTTACCTTGATACACTACAACAATGGCTCTTCCCTCAGTTGGAAGAAGATGAGCCAGAGAACTTCATTTTCCAGCAAGATGGTGCGCCATCTCACTGGCATAGTGCAGTACATGAGTGGTTGAAATTCACTGTACACAAGCACTGGATAGGCTGCAAGGGGCCCAGTGACAGGGCTTGCTTTGCATGGCCTCCATGTTCATCCATCCTAATGCCATGCGATTTTTTCCTTTGGGGTTCATCAAGGGTCGTATGTACGTGCCTCCACTACCAGCAGAGCTCCCTGAATTAAGAAACTGGATTGAAGCAGCTACAATCACTGAAGACACACTTATCAATGTTTGGGAAGAAGCTGTAGACTCGATGTGTGCTGTGTGACAAATTGTGCTCACATTGAACATTGATATGGTTCTTGGTAAAACTGTTTGAGTTGCTCTTTCATTTAACATATCATTTATAACTGTAAGTTTAATGTAATAAATATTCTAAAGCGTTAAAACCTCTATATTCATTTATAAACAACCTGTATTATATACCAAGTACATGGTAAGCCCTTCACATCTGTGCCTGCCATATGAGATCTACGAGGGGCATTCAATAAGTAATACAACACTTTCTGAGCCAATTTCAGATAAAAAAACACAAAAACACAGCCCATGTAGTTTCATGTTTTTCCGACTGGTGCTATTTATAGCTTTCAAAATTTCATCTATAACGAAGTTGCGTTTCAAGTAGAGATGTGTCATTGATTTTATTTTCGCGGAAAACCAGAGCATGGCAGATATTCATACGCGCTTATAGAATGGCTATGGATACCTGACAGTAGACGAAAGCTCGGTAAGTCATTGGGTGATGCGTCTGTCATCATCACGACAAGGTCCACAAACCTGTCCAATTGCTCGCGCACCGGCTTGCGGCACAGAGCTGTGAATCCTCCAATGTTGGAATGTCCGGACACTCTCATGCGAGGCGATAGATGGATCACAATCAAACACCTCCCTGCTCATCTGGACTTCTCTGTTGGTGTTGCTGACACACTCGCCACCAGTTGGGGTACTTAAAATTGTGTGCCACATGGATTGCACGCCGCCTAACAGAACATACAGAGCAACGAACGACCATCTGTGCGGAATTCCTTGCACGTTACGCGGTTGATCGTGACAATTCTTTTTTGAGCATCTTCACAAGCGATTCTGTTTCATGGCCGGCCGTTGTGACCGAGCGGTTCTAGGCTCTTCAGTCTGGAACCACACTGCTGCTACGCAGGTTCGAATCCTGCCTCAGGCATGGATGTGTGTGATGTCCTCAGGTTAGTTAGGTTTAAGTAGTTCTAAGTTTAGGGAACTGATGACCTCAGATGTTAAGTCCCACAGTGCTCAGAGCTATTTGAACCTCCCTCATGGTGCAACGATTAACTCTGAAGTATATTGTGTTGCCCTCAAGAAGTTGAAGAAACTACTTCAGTGTATTCGCTACCACAAAAATGAAAACGAACTTTTCTTTTTCTCACACCATAGCCTATGCACCCGGGAGGACCTTGCCTCTCAAAATTTCATAGGACTGTTTTCCCTCACCCACCGTACAGCCCAGATTTCTCACCCTCCGACATCCATTTGTTTGGCCCAATGAAGGATGCACTCCACGGGATGCAGTACGTGGACAATGGGGAGATTGTTAATAGAGCAAGGCATTAGGTACGACGTGGAAGAGTAGAGTTGTATTATGCGGCCATACAGGCCCTCTCAGTAAGGTGGCGTAAGGCAGTCGCTTTGAACAGAGATTATGTTGAAAAAATAGGGTTCTTTTAGCCAGAAGAGAGGGAAATAATGACATTTATTGGAATCCTGGATGCCAACGGCCTTGCCGCAGTGGTAACACCGGTTGCCGTTAGACCACCGAAGTTAAGCGCTGTCAGGCTGGACTAGGACTTGGATGGGTCACTATCCGGTCTGCCGAGCGTTGTTGGCAAGCGTGCTGCACTCAGCCCTTGTGAGGCAAACTGAGGAGCTACTTGACGGAGAAGTAGCAGCTCCGGTCTCGTAAGCTGACATACGGCCGGGAGAGCAGTGTGCTGAAGACATGCCGCTCCATATCCGCATTCAGTGACACCTATGAGCTGAGGATGACACGGCGGCCGGGAGGGAGGAGTTTAGTTTTTTATTGGAATCCTGGATAAAACCAACCTACTTTCAGAAAAAAATAGTTACATTATATATTGAATGTCCTTGTTAGTAATGGTATTCCTGCAAAATTCTGTGTTATCCTGCTCCATTTATCGGAGACTAGCATCAGCCAGACTAGGGATTTATCGGCCAATGTGTAATCTGCCGTTAACACCTCAACGCAAACAGATAGGTATACGATGGTACAGTGTCAGGGAAGTATGGACGACTGGCGAATTGCGGCGCATATTTTTAGAGATGAATCGCATTTTGCCCTACTCTGGATGAACATCGTCCGAAAGTATGGCAGCAAGCTTGTGAGAGATATCGGTCTTTCAAAATGCTGGAGAGTTGATATGTTACTCCTGGCATCATGGTGTGGGAATGCGTCGGGTCACGGCTGCTCGTGGCTAGTACTGACAGAGATCTTTGACAGCACAACAGTACGTGGTGGTGATCCACATACCGCACTTGTACCTATCAACCATCTGTGTGATGTTTACTCCAGTAGGCTCCACGATTCTCCGACCTGTCATGGACAGAACATGTGAGGGATCATCTCGGACGTCATCTCTGTCCCACTGCCAGTATCCAGAAGATCAAGGATAACTTACAAGAGCTCTGGGCCAGCTTACGTCTGGAGGGGATACAACGGCATTTATGACATCCTCCCCAACCGAATCAGAGCATGCATCCAGGTCAGAGGAGGTGCAACGTCATACCGATAAGTAAGTTCATACTGCCGAGTCCTTCGCAAATTTGTCTCTCTTTTGTAGTCACTGAAATAACATCACATATCCTCTCAACCTGTGTCCAAGTTTCATTTCGTTTCCTCCTCCTCTTCTTGGTGCTTGACGCTTCTGGTCAGGCAGTGTAATTGCGACCTTTCATTGTTATGTGGAACACGTTAGTTTTACTGTTATCATACACTTCACCAGTGAAAAAGTGGCAACATGCTGAACATTTACGTTCAAATGGTTCAAATGGCTCTGAGCACTATGGGACTTAACATCTGAAGTCATCAGTCCCCTAGAACTTAGAACTACTTAAACCTAACTAACCTAAGGACACCACACACATCCATGCCCGAGGCAGGATTCGAACCTGCGACCGTAGCGGTCGGGCGGTTCCAGACTGAAGCGGAACATTTAGGTGCTTGTCTTTCTTTTCTTTTTTTTCTTTTACATAATGTGATTTCAGTGTTTTATCCATCATCAGCAATTGTAGTTGTATTTGTCGAAATAGTCAACAACCATTTACATAAAAGAGAAGACCATAACTATTGCATTATTTGCAAAGTGTCAACAATAAGATGCATGCAGCATATTGCGGTGGTCATGGGATTCATAGTGCCTGTACAAAAATGGTATAAGGGAGCCAAACAAAAAATGAAGAAGTCCTGCCAGAACTGGAGAATCACGTGTGTGTGTGTGTGTGTGTGTGTGTGTGTGTGTGTGTGAGGTAATAGGTAATGTGGGGGATAGCTTTATGAAGTAATTGCACAAAACTTGAAAGGAAAACACTCTCTTTTCGACATTTTCCTTAAAGGTGCCCTGAAGCAACTGTGTTATTACGATGTAAAAGATGTTTCGTTGAGTTTGAAATGTGATGTAATTATTATTTAGTAATCACATCTCTGAAATACTTTGCATTTTAAAAATTCGGTTCCAGGTAAGTCATCTTCCGCATGAAATGCAATCTTTTGATATACAGGGGCACGACAAAAACAAGGAAATACGGAGTGAAATTTATAGTTGAACAAAAGTGCAGATGCTTGCCAAGCCTGTAGGATGTGCTGTTATGTTTAACAACGGACGGCATCTGAGCAATATCTGCAATACGTTGCAAGTATCAGCCGTGATTAGATTAGTGGTTTGCGTAGTTGTAGCCGGCCCTAGTGGCCGTGCGGTTCTAGGCGCTTCAGTCTGGAACCGCGTGACCGCTACGGTCGCAGGTTCGAATCCTGCCTCGGGCATGGATGTGTGTGAAGTTCTTAGGTTAGTTAGGTTTAAGTAGTTCTAAGTTCTAGGGACTGATGACCTCAGATGTTAAGTCCCATAGTGCTCAGAGCCATTTGAACCATTTTTTTGTGTAGTTGTCAGTGTATTACGTCGGAGATACGTGAAATCGAGAATGGACAAATTGTTGGTACTCGTATGATGGGAGACTCAGTAAACAAGAGAGCCAAAGTGTTAGGTGTTGCAAGAGGCCCCTTGGAAAAACATCATCCGCTAAGCCACAACGCGGATGGAAGTGCTGGTTGCGCTATCATGCAGACGGTCATTGAAGAGGATTGCGAGATGACAGCTGCACAGATACTGCAGGATTGAATGTTGCACTCGCGAACCCTATCAGCCCCAAAACAAAACGAGGGAGGTTCCTTAAGCAGAGAACTGCATCTCGAGTTGGAGTTCCTAATCCACTCGTCAGTGGTGCTATAATCATGAAACCTTGACTATGGTGCAGTGGAAGATTAATATTTGGTCACATGAGTCTTGTTACATACTGTTTCCAACTTCTGGCCGAGTTTACGTCCCAAGAGTGAAACATGACGGGGTTTCAGTGGTGATTTAGGCGCCCATATCGTGGTTTTCCAGGGTTCATTACTGCAAAGTATTATATGACCATTTCGGCTGATCCTGTCCATCTCATGGTACAATGTTTGTTTCCCAGTGGTGATACTGTGTTCCAAGATGATACGGCTAGTGTTAAAAAAGTTCGCATCGTCCATGACTGATTTTGTGTGGACGAGGATGAATTGTTCGCATCTTCCATGGCAATCACAGTTTCCAGAGCTCAATGGTATTGAGGCTCTGATGTCTGGGTTGGAGAGAAGGGTGCGTGATCGGTGTTCACTTCCATCTTCGTTAACTGGACGTCCCACTACTTAACGGGAAGAATCGTACAAGATTCCCTTGAAAACCATAGAGGATCTATATTAATCCACTTTGAGACGAATGGAAGTTGTTTTGAGTTCCCTACACCGTATTAGATACGGGATGGGTAGTGTTTTTGATGTTTCCACATTTTTGTCCATCCCTTGTATGTATCTGCCTCAATCAGTTTAATTTTTGTTTTGACATTTGTTTAAAGTGATATTCACTTTTTTTAAAGGAATTTAGTACTTCCTTCATCATGTCACTGCAATCGTTATAAACATGATTTGCATTAGAACAGAACTGGCAATTAGTGAGAGTCCCCGAAATCCACTCAATCATACGCAAAGTCTGCCATCAATGTCACCTAAAATTATAGAAGTAATAATTTGCTTCGAAAGACGTTCTATAATCCTGACATTGCGCACCATAATAAGAGAAGCCGCCTCAGCAATTGAGGAGAGCTTTGTAGTAAGTTAGGGCAGTTAACAGTTGAGTGACGGAAGTAGGAGCTGGTGGTTTGGTTTGACAGCTTAAGATGTCACTGAACAATTTCGTGTGTGATAAGTAGTGTGCTGGCAATACTGACGACGGCCAGTTCAAGTGGAGCAATATCTTTCTGTTTGTGCTCAATGATATCTTAGAAGATGGATTGAAAAAAGAAAATCTATATTTATATCAATTGTAGATTTAGAGTAAGATTTTCACAATATTCACTGGAAAACAGTCTTTGAAATTCTAAAGCCCGCAGCGACAAAATACAAGGAATAAAAAGTTATTCACAACGTGTACAGATGGTTCAAATGGCTCTGAGCACTTCTGAGGTCATCAGTCGCCTAGAACTTAGAACTAATTAAACCTAACTAACCTAAGGACATCACACACATCCATGCCCGAGGCAGGTTTGAACCTGCGACCGTAGCGGTCGCTCGGTTCCAGACTGTAGCGCCTAGAACCGCTCGGCCACTCCAGCCTGTCAACGTGTACAGAAACCAAGCTGCAGTTGTAAGAGTCGAGGGACATGAAAGAGAACCAGTGGTTGAGATAAGAGTGAAATAGGGTCGTAGTAGCCTATCCATATGTTATTCAGTCTGCTCGTTGAGCAAGCAGAAAAAAAAAAAAAAAAAAAAAAAAAAAAAACGGAATTAAAGTTCAGGGAGAAGAACTAGAGACATTGAGGCTGCCGATGACTTAATTCGGTCAGAGACGGAAAAAGGACTTGGAAGAGCATTTGAATGGAAAGGACACTGTCTTGAAAGAAGGATATAAGATAAACACCAACTAAAGCGAAACAAAAATAATGCATTGTTGTCGAATTAAATCAGATGATGCTGAGAGAATTAGATTAGGAAACTAAACACTTAAAGTAGTAGATGAGTTTTGCTACTTGGGCAGCAAAAAACTGATAACGGCCAAAGTACACTACTGGCCATTAAAATTGCTAGCCCACTAAGATCACGTGCTACAGACGCGAAATTTAACCGACAGGAAGAAGATGCTGTGATATGCAAATGATTAGCTTTTAAGAGAATTCACAGAAGGTTGGCGCCGGTGGCAGCACCTACAACGTGCTGACATGAGGAAAGTTTCCAACCGATTTCATATACACAAACAGCAGTTGACCGGCGTTGCTTGTGAAACGTTGATGTGATACCTCGTGTAAGGAGGAGATTTGCGTACCATCACGTTTCCGACTTTGATTGGTTGGGTTGGGTTGTTTGGGGAAGGAGACCAGACAGCGAGGTCATCGGTCTCATTGAATTAGGCAAAGAAGGGGAAGGAAGTCGGCCGTGCCCTTTCAAAAAAACCATCCCGGCATTTACCTGGAATTATTTAGGGAAATCACGGAAAACCTAAATCAGGATGGCCGGACGCGGGATTGAACCGTCGTCCTCCAGAATGCAAGTCCAGTGTCTAACCACTGCGCCACCTCGCTCGGTCCGACTTCGATAAAGGTCGGATTGTAGCCCATCGCGATTGCGGTTTATCGTATCGCGACATTGCTGCTCGCGTTGGTAGAGATCCAATGACTGTTAGCAGAATATGCAATCGGTGGGTAATACGGAACGCCGTGCTGGATCCCAAAGGCCTCGTATCACTAGCAGTCGAGATTACAGGCATCTTATCTGCATGGCTGTAACGGATCGTGCAGCCACGTCTCGATCCCTGAGTCAACAGATAAGAACGTTTGCAAGACAACAACAATCTGCACGAACAGTTCGCCGACGTTTGCAGCAGCATGGACTATCAGCTCGGAGACCATGGCTGCGATTCCCCTTGACGATACGTGAACTTAGGAGGGACTGAATATAGGGTGGACGTTCAATAAGTAAAACAACACATTCTTTTGCGGCCAATTTCAGTTGAAAAAATGCGGAGTTTGTTATAGGATGTCGTGGAATGTTCTCGCTTCAGCGCCTATAGTTTCATGAATTTCCGGCAGGTGACGGAAATTGAAATAAGAACACCGTGAATTCATTGTCCCAGGAAGGGGAAACTTTATTGACACATTCCCGGGGTCAGATACATCACATGATCACACTGACAGAACCACAGGCACATAGACACAGGCAACAGAGCATGCACAATGTCGGCACTAGTACAGTGTATATCCACCTTTCGCAGCAATGCAGGCTGCTATTCTCCCATGGAGACGATCGTAGAGATGCTGGATGTAGTCCTGTGGAACGGCTTGCCATGCCATTTCCACCTGGCGCCTCAGTTGGACCAGCGTTCGTGCTGGACGTGCAGACCGCGTGAGACGACGCTTCATCCAGTCCCAAACATGCTCAATGGGGGACAGATCCGGAGATCTTGCTGACCAGGGTAGTTACCTTACACCTTCTAGACCACGTTGGGTGGCACGGGATACATGCGGACGTGCATTGTCCTGTTGGAAAAGCAAGTTCCCTTGCCGGTCTAGGAATGGTAGAACGATGGGTTCGATGACGGTTTGGTTGTACCGTGCACTATTCAGTGTCCCCTCGACGATCACCAGTGGTGTTCGGCCAGTGTAGGAGATCGCTCCCCACACCATGATGCCGGGTGTTGGCCCTGTGTGCCTCGGTCGTATGCAGTCCTGATTGTGGCGCTCACCTGCACGGCGCCACACACGCATACGACCATCATTGGCACCAAGGCAGAAGCGACTCTTATCGCTGAAGACGACACGTCTCCATTCGTCTCTCCATTCACGCCTGTCGCGACACCACTGGAGGCGGGCTGCACGATGTTGGGGCGTGAGCGGAAGACGGCCTAACGGTGTGCGGGACCGTAGCCCAGCTTCATGGAGACGGTTGCGAATGGTCCTCGCCGATACCCCAGGAGCAACAGTGTCCCTAATTTGCTGGGAAGTGGCGGTGCGGTCCCCTACGGCACTGCGTAGGATCCTACGGTCTTGGAGTGCATCCGTGCGTCGCTGCGGTCCGGTCCCAGGTCGACGGGCACGTGCACCTTCCGCCGACCACTGGCGACAACATCGATGTACTGTAGAGACCTCACGCCCCACGTGTTGAGCAATTCGGCGGTACGTCCACCCGGCCTCCCGCATGCCCACTATACGCCCTCGCTCAAAGCCCGTCAACTGCACATACGGTTCACGTCCACGCTGTCGCGGCATGCTACCAGTGTTAAAGACTGCGATGGAGCTCCGCATGCCACGGCAAACTGGCTGACACTGACGGCGGCGGTGCAGAAATGCTGCGCAGCTAGCGCCATTCGACGGCCAACACCGCGGTTCCTGGTGTGTCCGCTGTGCCGTGCGTGTGATCATTGCTTGTACAGCCCTCTCGCTGTGTCCGGAGCAAGTATGGTGGGTCTGACACACCGGTGTCAATGTGTTCTTTTTTCCATTTCCAGGAGTGTAGTATCAGCAACGGAGGAGCGTTCTAAGCAGAGGTGTCACTGAGCTTCTTTTGGTGGAAATCAGAGCATCGCAGATATTCATAGGCGCTTGCAGAGTGTCAACGGAGGCTTGGCAGTGAACAAAAGCATGGTGACTCGTTGGGCGAGGCGTCTGTTATCATCGCAACAAGGTTGTACAAATCTCACTGATCTCCTGCAATGTTGGAACGTGCGGACAGTCTCATTTCCATATGATCAACGGATCACAATCAAACATCTCACTGTTCAACTGGACGTCTCTATTAGTGGTGCTGACATTATCGTTCGTAAAGGTGTGTACCCACTGGGTATCTTAAACAGCAACGAAGGACCATCTGTGCGCAATTTGTTGCGCGTTACGGGGTTGATCATGGAGTTTACTGATGTAGTAAGACGTTGGCTCGACGTCGAACAGCAGAGTGGTACCATGCGGCAAACAGCCCCCCCCCCCCCCTCCAGTAACGTAGCCCCATTGAACGGAGATTATGTTGAAAAGAGTGGGGAGCGATTGGCCTAATGCCTGCTTTCAGAAAAAGAATGTGTTGAATTACTCATTGAGCGCACGTCGTATAGTGATCCCAAGCTATCAAAGTGACTTTCATTATCTCCTAAAATCTTTCTATCACAGGGCAGGTGATTGAATACCTCATTTCCTTCTGTGTCACAGTAAAGAGTTCATTCCTCAGCAAGTCGACGCTGTGATCGAGGTGGAAGTAGCTGCCAAGCACTTGTTGAGATGTCAGTATAACTGAACTGCTCATTAGGACACTATAAAGCGTACTGTGTTGCAGATAAATGTCCACGATACGTGACGCCTCTTCGAGCGCTGAAAATCGCTTTGACGGCCCCTGAGTGACGGAATGCGACTGAACGTGCAGGCGCAACGAATTGTGCAGCGGCGCGGCAAGCCTGCAGCGAGTCCTCTGCGAGCGGAGGACACGGCTGGATGGAGGCAAGGCAAGACGTCCGGAACGAATGTCAGCCTCTGTATTTATAGGACAGAGTCGTACAAGTAGCGCTGCATTAGTTGCCTGCCGTCTAGAGCTGGCTGTTGGAACTAGCCTCCGACCAGAACATACTTTGGTTCCATATATCTACATCTACCTCGACCTTTACGCTCCGAAGACCACCTTACGATGTATGGATAACAATGTAACCACGCCTACTTGTCATCACCGCCTTAGTCCAAATTTATGCTATATGCAGTGACTGGCCAGAAGAGGGCGCGCCATACGTGCAAGCGTTCAAAAAAAGTAGCACTTCTGGCGCAGACCGGGCGAGGCATCAACCATTTATGTGAACATAGCTTCCAGGAAGCAGTTGGCGGAGTGGAAAGAAACAGAACGGTAATCAGAGGGTCATGGGATCGATTCGCCATGTGTAACCTTCTTTTTAGTTTTAATTTTTATGTTACTTTCACCGCAAATAGACCGAAATATGATTAAAGTAACATACTCGTATACAGTGCAATACACTTTAACGTTTTCCGGAAAATATTGTCAACGAGAGAGTACTGATTCTTTCGGATCGAAAATTGAAAAAATTGCGGATGAGTACATGGCAAAATATACAAACGTCACCATTACTTCACCAAAATCTGGTAACTTTAAAATGCCTTATACAAAAACTATCTGGGTAATGCAATGAAGTCGAGCGAGCAGGAGAACAAATTTGTTGGGTGAATTGACTCGTGGGGAAGAGAAACACATCCACAATTTACAACGAGATTTTTCAAGATAAAACTTGCCATCGCGCAATATTAAAGCGATTCCCTCCAAATTCACTTCGCTAGTGCAAGCTTGAGGAGTATGGTTTTAACGTCAGGTAAACTGCTCTTATCTCGTCGAGAGAGGAAAATAATTCGCATGTCGAGAAGACTGCATCAAAATATATTCCACTTTTCATCAACCCCTAGCCTCGCCAATATTTGGCGAAGTGGTGACATACACGTGATTTACTCCCAAACTATGTGTGCTGAGAGAATGCCTTTTGTGAATGTAAGCCAAGTTTCTTTTTCTATAAATGCTTTTTAAACAGTCAAGTAATTGTAAAAATGTGACGTGTAACGTGTTCAAGAAGACGTGAACCTTACTGCTTCGCTGTTTTTAGCTGTAAAATAATAAAAGTATCTGTAACGGAGAAAGCACTAATAATTGGTACCTAGTTTTATGTATGAAGTTCTCGTGTACACTTTGTAATTCCTTCCTGGAAATTAATTTCCAACCTATAATTCTCTTTTGTCTTTTCTTTTCATCACTTTATTGAAAATTTTAATAAATACAATACATTTAATATTATTTCCGTTTATTTGGGCTGTAAGTAATACAAACATCAAAAATAAAATTAAAATAAAAGAAAGTTATCGCATAGAAACTCAGCTCCACGATCATCGGATTACAGTTTTCCTCCACACTAGCCACTGACTGGAAACTACACTAACATAAATGGTTGATTCCTCAACAGATGCGCGCAAAATATGCTGATTTGTCTCAACGCTTAGCCATCTGGAGCGCCCACTTCTATCACTTTATGTCTGGCCCCGCTCTAGATCCACACATATTACAAAATTGTATGTATCTCAGTATGTGTGTGTGTGTGTGTGTGTGTGTGTGTGTGTGTGTGTGTGTATATGTAGGTTCTACATCTCCTCCTAAACCACTGAATTTCATCAAAACGTGACTCACACATCCCTTGACGCTACCATCACTGGGAGGGGAGGGGGGGGGGGGTAAGAACCACCTGCCTATCAGAGGTCGGAGTAGGGGTGAAAAAGAAGCGTAGCCCACAATTTTTAAATATACAGGGAGCTGCAGTCTCTTTCCAAATCATCTGTTTCAGGCAATGTCTACCGTTTCAGCTCATATGTTATACTTGCAAATTAACATTTCGTTAAGAGACTGTCAGTTGACCGTCATTAGTATACGATAGCGAACTGATAGTTCCTTTATGACAGGTTACATTGTAGCTGCGACATTTGATCTGAAGATAGATAACATTACCCGAAACCGGTAATCCATAAATATTAGAGAAGTGTATGTATGTATGCATATAAGTATGTATACTGCGCATCTGATCCTATACCACTGAATCGTTTCCAATCAAACTTGATATGCATATCACTTACCTTCCGGGAAGAACCACAGTGGAATTTAGAACCATAAACTTCTCAAAGGCGTTTGAGGGCGGTGAGAAGCAAGCGTAGTCATGACGCGCCAACAGCCAGACTATATTGAACTCATATTTGAGAATCAGAGTGTGTAGAGACTTGAAAATAACTTTCCACATAATTTCAAATCTTTACTAGACTTTTTCCCGCTGACACTCCCTATAGATGATAAAAGAAATTAACTTAATCGTTTACTACATTTTCGCTGTTCATGTAGTACAATTGCCATATAAATCATTACTTCCTTACTTGCGATAAACTTTGTACACAATTTTCACTAATTTCACTGAGTGCACTTGCAAAAATATATCGTTGTGCGACGCATAGTTCAGGAGATAGGACCTCATAAACAGTGAGATGCGTTATAACTTACACTACTTGCCATTAAAATTGCTACATTACGAATATGACGTACTACAGACGCGAAAATTAACCAACAAAAACGGAATTAGTGAACATAAAAAATTGTTTAATTTTTCAGTCTGCAGATCACGGTTTTTTATTCGAAATTGCCTGAGTACCTGCCTAGCTCGGGTAGGTATTTGTTCCAATATTCCATTAATTCTGCTCCTCCTTCCCCTCTCTTTGTCCATAAATTTCTCCCCTTTCTATCTCCTCCTCCCTCTCTCTCTGTCCATTAATATCACCACCCCCCACTCTCTGTCCATCTCCTACTGCCCTTCTCTCTGTCCATCTGCTCATTACCTCTCTCTCCATCTGCTATTCTCCACTCTCTCTGTCCATCTCCCACATCTCTCCTGCCCATCTGCCCATCTTCTCTTCCCCACTCTTGCTGTCCATCTCCTCATCCCTAATCCCTCTGTCCATACCTTCCTCTTTCCTTTCGATCTACTCCCCTCCACTCTCTCTCTCTCTCTCTCTCTCTCCGTTTATCTCCCGCTCTTCCTTTACTCTAGAAGTTTCCTCCCCCCTCTTTCTGTCCATCTCCTTCCCCCCTCTCTACGCTTCCACCTGCTACTCATTTCTCTGTCCACCTGCTCCATTCCCCTATGTCCCTGTTCATCTCCTACCCCCTCTGTCTCCTCCTCTCCATGTTTCTATACCTTTTCGCCCTCTCTCCCTGCCCATCTCCTCATTAGCCCTCTCTGTCTGTCCATCTACTCCTTCCAACCTTTCTTCTCAACGATATACCCCTACTAAATAGGAGGTTGCTGGTTACTACCCCCCCACAATTTTTCTTGCCAGATAGGACGTGACATGTGTACCAAGTTTGATTGGAATCGATTCAGGGATTTAGGAGAAGTTTTTTACTCATGGTTTAGCACATGTACACACGTGTCACATATATTTCAAATATTATTATTTTCACGCATGTTTGTATACATATTTCACTTCGATTTCTAGCGCATTTTTCCCGCAAGTTAATTTTTCGTGCAGCTCAGAGATTATGACGCATATCTAAGGACCAATCTATCGTAAAAGCATAACGTTTTGCAGGCATATCCAGTGATATTTTTGGATACTGTCTGCTAATTGTGTTCTGAACAATGTTAGTGGTAAAGCTTAAATACACTACTGACCATTAAAATTGCTACACCAAGAAGAAATGCAGATGATAAAAGGGTATTCATTGGACAAATATATTATACTAGAACTGACATGTGATTACATTTTCACGCAATTTGGGTGCATAGATCCTGAGAAATTAGTACCCAGAACAACCACCTCTGGCCGTAATAACGGCCTTGATACGCCTTGGCATTGAGTTAAACAGAGCTTGGATGGCGTGTACAGTTACAGCTGCTCATGCAGCTTCAACACGATACCACAGTTCATCAAGAGCCAGTTGCTCGGCCACCATTGACCAGACGTTTTCAATTGGTGAGAGAGCTCGAGAATGTGCTGGCCAGGGCAGCAGTCAAACATTTTCTGTATCCAGAAAGGCCCGTACAGAATCTGCAACATGCGGTCGTGCATTACCCTTGTGAAATGCAGGGTTTCGCAGGAATCGAATGAAAGGTAGAGAGCCGGCCAGAGTGGCCGAGCGGTTCTAGGCGCTACAGTCTGGAACCGTGCGACCGCTACGGTAGCAGGTTCGAATCCTATGTCGGGCATGGATGTGTGTGATGTCCTTATGTTAGTTAGGTTTAAGTAGTTCTAAGTTCTAGGGGACTGATGACCTCAGCAGTTAAGTCCCATAGTGCTCAGAGCCAAAGTTAGAGACACGGGTCGTAACACATCTGAAATGTAACATCCACTGTTCAAAGTGCCGTCAATGCGAACAAGAGGTGACCGAGACATGTGACCAATGGCACCCCATACCATCACGCCGGGTGATACGCCAGTATGGCGGTGACGAATACACGCTTCCAATGTGCGTTCACCGCGATGTCGCCAAACACGGATGCGACCATCATGATGTTGACGTTTTGCCATTCGTGCACCCAGGTTTGTCGTTGAGTACGCCATCGCAGGCGCTCCTGTCTGTGATGCAGCGTCAAGGGGAATCGCAGCCATGGTCTCCGAGCTGATAGTCCATGCTGCTGCAAACGTCGGCGAACTGTTCGTGCAGATTGTTGTTGTCTTGCAAACGTTCTTATCTGTTGACTCAGGGATCGAGACGTGGCTGCACGATCCGTTACAGCCATGCAGATAAGATGCCTGTAATCTCGACTGCTAGTGATACGAGGCCGTTGGGATCCAGCACGGCTTCCCGTATAACCCTCCTGAACCTACTGATTCCATATTCTGCTAACAGTCATTGGATCTCGACCAACGCAAGCAGCAATTTCGCCATACGATAAACCGCAACCGCGATAGGCTACAATCCGACCTTTATCAAAGTCAGAAACGTGATGGTACGCATTTCTCCTCCTTACACGAGGCATCACAACAACGTTTCACCAGGCAACGCCGGTCAACTGCTGTTTCTGTATGAGAAACCGGTTGGAAACTTTCCTAATGTCAGCACGTTGTAGGTGTCGCCATCGGCGCCAACCTTGTGTGAATGCTCTGAAAAGCTAATCATTTGCATATAACTTGTCGCTGTTTCATTGCATACACAGCGAGAAACAACAGGATTGATGGTCACGAAGCAGATGAAGTCAAGGAATTCTGCTACCTAGGTAGTAAAATAACCAATGACGGACGGAGCAAGGAGGACATCAAAAGCAGACTAGCAATGGCAAAAAGGGCATTCCTGGCCAAGAGAAGTCTACTAACATCAAATATCGGCCTTAATTTGAGGAAGAAATTTCTGAGGATGTACGTCTGGACTACAACAGTGTATGGTAGTGAAACATGGACTGTGGAAAAACCGAAACAGAAGAGAATCGAAGCATTTGAGATGTGGTGCTACAGACGAATGTTGAACATTAGGTGGACTGGTAAGGTAAGGAATAAGGAGGTTCTACGCAGAATCGGAAAGGAAAGGGATATGTGGAAAACACTGATAAGGAGAAAGAACAAGATGATAGGAAATCTGTTAAGACATGAGGGAATGACTTTCATGGTACTAGAGGGAGCTGTAGAGGGCAGAAACTGTAGAGGAAGACAGAGATTGGAATACATGTAGCAAATAATTGAGGACATAGGTTGCAAGTGCCCATTAAGAACAGGACTTGATACCGGAAGTATAGAGTTCCCAAAGACAAGGAAAGGTCACGCCAACTGGTCGTGGCTGCAAGGAGATTCAACAAACAGTTTTATCAACCAAATGAATGTCAATGACAGCCTTAAATGTATTAACAATTTCCAAGCTTAGGTAATCTTTCAACAATTGGATAACATTCATCCAAATACAGGAAGGCTCGCAAGTCACACCATTGACTGTAGCCGCTTAGCAATGTATAAGCCTTAATAAAAAAAATTCCTTAAGAAATAAAATACACGATCCCTGAAAACAGACAAACTGAGAAAGTGTTGTTGTTGTTGTTGTTCTGGTCTTCAGTCCAAAGACGGGTTGATGCAGCTCTCCATGCAACTCTATCCTGTGCAAGCCTCTTCATCTCCGAGTATTTACTGCAACCTACATCCCTCTGAATCTGCTTACTATATTCATCTCTTGGTCTCCCTCTACGATTTTTGCCGCCTACGCTTCCTTCCAGTACTATGTTGGTGATCCCTTGATACCTCAGAATGTGTCCTATCAACCGATCCCTTCTTTTAGTCAAGCTGTGCCACAAATTCCTCTCCTCCCCAATTCTGTTCAGTACCTCCTCATTAGTTATGTGATCTACCAATCTAAATCTTCAGCATTCTTCTGTAGCAGCACATTACAAAAGCTTCTGTTCTCTTCTTGTCTAAACTGTTTATCACTTCCATACGAGGCTACACCCCACACAACAAGTACTTTCAGGAAGGACTTCCTAACCAATCTATACTCGATGTTAACAAATTTCTCTTCTTCAGCAACGCTTTTCTTGCTATCGCCAATCTACGTTTTGCGTCCTCCCTACTCCTACCACAATCAGTTATCTTGCTTCCCAAATAGCAAAACTCATTTATTACTTTAAGTGTTTCATTTCCTATCTAATTCCCTCAGCATTCGGCTACATTCCATTAGCCTCGTTTTGCTTTTGTTGATGTTCATCTTATATCCCCCTTTGAAGATACTGTCAGTTCCGTTCAACTGCTCTTCCAAGTCTCTTGCTTTCTCTGAGAGGAATTACAATGACATCAGCAAACCTCAAAGCTTTTATTTCTTCTTCTCGTAGTGTAACTTCTACTGCAAGTTTTCCTTTACTGCTTGCTCAATATACAGATTGAATAACATCGGGGATAGGCTAAAGCCCTGTCCCTTTCGTGCCGCTCGACTCTTACAACTGCCGTATGTTTGCTGTACGATTTGTAAATACCCTTTCGTTCCCTGTATTTTAGCTCTGCCACCTTTAGAATTTGGAAGAGAGTGCTCCAGTCAACACTGTCAAAAGCTTCCCCAAAGTCTACAAACGCTGTAAACGTAGGTTTGCCTTTCCTTCCTATATTGTATGAGAAGTCGTAGGATCACTATTGTCTCGCGTGTTTCTGCGTTTCTCCGGAATCCAAACTGATCTTCCATGAGGTCGGCTTCTTCCAGTTTTTCCATTCTTCTGTAAAGCATTCGTGTTAGTATTTTGTAACTGTGACTCATTAAACTGATAGTTCTGTCATTTTCATACCTCTCAGCACCTGCTTTTTTTGGAATTGGGATTCTTCTTCTTTCGAATAACCCATTTGCAGGATACGATGAATCAACTTTGGCTACTCTTCATTGTATTAGATTTCCTTAGCTTCCAAATTTCCTTCATCCTTTTAGAGTGTTGTTCCCTTTCTACTTGAGTCCACTTTCGTCTAGGTGTTTTCTTTCTCTCGTGAAATTCTGCATTTTGAACTGCCTTTCTGAAATGTGCTCTGTTTTGTACTGTGTCTATTGCAATTCCAGCATTTTCCATGCCCTTTTCAGTCTCTATGAACCACGCGGGCTTGGATTTGTAGCTATTGAGTAATGTGAATATCCGCTTGGTTAGTCTGTTGTTATCCATTCTAAATATATGTCCTCTTCCTCACTACATCAGAATTGGCATTATTATATTTTTCTTGAAGTCTGAGGCTATTTCGCCTGTCTTATACACATTGCTCTCTGTATGGGACAGTTTTGCCATGGCTGGCTATCCCGAGATTATCAGTAATTCTAACAGAATGTCATCGACTCCGCCGGACCTTGTTTCAATCTTTCAGTCCTCTGTCAAATTTTTCACGCATTATCAAGTCTCCCATCTCATCTTTATCTACGTCCTCTTCCCTTGCCATAATATTGTTCTCAAGAACAACTCCTTTTATAGACCTCCTATATACTCCTTCCACCTCTCTGCTTTGTTTTTATTTTTATGTAGGCAGTATCTATCTACTCCTAGTTACATATGCTTGTACATCCTTACATATGCCATCTAACCATTCCTGTTTAGTCATTTTGCGCTTCCTGTCAATCTCATTTTTTAGACGTTTCTATTCCCTTTCGTCCACTTAATTTACTGCTTTCTTGTATTTTATCCTTTCCTCGGTTAAATTCAATATCTCTTGTATTACCCAAAGATTTCTACCAGCCCTCGTCTTTTTACCTACTTGATCCTCTGCTGCCTTCACCATTTTCATCTCTCAAAGCTACCCACTCTTCTTCTATTGTATTCCTTTCACCTGTTCTTGTCAATCGTTCCATAACTCTCCCTCTGAAACGCTCTACAACCACTGGTAATTTCAATTTATCCAGGTCCCATCTCCTTAAATTCCTGCCGTTTTGCAGTTTCTTCAGTTTTAATCTGAAGTTCATAACCTATAAATTGTGGTCAGAGTCCACATCTGCCCCTGGAAATGTCTTACAATTTAAAATCTGGCTCATAAATCTCTGTCTAACCATTATATAATCAATTTGAAAACTTCCTGTGTCTCCGAGCCTCTTCCACGTATACAACCATCTCTCATGGTTCTTAAAACACGTGTTAGCTATGATTAAATTATGCTCTGTGCAAAATTCTACCAGATGGCTTCCTCTTTCATTCCTTTCTCCCAGTCGATATTGATCTACTACTTTTCCTTCTCTTCCTCTTCCTCTTCCTCTTCCAGTTCCCTATGACTATTAAATTTTCGGCTCCCTTAACTATCTATAATTTCTTTTGCCTCATCATACATTTCCTCACTCTCCTTCTTGTTTGCAGAGCTAGTTGGCATATAAACTTGTGTTACTGTGGTGGGTGTGAGCTTCGTGTGTATCTTAGTTACAATAATTCGTTCACTATGCTGTTTATAGTAGCTTATCCGCAGGCCTATTTTTTTCTCATTGTTAAACCTACTCCTATTTGATTTTGTATTTGAGATCCTGTATTCACCTGACCAGAAGTCCTGTTCGGCCTGCCACCGAACTTCACTAATTCCCACTACATCTAACTTTATCCTGTCCATTTCTCTATTTAAATTTTCTAACCTACCTGCCCGATTAAGGGACATCACATTCGACGTACCAGTCCCTGGAACGTCAGTTTTATTTCTCCTGATAACGACGTCGTCTTGAGTAGTCCCCGCCTGGCGATCCGAATGGGGGACTATTTTACCTCCCGGGCATTTTACCCAAGAAGGTAGTATCGTCGGTAACTATACAGCAGAGGTGCATGCCCTAGGGAAAAATTGTGGCTGTAGTTTCCGCTTGCTTTCAGCCTTTCACAGTACCAGCACAGCAAGGCCGTTTTGGTTGATGTTAGAAGGGCAGATCAGTTTATCATTCAGATTTTTGCCCCTGCAACTATTGAAAAGGCTGCTTCCCCTCTTCAGGAACTACACGTTTGTCTGGCCTCTCAACAGATCCCCCTCGTTGTGGTTGCACTTACTGTATGGCTATCTGTATCGCTGAGGCACACAAGCTTCTCCACCAACGGCAAGGTCCAAGATTGATGGTGGAGGATTGGGGGGGGGGGGGGGTTGAAAGGTATAAAATTTAAATATAAATCCCAGCTGCCCAAAATTCCAGATACACGCAATGCATGTACATGTAATTGAAATGTACTTCCAACTTGTACATACCAGCAGAAATGTTGACAATAACGTTTAATAATTAGGCAATTGCCCAAAATTCAAAGTAAGCTGAGTGCTACGACATACGGCTATCACAGCCAACAAGGAAAGAGCAGCCAAGTTTCACAATAAGTGGAGTTAGCCAATTAATGTGGACCAAGGAAGGTTCGACAGTTTATAATGATAACTAACAGGTCTTAACGTACCGAGAAGTAGTAATAAAATTGCAAGGTTAAAACGAGTGGTTAAAGAAGTATAACGAGGGGGAACCTCGGGCTTGGCAAACATGCCTTAAACCTCCTGAGCTCATTAAATTTATTCATCATGAAGCGATCAGCGTCACTTAACTTGAGCCACCACGATGCGACTGGTAGGGGCACCAGACTGCAGGCCAACCCAGAAGTCGTGCGACGACGGAAGAGCCGCCGCGGTAAGAAGCAAACACGCCTCTGCTCAGGGCCCAGGGAACAGGAACGCTCGTTTGCCGCCAAAGCTACCCTGCCAAAACACGTCAAAAACGACAAGTAATCTGTGCAAATAAGGCTAAACACAAGAAAGCCTAAGGAGTAAAACATGTGAACTAATGGTACAAGCG
The DNA here is from genome assembly GCF_021461385.2 of Schistocerca piceifrons. NCBI lineage: Eukaryota > Metazoa > Arthropoda > Insecta > Orthoptera > Acrididae > Schistocerca > Schistocerca piceifrons. The sequence continues at coordinate 261,391,549 of NC_060145.1, read as the reverse complement.
GCTACCGGTACAGGTTACAAGTTTAGCACTCCTTAAAATTACTATTATTCAGAAGCGAAAAAGTCAGTGCCCGCTGATGCAATAACTCAAGCATACACATGAACCAATATTCCTCCAACATAGATTACGTTACAATTCAATTCCCTTCTTGGAACTTATGACAGGGAATACTCGTACACTTGTACGACGTATGGCCTGGAATACAAATTGCGATTAGTAACACTGGCCGACGATCATACATTCAGTCATAGGAGCGTTAATATAACAGGTCCAATTTCATATTGGTGAAGTCAACAACTCGACCGTGGCGTTCCTCCTGCCGGTTGCTCAGGCGGGAAGAAGTGAACCTCACGCATCTTCGGATCTGGCACCGTCCTCTCACACATAGCTTTCTATTACGGCGGGAGGATCCCTCGTTTTGTGACGCTTATGGTGTGCACATCTCTGTCCGCCACATTTTAACAGACTGCATTTTATACCGTGATGCAAGGGCAGATGCACAAGTTGATGGGGATCTGCCCTGTGTTTTAGCTAATGATGAGACGTGTGTGTCTATTGTTTTAAAGTTTTGCGTTGTGTCTGGTCTCTGGCCTAATATTTAGACCGGAGGTTTTAGTGTATTCCAAAGTGGCTGGCTCCTCCCTGTTTTCCTTGTGGTCAGCCAACCACTTCCATCTGCTATATTGTTTCAGTTCCCTCTACCACTTTCTTCCTGTGTTGTCCATGTTTTACTGCTGGCGACATGCTTCGTCCCACGCTTCGGTGTGGGTAGGCACATATTTTTCCAAGCTTGTTACCTGTGTTTTACGTTCTGTTTTATCTTACTGTTCTGAGTCTTTTCTTGAGACCCGTCTCAATCTGTTACTGAGAGGGCGCTGAAGACCTTGCCGACGCGCGCCCATACAATCCTCTCCATCCATCCATCATCCATATAACACAGACATGGCCTTACTATATCAAGTACTAAAAAAAAGGAACAACACTTACCTGAACCCTGGTGTGAAGGAACTGTGACAAGCAGAATTCCAGCCAGGATGTTATTGCCACCAATTCTTACAGGCGGTCGTCGAGGTGCCGTAAAATTTAAGCTGGCCGGTAACTGGCCGACCAGGTTTCATGCGACTTACGTAGGTATTCCTGCAGCCCGCAGCTACGAATTCTTAAGTGAGTCGGCAAGGCTTGCCGCCGACCGATTTAAGCTTCCGCAGCTTCTCGAGACCCACATCGGACTGCCGGAGCCCCCAAACGCAACAAATTTCCAGCCACGTCTCCTTCAGAACCGTATCTCAAAGCCCCTTCAAACCAATCACACATGCACTCGACCAAAGACCTTAGCTCGTGACACACGATCGATATTGGCAACCAAAGTAGTTAGTGGCGCCAGTGGAATGCCATGCCAACACGGATCAACCTCCCCCCTTAAGCCAATTATCCTCCCCCCTCCCTTGAGAAAAGGCTCGAGGTTAACTAACTAGCTTGGCTACGGTGGATTCTGAGGGTCTTGCCAGTGGCTAAATCTGTGACCAGCAAATTAACTAGTTCCAGAACCTTAAAAATGAAACACGGACCGGTAAAGCGAGGGATGAACTTTCCAAGTCCAACGCCACCGTGGGCTCATAAAGATCTTATCCTTTACTTAGCCCGGAAAGGGATGTCAACCCTGGGTATAGGGCTTTGCCTGTCGATGGGCCAATTCTGTATTGTTCCTAGCCCATAGCCCACTTTCGTTAAGGGTATCAGGAGTGATAGATGTGGTGAGTTGAGAGGATATGACAACATAAGGGCGGCAGGAGCAGCTTTTCGAAGCTTCGTGTTGAGCGGAATTAAATGCGAAATTGAGTCAAGAGAGGGTAGTATCCCATTTACCTGGGGACTTATCGTGATATATAATCAAGGCCAACTTAAGAGTACAGTTCACTCTTTCGGCAAAGGATGCTTGAGGATAATACGGCCTGGTGGTGATGTGCTTAACGCGATTGCGAAAACAGAACTTTTTAAATTATTTAGAAAGAAACGTCAGAGCGTTGTCGCTCACCAGAGCCTTAGGAGGCTCAAACCAGCAGAATACGTTTGTCAGGTGTCTTCCAGTAACAGCGGCAGTAACCGCTCAGCTAGGAACGAGCCAAACAAATCCGAAAGCGCGTCAACGATCACAATGATATAACAGTTTCCTTTCTTAGTACGGGAAAGGGGTCCTTCGAAATGAATAAAGATATTGTCCCGAGGGTACTATTCGCGCTCGGATAATAATAACCAGGGGTCGTTATTGGGCTTGCCCTTCACTAGAGTCACGCTCACCAACCAAACGCCGGATATCCCTGTACAATGACGGCCAGGTGAGGTGATCTCATACCTTTGGCATGGTCTTGTACAGCTTTAATGCCCACCCACCAACGAACTGTGGAAGCAATGAAAGATGGAAGGGACTAACTCAAGAGGCAAGCAAATTCTGAATCGCCCAGGTCGGCCACTTGCTTATACAATACACCATTCTTCAAAGAAAACCTCGGTACCTCCTTTTCAGATAACAACTGCCTCCTGATGGGACCCCACAACGGATTCTGTTCCTGCTTAATTTTAAGGTCAGCAGTTTCGTTGAGAACAGTACAAGCAAGATCATCGGAGCCACTGGCTCGATCTCCCTCAGAGGTATCTTCCTGCTCAAACATGCGACTGCGCGCATCGGCTACCTGGTTTTAAGAGCCTTTAACGTAGCGCACTTTAAAATGAAACGCCGTTATCCAGACAGTTCACTTCGTGATTCTACCGGTTTTCCTGGGTCTGCCTGGACCCAACTTAACGTCTCATTATCGGTCTATGTTCGACATAGAATTGGAGATTTTCTAGGACGAACAGAATGGCCAGTGCCTCACACCCATATGCAGAATAAATCAAATCGTGGCTGGCCAGCCTTCTTGAAACAAAAGCTAAAGGGCATCTTTGACCCTGATCCTCCTGGAGAAGAACCGCAGCTTTCCCTGAGTTGGACGCGTCAGTCTGAACAACAAATCTCTTACCGAAGTTGGGCACAGCCAAACCGGAAGAGGGGGGGGGGGGGGGGGTTCGTGATGGCGGTCTTAATACCTTCAAAGGCACACTGCTGGCTTTCACCACATGCAAATTTTTCCTCTTTCCTGAGCAGATGATTAAGAGGAGCAGCAAGCTGAGCAAGACTGGGAACGAACCTGAGGAAGTAGTTGGGCATTCCAATAAACATAACTACCCCTTTCCGAGTGATAGGTCGGGGGAATCTCTTCAAGTCCTTCTTTCGCTCTTGGTCGATACTAATACCGTCTCTGGAAACCAGATGACCCAAAAAAGAAACCTGACGCCTGGAAAGAGTAATTTTAGAGGGCTTGACGGTTAACCCAGTGCCGTGTAACTTCGACAACACCTGTCTAACATGGAAAGGCGTTCCTCAAATAAACCGGTAATAAATGACCACATCATCCAGGAAGTTAAAAACACCGGCGAACTTCAAATACCCCAAGATGTGACCCAACAAACAAGAGAGAACAGCAGTTCAGGTGGCCAACCCAAGCGACACCCTGTTGAACTCACAGAGATTCCAGTCGGTTCAAAAGACCGTGAATTGCTTAGATTTTTCGGTAAGAGGGATTTGATAATAGGCTTGATTCAAGTCAAGCACAGTGAACCACTTAGAACCAGAGATCCACATAAACCAGTTGTGAAGATCAGGCATGGGGACTGACTCTAAAACAACCTTTTTATTCAGCAGCCTATAATCCACGACTGGCCTATAGCCCTGAGTTTGAGCCTTGCGGACAAAAAAATAGGCTAGGCATAAGGAGAAATAGAAGGCCTGATCATCCCATCCTACAACATATAACTTATGGCTCAAGATTTTCGTTTTAAGGGGCGAAAGTCGATAGGGAGGCTTCCGAACCGGAATATAATCAATCAGACTTATGGCATACTAGATAAAACTAGTTACTCCTAGCTTTTTGGAAAAAAACATCAGGAAACTCCCCCAACAAACCCAATAAATGCATTACCTGCTCCGATTGTAGATGAGCCATCTCAAATTCTCCAGTCTTGCAACTTGCAGAATTAGCCACATTTGGACGACGACAAGAACAGAGAGCTATCTTCTCACTTGGAGAAAATTTAAAGAAGAAGATACGACTAGCAAAATCAACCAACCCGACACTAGTCTTGCCCACTGGCTGCACGATATCTCTGAGGGCAGGGGCGCGTGTGAGTTGATCTACAGAAATGACCGCACTCCAGATACCACTTCTGGTCAAGTAACGACAGAGCTGCCAGAGCCCAAAAATGCACGCAGAGGTTCCTGTCCGACATGGGCACACACGTAAGGGAGGGACGATATTGTGACAGCATGAATAGCACACTAAAGGGTTGACTTTCTCCGACATGTACCAACTCTCCCCAATCCACGGAACCAGCTGTTAGACCTCGGGGCCCTCACAGCCAGACACTCGCGTACAAGATAGATAGCCTAACGTGCCACAACGAAAGCAACGCCTTCATGCGGGTGAATAAAATTTGGGAGGGGGGTTTGTCGCTCCTGGAAACTGAAGGCAGCGGTGCCGAACCCACACCTACCATACACCGCTCATCAGCAAAAGTGATGTTCTCTTTAGAATCTACTAGTTCTTCAATTCATCAAACTTGGTGGGACGGCGAGGAAACATCAAACGTGATCGATTCTTGGGGCTCATACCCTCTAAGATGTTGGAGATGCTGTCGGACTCGGTAACGGACATACCAAGGGATAACAATGTCGTACACACTCGCTCCACATATTGGCTTATCGTCTCTGAGAATGCCTGTACTTGCCAATAATACTTTCGCTCAAGTTCAATGCGTATACGCGACGACAACTTACTGCTTATAATAACAGCCCTTGGCTCCCCTATAGAATCCTGACGTTTCAAGGTTTCTGAAAGCAAGACACCCAATATCCCTTTTGCTATAGGAAACAGCAAGGACAGGATCACATGGTGCGGTACGCGTAAGGCACCAGCATGAGACTCAAGCCGCACATGCAGCCAAAAAACTTGATTTAAAATATCAACAGACAAATCTGAAATTCCAGCGAGGAAACACATAATCGGATTAGGTAACTTAGCAAAGTGATCAGAGGGGAAACTACGTAGGCTTCGGGCCTCGGAGCGCTTTCATCGAGTTGATTACGGTTGGAGAATTTCCTGTCCCGAGCCTATATCCTCGCTTTCTGAACTCAGGGATGGCGCCCTAACCTGCAAGTCCCTTCCCCGATCACTTAATGCTTAATTAACAGGGATAAACCAAGGACTTTGAGTTTCTCGTGATCATTAAGATCAACAAGCGATTCCCTAAATGTGCCACACGCGATTGAATCCTGCCGCCCTGCTTAGTTGTGGGTTGGCTACCCTCCAGAAAGGAGAGATTTGCCTGTACGTCATCTAACGGAGCTGAAATGTTATGAAAAAAGGCACATACCTCTCGATGATATCCGCCGAAAGACTAAGCGGTCTGTCCAATGCCGCACGCAACCTGAACACCAATACCGGGACGCTACCTTCGGTTGGAAGCTGACGGATTTCAGATGCAAAATTCTGGGACAGCCCCTAGAGTCCATGATAATCCACGGCCCCCTGAAAACAACGACAACGTATGAGTACAATATCTTGAAAAGGAGAAATATATTACCACAAAATGGTTCAAATGGCTCTGGCATCTGAGGTCACCAGTCCTCTAGAACTCAGAACTACTTAAACCTAACTAACCTAAGGGTACCACACGCATCCATGCCCGAGGCAGGATTCGAACCTGCGACCGTAACTGTCGCGCGGTTCCGGAAGCGCCTAGAACCCCTCGGCCACCGCGGCCGGCTATATTACCACAGTAATCACAAGAAACCAACAGTGACGTCAAAGGATAGACAACTGTAAACGCCCTGCCAAATAGAACATAATAACACTCTGCGTATTCCAATTGATGCCTTACAACTAGGTTTGGGATAGCTTTAAATAAAACACATGGAAGGTGGACCCACATATTCGTCATATTTAACTCCACTCAGTTGTGTAGGAGCTGTGACTTACAGTATCTCAGCCAGGGCGTTATTGCCTCGAATCCTTACAGTCGGTCGTTGAGGTGCCGTAAAATTTAAGCTTGCAGACTAGGCCGGGAACTTTCCGACTAGGTTGAACACATCCGCTACTCTTCCCGCAGCCCGCTGCTAGCAATCCTTAAGCAAGCCGGCAAGGCTTGCTCCGGCCGATTCAAACTTTCGTGGCTTCTCGAGACCCACGCCAGACCACCGGAGTCCTCCAAAAGTAATAACTTGTCAGCCACGTTCCCTCCAGGCAACCGAATCTCCAGGCCCCGCCAACCCAAGAACAAACACACCTCGACCAAAGACCTTAGCTCGAGACACGCTATAGAATCGTCATTGGCAACCTAAGTAGTCGGTGGCGCCAGTGGAGTGCCATGCGGCCACGATTAGAGGCACCAAGGCAGAAATCACTAACGAACAATTTAACGCAACAAACAGAAGACCTGTATTCCTGCAAGCGAAGTAAGACTCATTACAAATAATGCAACAAGAAACAGAGTCCCGCTATCACAGTATCGACTAGGACCAGGCTCGCTCTGCTAAGCACGAATGACGGTCACTTAGTGAAGAGGCTCCAAGTGCAAGTGGCTTGAATGGCTGTCAGTGGCCATCCTATATAATGCAGCGACTTTGGGTGCGTTGTATGGAGCCACTGGAGATGCGGCCCAGTGGGCGTGCGCCATTTGGTCGGCCAGATCCCACGCGACTGCTATCGGCCTCTAACGGAAACTTGCAATTCCACTACCAACTTTGCGAAGCTCGTGGGATGATATAGATACGTGATACCACGTTCCCCACCCCCCACCCCCACCCCCACTCCTCAACACCACCACAAACGTGAGGAACGTAGAGGAGCGAAGAACAACGGTATGGAGGGCTGGATGCGGGTGGTAAGAGTAGACGAGAGGCGTAACTTCGGCCTACCCATGTCCTGGCATACGCCCTGAGTCCGCCGGGAACACCAGCTGAAAAGCCAGGCAGAGGGTGTGAGCTCATATCCAGAGGCAGAGCAGCAAAGGAGATGAAGCATCTAGACGACTACAGAGGGACCATGGCGAAATGTGGGACAGCCGTCAGGAAGAGGGCCCATCCCCAGACGACGGTGGCTGTCGATACGGCGATGACTTTGAAAGGGCGTCAACTTCCACCGGATCCGCGACCACCACAAATGGCGCGAGGCCTGCGGGAGCCGAACGCAGCGAGAGCTAATGTGTCCTGGCAAGCAAGGAATCTGAAAGCACAAAGCCTGCAGCAGGATCACGCAATTCAGATGGACGAATTTGATTCTGGTGGCGTCGCAGCAATCTTCTTACTCCCTGTAGGAGAAACATAGAACGTCCAATCGTGTTACAAAGGTGCCTCGCTTCCAGCGCCACCATCCGCGATACAATCTGTAACAGACGGAATCGTTAGTGTTATACTTTGCCAGTCTGGGCGGAGTGGACGCCATCTGCTGTGGCAGGTGCAGAAACTGAAGCTAGGTACAGTGGCTCCATCCATGTAAGAACTCAGCCAGCGGTGGTCAGTGCGTGTCTGGGACCGGTAGGAAGAGAAGAAGAGCAACAGAGCTTCGTCCAGTGTGTGAGAGGAACCAAGTTTCTCCATCTGTTACTTAAATGTTCGTACAAAGCGTTCAGTTTCACTGTTGGATTGAGGATGAAACGGTGTCCTCATGATGCGCTTGTTCCCAAGGCAGTCAAAACTCTTTATTCTCAACGGCAACAAATTGAGCTCCACTTTCAGTCATAATCACGTCAGACAGTCCCTCGAAGCAAAAGATTTAAGACGTGGCCTGGATTGTGGAACGAGCCATAGTAGAGTACATAGGAACAAAAAACGGAAAATTTCTGAAAGCATCAACGATGATGAGCCAACGTGAACACCAGTAAGTACCAGTGAAATCCAAGTGCAGGCATTGCCAAGGTGTCTGAGGTGTGGGACATGCAACTGTTGAAACTTAGTGACACCATAGGCATTGGCGAGAGCCTTCTTTTCATACTGCGTTCAGCACAGGCTTAGCATTGAGAAGTCAACTGTTCAATTCGCGCATCCTGACCATGCCAAATGCAATGACGTCAAGCCAACTGCTTGGCGCGTGAAACACCCCAGTGACTTGATGCAGCAAATCAAGCACGTCAAGCTGAAGAACCCGGGTTGCCACAACACGTGACTGATCTCTATCAGTGAGAAGCTTGGTGAACTGCAAGGGTGTACCGACGGGCAAAATATCGGTGAACCACAGACCTACGAATCTGTCTGGCTGAAAGCGGCAACCAGTTCGGCTGTAGAGCAACAGAATCCGCAAATCAGCATCCGCTGCTGTGGCCTAGGCAACTTTCCGGTGACTAAGCGGATATCTATGCAAAACGTCTGTGTCTTGTGAATCTGTGACGCAACAAGAAGGAGAGGGCTCGACGAATGTTGAATCTGGGCCAACAGGGAGGCGAGAAAGATCATCTGCATTGGCTTGCTCTGAAGTGAGCCGAATACACAATCTCATATTGGTAATTTGACAAAAGAAGAGCTCACCATTGCACCTTCTGCGCTGTGCAAGGTGGGAATGACCGAGAAGGACTAAACAAAAAAGATTGTAGAGGTATATGACCCGTGACCAAGTAAAATTTTCTACCAAAAAATACTGTTGAAACTTAGTGACACCATAGGCAATGGCGAGAGGCTGCTTTCGATACTGCGAATAATTACATTGAGCTTTGTCCAGCAAGTTCGAAGCAAACACAACTGGCCTGTCAACAGCACCAAATTTATCCGACTAAACTGCACCCAAATTGTGAGAGGAATCATCCACAACCAAGGCCACAGGCTTGGCTAGATGAAAATGAACAAGGCACGGATCACCAAGCAAAGAATTTTTCAACTTCTGAAAAACAGACTTCCAACCAAACAAAAGCAACATTCTTCCTACAGAACCGATGAAAGGGAGCCGCGATTTGAGCGGCGCAAATAGAGGTATTTTACGCAAAAAGTTGGTTAAAATTAGTGTTTGGTATTTTCCGTACTAAGAGAAGCAGGGGAAATATCTGTAGGATAATAATGTATTTACATACCTTATAACATGAAATAAAACAAAATTATGGTATTTTTATTAGACTATTCATTTCTTAGATACAATATTATGTATTATTCAGATGACGCCACCCAGTGTTATTCATCTGAGCAGTCTGTTTCTATTGGGGACTCCTCCTCATCATTTTCAGCTTGAGGGGCCCGCGTAATTCATCCTTCGCTTGAGAGTAGTAAATGTAATTTTTCTTTTAAGAAAGGTTTGCTGGTTTTCTTTGGTTTCAGTCTTATCCTTCTTATTCATGGATAAGATGTCAGCAGTAGCCTGTTTACTATGTCCAGAATGCATTCCGCTCGTGAAAAAGTCCTGGCAAACGCTTATATGTACAGACGAAAGTGTTATTGTGGGCCTCGGCTACTTCTTCTGATGAAGTGCTTGTGGGTAAGAAGACTTGTTCACTGACAGTTTGGCCATGCACGAAATCTTGTGTACCGTAGGAGACGTATGGTGCCATGGATATAAATCAACATACTGTCTTGCTGTTTCAACAGTGTAAGCGGAAAATTTGTCTATGTCTATCTTATGTCTTCTGGGAATAGCTTCTAGAATAACCCTGATCGTAGATGAGTTACAGATCTACACTTGTTATTTCTGCTAATGTTACAGGGTCTGCAAAAAATCTTCAACTGGTATTTTCATCGTTGCTGTTTCCATACCCTTCCTTGGAAATATCTACAATTGATTCCAATCGATTTCTAAATATCTCTTGGATGACCTTCTTCCTCTTCTGAACAAGTTTCTTTCCCTCATTTGAACGGGTTGCCACTTTCTGTTGTTTATTTTATGGGACATATGCAACAAAAATTCGAAAAATCAAACTCGTGCCTGGAGAATAGACAGGCCGAAGAGAAGACTCCTGCATTTTCTACTTTGGTTTTTAGCAAGCCCTTGATTACATGAGGTAGACTCCAAATGTAACATCTCATTATCGACGCTGTCTCTTTTGCTGCAATGCAGACCTTTTCTTCTACCACAATCATCAGCAATGTGAGTTTTATGAGTAAATCACCCTCTGTTCTTGCAATTTTTCTTTCTTATAATGTTTCAGTTTGCCTTTCGAGACAATCACTTTTTTTCATTAGTAACATCAACTGTTTCACGAATAAACCTAATTGTTATTGGTCTGCAGCAGCAAACCGTTAGGTTTTTATTCGTGCAACTAATAAGTTGGAGAGGCACTAAAAATGACTGAAATATGTTCACATCAGAATCATGGTTGTTTCAAAATGGTTCAAATGGCTCTGAGTACTATGGGACTTAACTGCTGTGGTCATCAGTCCCCTAGAACTACTTAAACCTAACTAACCTAAGGACATCACACACATCCATGCCCGAGGCAGGATTCGAACCTGCGACCGTAGCGGTCGCGTGGTTCCAGACTGTAGCGCCTAGAACCGCTCGGGCACTCCGGCAGGCCTCATGGTTGTTTCAAAATTTTTGTTTAAGCTGAAGTTGCTGTAAACCATCACAATCCTATTTATAGATATATTCCAACATTTTCATGCCATAATTTGGAATATTATTTAAAACCTCTCCCAACTATAGTATTAATCGCTCACATGTGTGATTAAGCAAGGCTTGAAGTTGAATCTCCGCTTATTTGGCACTCACCTGATAGTATTCAGTCATAGAGTAGCACTGCTTTTTATCTTCTGTAACAAGTATTGACCTTCTTTTCAGATGTTCCACAAACATTGGCAAGGCTTAGATATGTGTCTGTATTTAGCTCCTCGTGTAGGAAATTCTCGGAGCTTCATTTGACTGGCGTACGTTAACTCTGTAGCTCTAAAATTGGTATCAACAGCTGCGTCTTACACCTTTTACTGCATTCGCTTCATTGTAGGTAGGATTTTGATGGCCTACTAACACCGAATTTTTCAACGTGGAATTTTAATGATACTTCGCAGACAGTTATGGCTATTTTTCAAGAAGGTACTTTCAGCTTTGTATGAAGCAAACCATCATTTCTTTAATTGTGATTTTGTGTTAGACAGTTTATGTGTAAACACTTTCTTTTCGTCATGAGGGGTGTTGGGACCTGATAATATATAATTTTCCATAAAATCCAGTCTTTTTACAAACACTTTTTCAGAACATCTCTTCATCAGGTCATATAGGCTTTTTACTGATATAATTTTGACTTCGAAGGACCTCGGTTAAAAACAAAATGCTTTCAGAATTCATTTCGGAGCTGACATTTTTATAGCTTATGACTCATTAATGTAAAACAGTCGTACAAAAACAAACTGCGGCATTCTAGGCCTACTTCTTTAACTTCCGGTAGAGGAATGATTTTCTTATCATACTGTATCAACAAAAATGCTGGGAAACTCCCTGAACTATAACAAAGACAATGATTGCTATTAAAATTAGTAAATAATATGAATGAAAATAATTATAAATAACGCTACATGCCCGGATATTTGGAATCCATATTGCTTTTCTTTACACGTCAAGTAAAACCTCACTTCAACACAAAACTCAGAGTGATTTCAAGCCAGTAGAGGAGCTTCAAATGAAACTTCCTGGCAGATTAAAACTGTGTGCCGGACCGAGACTCGAACTCAGGACCTTTGCCTTTCGCGGGCAAGTGCTCTGCCAACTCATTCCGGAAACATCCCCCAGGCCATGTCTCCGCAATATCATTTCTTCAGGAGAGCTACTTCTGCAAGGTTCGGAGGAGAGCTTCTGTGACTTTGGAAGGTAGGAGACGAGGTGCTGGCGGAAGTAAAGCTCTGAGAAGGGGGTGTGAGTGTGCTTGGGTAGCTCAGATGGTAAAGCACTTTCCCGCGAAAGGCAAAGGTCGCGAGTTCGAGTATCGGTCCGGCACACAGTTTTAATCTGCCAGGAAGTTTCATATCCGCTGCATTCTGGAAGCTTCAAATGAACTGCAAGAGAGACGCAAAGACAGACTAGTTCTACCGTGTATCAGCACTTAATAAGAAAATAACACATTGCACCAGCAATACCCCATCTGTCAGACTATCACAGACAGTTATGCATTCCGGAATTTCCTCGCATTTTAAAAATGGACTCCTGGACAGATTTTAGGACAATAAAACCAGGTGTAATATGTGAGCTTCCATAACACAGATTGCAATTCCCGCACATTGTGCGGGGAGAGAAGGTCACGAAGACCAATCAAATGTGCAATGGGCAAACACCCAGGCTATTAATGACATGACTTAAATACTGAAGTTCAGACTGCAAAAACATAATTTACACTTTGATCAGCTGCAGCTAACACTTGAAACAGGGTGCGAAGATTGCCAATGCGTTCTACCGGTGTGCGACCCGAGACGACAATGTCTTATAAATAATTCGAACAAATGGGACTTCTGCAGTCAGTTGCTTCAGAAAGCGCTGAAATATGGCGGGTGCGGAAAAACTGCCAAACGGTAATCTCAAAAATCTGAAGAGACCCAGATGAGTGTTAACGACAAAGACTTCTTGCGATTGCTTGCATAAAGGGATTTACAAGTAAGCATCGCGCAAATCAATTTTGGAAAAGTAACGGCGAAAAGAAACGACTGGGAACCAATTTATCCACCAATTCTTCCGGACGAGGCAAGTGATAACTGTCAATGACTGACTGAGGATTCACCGTTTTCTTATAATCGGCGAACAACAGGACTCTACCGGACGGCGTCATCAGAGCAACAAGAGGGGACACCCACCGACTGGCAGTAATGGGTGCTACGACCTCACTCTGTACAAAACAGCAATTCCTTAGCCGCACGCTCTCGAAAAGCTTGAGGAACAGGACAAGCTCTAAAAAAGGCTTTACATTGTCCTTCATTGTGACATGAGTAACAAAATTATTGGCTTTACCTAAATCCGCAGAAAACAAATCCTGAAATTCCACACGTAACCTAGAAAAATTATCCTGAGGATCAAAAGAACAAACACAGACGAGGGTATCGTCAGGAGTGCCCCAGGGAAGGTGACATCACCGATTGTAACACGCCTGGGGGCACAAATGGGTGGGGGTCCCTTAAAATGTGAAACCTCCCCTTAGAAAAAATAATGAATGACTGTGCTGATAAACTTCTTACGTTATTTGATTTTCAAACAGCTGAGCAGAACTTAACGTACTCAGACATTTCTCTCTTTATTTATTCCGATCAACACTAAACTGACACACAATATTTTTAGCGCATCGCAATCTGACTTTCAATAACCCCTACAAATGAGTGGCCCTAACTAACAATAACCTACACCTGTCATGATTCACTTACCTCACAAAAATCTTCGTTACTCGAACTACTGCAATACAGTGAGCGCCAATACTGCCAGCTAAATAAATGATTCTAACTACTGAAGGCATTAACTACTGATAGGAATAGTTAGCAGATGAAAGATTTTGATAGAGAACAAACAATGTATTTACCTTAATAATGTTCGAAAGTCATCATATATATATATATATATATATATATATATATATATATATATATATATATATATCAGTTCATGATATCCAGTATTACAAATTTAAACTCTGCCATCTCTCTCCCAGCATCCACCAACTGCGCAACGCTATGCGCTGTTCACATCCAACTGCCCAACACTACAATAGCAAATATTCCAACAATGCAAACCAGCCACAGACTGCACACAACGCAGCCAGTGATTTTCATACAGAGCGCTACGTGACGTTACCAAAATAAAAACCTAAACAGCCTACTTACAAATGGTGTAAGTGCTTGCTGCTTCTTGACCGTGCGCCCTGTCCACACCACGTACCTGATAATACCGTGGCGGTCGTATTGTTCTGCTTCACACTGCTGCTGGCTTGCCTGAAATTATGAATCTAAATATGCAAGCGGGTTTAGGGGAGCCACTCAACATCAAACACAACACTGTTCTTCATATGGTATGAACAACTATATTCTGAGACGATAAGAAGAATAGCAGGTTGCACTGTTTACACTCTAAGTCGTAAGGTTTGATGCCAACCTCTTGACGGTTAGCTGTCCACAATGTCACTTGGACGAGCATACGCTTAACCGACGCGACGCGGGTGATCGTTACTGATGCAGAAGCCGACTGATCGAATGAAAGTTCTTACGCTCGTCATGGATCCACAGTTATTTTGTACCAGTCTTCCTTGACACTAGTAATGACATTACACTGTTCATAGAGTTAAATTTACAGTTCACAGTTCTCAATTGCACGAGCGTGCGCGTAATCGTCGCGGCGCGGTTGATTGTTGAAGATGCGGAAACGCGACGACCGAACGCATGTTCTCACGTTCGCTACAAGACACTGGCACTTGATTGCACTCTTTTCTGGTAGCTAATTTTTACTGATTCACATTAGTTCATACTGGGAGAACGAACACGGCGCGAATGATTGCTGCTGTACGGTACGACATGCAACGAGCAAATACTCAAACACTTTATCGGCGGCGCTGCTCGTTTTTAGTTACTTCATTACGCACTTTCTTCTTAATCATTTCCATATTTCGTCGCTTTACTGTAATAACGCTTGTAGCAACACTTGAACTTCCATAGTAACCATGTCTCTCACATGCAGGGCTACTCACAACACAACATAACAGTTCCATGCCTCGTGCTCAACTCGACAGCTGCGGCTAAGCGCAAAGATACTCCACAACTAAGCCTGCGATATGACAATACGCTTACACTCTATACACATAAATCATTTGACGGACAGTGTGGGCAGAAGTCTGTGGTTGTTTGCTGTTTGATGTGCGGTAAGGCGTCGAAGTTGAGTGACTGTAGGAAGGTACTAGATTACTTAGACGAAGTTTCCAGTTGGTGTGATGAATGAAAATGTGGAAAAATGTCGGTTAATGTGGATGAATAGGAAGAACAAACCTGTAGTGTTCGGAGACGGTGTTACTAATGTCCAACATTACATAGTCAAGTCGTTTAAATATCTGCGGCCTCGACTTTGATTTATTGATAGAATTTTAGGAAAAAGTGGTTCACCTGTAAAGGAGAGTGCATTTAGGACGCTGATGCGACATATTCTTGAGTACTGTTCGAGTGTTTGGGATCCGCACCAGGTCGGATTGAAGGAAGAGATCGAAGCAGTTCAGAGGAGGGCTGCTAGATTTGTTACCGGTAGGTTCGAACCAAACGGAAGAGTTACGGAGGTGCTTAGAGGACTCAAATGGGAATACCTGGAGGGAAGGCTGCGTTCTTTCCGGGAGACACTATTAAGAAAATTTAGAGAACCGACATTTGAAAATGATTGCCGAACGATTCTGCTCCAGTCAACATACATCGCGCTTAAGGACCACGAAGGTAAGATACGAGAAATTGGGGCTCATGCGGAGGCTTACAGTCTCTTTGCGAGTGGAACAGGAAAGGAAATGGCAAGTAGTGGTACCGGGTACCCTCTGCCAGCAGCGTACGGCGGCTTGCGGAGTATCTCTGTAGATGTAATTGTAGATGTTAAAGGTATATTGTCTTGAATGTTCAACTGAAACAAGCAAAAAATAGTCGAGACCAAAAAAATTGCACTATCTTTGGAGGGAAGCACTGTGAATGCTTCTGCTTTCGTCAAATTTCACAATTTCAGAAATTGCTGGAAAGCTACCATTACCCATGACAGGAATGTCTTGGCTGTTATATGCCATGAGTATATGGCGCGACTTACACAGCTAAGTTTTGCCAAGCAGTTCGTAAGAGCTACAACGAGCAAAGTCACTGAAGCTCCATTCTCAAGTTGATTGTCCAGCGATATTAAGGGACACAAAAAGTTTGTCGTCGTCACATAGCACTGCAGATGAGTTGCCTTTCCTGAACGGCTATTCCACTGTTATTTTGCACTAACGACACTGTGGGGCTTTTAGAACTCACACCGCGCACTGTGTGTGACTTAGGCCTGCATGAAGGAGTAGCAGAATGGGGTGGATTACGCTTGTATAAGCACACAGACTGTAGATGTCCACACTTGCCGCAAGAAAGGCAAGTCGCTTCACGCGAGGGGCAAGATCGGCGATCATGCGTCATACTACAGCGAAGGCACTTTTTCACACCTCCTGCCGCATGCGATATGTTTTTACTTGATCACTGTAGCTGTAGCCAATCTGCCAGGGTAGCCGAGAGCGCTAACGCACTGCTTCCTGGACTCGGGTAGGCGCGCCGGCCCCAGATCGAATCCGCCCGGCGGATTAACGACGCGGGCCGGTATACCAGCCAGCCTGGATTTGGTTTTTAGGCGGTTTCCCACATCCCGCAAGGTGAATACCGTCTGGTCCCCACGTTCCGCCTCCGTTACACGACTCGCAGACATTTGAAAACGTCCGCACTATTCCATGTCTTACACTAGAAGCTGGGGTACACTAATTCCATACTGGGGGGGATTCGGTGTGGCGGCAGGAAGGGCATCCGGCCACCCTCTGCAACTAACACTGCCATATCAATAGTAACAAGGCCGATCCCGCGTGACGAGGGACACAGGCCCCAAGAAAGAAAGAAACTGTAGCTGTGCCCAGCTGTGCCGCTGTCTGTGAGCCTGCTGCGAGGCCTGTTAGCCACTATCTACGGAACAAAGAGATCCTACCACAAAACTGTCTGCTCCACTTTCGCAGGAATCTTGATGGTCTAAAATCTGCAGACACTTTTGCAAGTAAGGGTTCTGGTATTTAATAATCTGTTCCCCAATGCGAGAGTCAACTACACTGTGTGTGATGGCATCACGAATCATTGCATCACTGTAATATTTGCCAGAGTCACATTTGAATCTACTCCGTCTAGTAAGGCCTTGTAATTCAGTTATCCACTGTCGGCACGTCAGTCCTTGTAGCTTACACAATCTGAAGGTTAAAGAACGTGATACGGGCAGCTGCCACTTGCACCCTGTCCTCATAACACACACATCAAAAAAAGTTTTGCATCACTCCGGTTCCCAGAACTCCTGGCAACAGAAGTTGACTGTGGATATTATATCAGAGACACAGTCCCTTTGACTGTTCATAGATGTCACTAAACCCGGCCAAAGTTGTAAACAACCATGTTTGAGCGGCACCTATTAGAAGGAGGGGGTCCGACAGCCGATCAGTTCCAGTCGTTCCACCAGGCAGGACGTAAACGCCTCGTGTTGTCTGTAGTTCAACCATGCCTAGACGGTCAATACCGCGGTTCGATCGCGTCCGCATTGTTACTTTGAGCCAGGAAGGACTCTCAACAAGAGAAATGTCCAGGCGTCTCGGAGTGAACCAAAGCGATGTTGTTCGGACATCGAGGAGATACAAAGAGACAGGAACTGTCTTTGACATGCATCGCTCAGGCCGCCCAAGGGCTGCTACTGCAGTGGATGACCGCTGCCTACGTATTATGACTCGGAGGAACCCTGACAGCAATGCCACCATGTTGAATAGTGCTTTTCGTGCAGCCACAGGACATCGTGTTACGACTAAAATTGTGCGCAATAGGCTGCATGATGCGCAAGTTCACACCCGTCGTCCATGGCGAGGTCCATCCTTGCAACCACGACACCATGCAGCGCGGTACAGATGGGCCCAACACCACGCAGAATGGACCGCTCAGCATTGGCATCACGTTCTCTTCACCGATGAGTGTCGCATATGCCTTCATCCAGACAGTCATCGGAGACGTCTTTGGAGGCAACCCGGTCAGGCTGAACGCCTTAGACACACTGACCAGCGAGTGCAGCAAGATGGAGGTTCCCTGTTGTTTTGGGGTGGCATTATTTGGGGCTTACGTACGCCACTGGTGGTCATGGAAGGCGTCTTAATGGCTGTGCGATAAGTAAATGCCATCCTCCGACCAATAGTGCAACCGTATCGGGAGCTTATTGGCGAGGTATCCGTCTTCATGAACGACAATTCGCGCACCCATCGTGCACATCTTGTGAATGACTTCCCTCAGGGTAACGAAATCGCTCGACTAGTGTGGCCAGCATGTTCTCCAGACATGAACCGTATCGAACATGCCTTTGGATATATTGAAAAGTCTGTTTATGGACGACGTGACC
Organism: Schistocerca piceifrons; assembly: GCF_021461385.2. Lineage (NCBI taxonomy): Eukaryota > Metazoa > Arthropoda > Insecta > Orthoptera > Acrididae > Schistocerca > Schistocerca piceifrons. The sequence goes on along the minus strand of NC_060145.1, from coordinate 261,373,409 downwards.
CACCAACCACTCTGAGGGATCTACGCCGAATCGCCGTTGAGGAGTGGAACAATCTAGATCAACAGTGCCTTGACGAACTTGTGAGTCGTATGCCACGACGAATAGAGGTACCTGTGTGTACAGAATGTAATAATGTCAGCAGTTCTGAATTTCAACACCGTATGGCGCTAGCTTTTATCGTAGAAACTGTCACCCGCTAAACATACTTGTAACCTTACACAGAAGGTTGCGATTCATCAATAATTTTGATATTTTAATGTCTGTGTTCTTTGAAATAATGACGTAAATTAAAAATCGCATATAGGAGGGTCTGAACAAGTGGCATGAACGAGTAAAGTGCTAAACTACTTCTGTAAATATCTAAATGTCATCCTTGATAGAACACTGGCGTTTAGACAGCACTTCACGAACTTGTGAAAGAAGCTTGGGTCAGGAGGAAATCTACTTCTCAGAATAACCGAAAACAACTGGGACAGAAATGTCAATATACTATGCATTGCTAGAATTTCCTTGTGTTTTCTGCCGCTGAATATTACGGTACAATAATAAAGGAAGATTAAGGTTTTAAGTAGCTTCAGTGATGAGATTACTATTAACGTAACGCAAGCTTAGATAGGACAAGGAAGGGTAAGGAAATCGGTCGCGTCCTTTCCAAAGGAATGGTCCTAATAATCGCGTTAAAAATTTAAAGAAAACGCGAAATAACCAAATCACATCTGTATGGAGCCACCAACTTCTGTGCGGCTTCACAGATAACCTTGTAAGTTTTTATACAGCTTGAAATAATCATGAGATAACATTTCCTTGGTTCTGGTGTGTACAAGCAATTTTTTTATTTTTGCAACAAATTTATAGTGTTCTTCCCTACTAGTTTTTTGCAGTTCTCTGTAGATGTAAACCTGATGGGAGTGCTACACAGCGGCGTTGTAGAGAACGAATAAACAAATCTGTGAAAAGACACCACATAACAAAATATTAGGGTTCGCTGAGCTGTAGAGTCTAGTTTTGAAATCAATTGTATGCCAAGAACTGCACATTATTTTGCACTTCTTATCTGCGCAGCAACGCCTGTTTTCCGGCGCTCTCTGGCAACTGCTCAAACGAATCTTAAGACTAAATAATACATTTAAGAGAAAAACTGCTAGTAGAATGAAATGGTAGACAAAGTAAAGGGACATGAGTTATCTACATTGCTACAAGCTACGCAAACATTACGCAATATGGAAGAAAATTCGATAAATGAAAACCGAATCGAAAAATACGTGAAAAGCGGAGGGGGGGGGGGGGGGGATACCTGCATGCAGCTTCAGTGAGGAAATAGGATAAAATGTAAGGGAAAAGGCCTGAAACATCCCCTTGCCACATACACGATTCAGGCAGTAGACATCTAGCACTGCTTCCAAAAATGGGAAAATCACTAGAAGCACTGCATACAAGCGTGAATTGACCATTTTGAAGGTGACGGTGGAAATGAAAACGTAAGATACGTTTTCCGATTTTTACTGGGATATCAAGAGCTTATATGGAAAACCAGTCCCAAGCAAAGAAGAGAAAGCAGAAAGGTGGAAAGAGTGTATAGGGCGATGTACTTGAGGGCAATATATGGAAGTGGAAGAGGACGTAGAAAAAGAAATGGGAAATCAGATACTGTGTGAAGAATATGACAGAGCACTGAAAGACCTAAGTCGAAACAAGGCCCCGGGAGTAGACAAATTTCCATTAGAACTGCTGATAGCTTTGGGAGAGCTAGCTGTGACAAAACACTTCCATCTGGTGAGCGAAATGTGTGAGACAGGCGAAATACCCTCAGATTTCAAGAAAAATATAGTAATTCCAAACCCAAAAAAAGCAGGTGTCGACAGGTGTGAAATTACCGAACTATCAGTTTAGTAAGTCATGACTGCAGAATACTAACACGAGTTATTTTCAGACGAATGGAAAAACTGGTAGAAGCCGAACTTGGGGAAGATCAGCTTGCATTCCGTAGAAATGTTGGAATACGCGGGGAAATACTGACCTTACGACTTATTTTATAATATAGGTTAAGGAAAGGGAAACCTAAGTTTCTAGCATCTGTAGACTTAGAGAAAGCTTTTGTCAATGTTGACTGGAATACTCTCTTTCAAATTCTGAAGGCGGCACGGCTGAAATACAGGGGGTGAAAGGCTATTTACAATTTGTACAGAAACCAGATGGCAGTTATGGGCCGAGGGGCACAAAAGGGAAGCAGTGGTTGAGAAAGGAGTGAGACAGGGTTTTAGCCTATCTCCGATGTTATTTAGTCTGTATAATGAGGAAGCAGTAAAGGAAACAAAGGAAAAATTTGGAGTAGGAATTAAAATCCATGGAGAAGGAATAAAAACTTTGCGGTTTGCCGACGATGTCTTAATTCTGTCAGAGACAGCGAAGGACCTGGAAGAGCAGCTGAACGGAATGGACAGTGTCTTGAAAGGAGGATATAAGAAATTTCAACAAAAGCAAAACGATGTTAACTGAATGTAGTAGAATTAAATCAGGTGATGCTGATGGAATTAAATTAGGAAATGGACATTTAAAGTAGTAGATGCTGTTTGGAGGGGGGGGGGTGGGGTGGGGGAGGGGGGTAAAATAACTGATGATGGTCGAAGTAGAGAGGATATAAAATGTAGACTGGCAAAGGCAAGGAAAGCGTTTCTGAAAAAGAGAAACTTGTTAACATCGAGAATAGATGTAAGTATCAGGAAGTCTTTTCTGAAAGTATTTGTATGGAGTGTAGCCATATATGGAAGTGAAACATGGGCGATAAATAGTTTAGACAATAAGAGAACAGAAGCTTTCGAAATGTGGTGCTACAGAAGAATGCTGAAGATTAGATGGGTAGATCACGTAAATAATGAGGAAGTACTGAACAGAATTAGGGAAAAGAGGAATTTGTGGCTCAATTTGACTAGAAGAAGGGATCGGTTGGTAGGACTCGCTCTGAGGCACGAAGGGATCACCAACGTAGTATTGGAGGGAAGCGTGGACGCTAAAAATCGTAGAGGGAGACCAAGAGATGAATACAGTATGCAGATTCAGAAGGACGTGCGTTGCAGTAGGTATTCGGAGATGAAGAAGCTTGCACAGGATAGAACAGCGTGGAGACCTGCACCAAACCAGTCCTTGGAATGAAGACCACAACAACTACAACGGAAATATTCTCCGAAATTTTGTGTTGCCCCTTTTATGTCACGAATAACAAGGACGCATTTTGGAGATTGGTGTTCGTCGATATTATTACTCTACTAAACTTGTTGAACTTGTACCGAGCTTATCACTAAACCTATCCGAGCATGTCAGAGACGTGGTGTCGCAGCGCCGACGCTGTATGTCAACCGCTGCGGTGCAGTGCAGGTAACTAGTTCCCTAGTGTCCCTTTCCGGCGGCCCCGTTCGCTGCAACTATTTTTTGCGACCTGCGATCGATCCGATAGGCGCCGCTCAAGCCGCGGCATTCATTAGTGTGAAAGTCAGCAAGCGGCCGCTCGACCGAGAGACGGGAGGTAGACCTCCCGAGCTAGGCGCGACTGTGTTTGCCGTGCATACGAATGCACTCCCTCTCAACGCGCGTGCCTACCGCAGTAACGACAACGTTGATCGACACTTGAAAACACTCGTAAGCGCAGTAGCGCGTAACTTAGGCGGGAACAGAAAAGAACAACTGCTCTATATTCGTGCTCAGTTAATTCTGCTTGTCGGTCGAGCCTCACGACAATCTTGTAAACGGGACTGCTGGAATACTGTTTCTATGCTGTCAGAACCGACTACATGTATCTGATATACTGTCCAGCAGACGCAGCTACGAAATTAAGACGATGGGGCGAGGATAAATTGAAAGAAGCAGAGGTTGTTGAGAGTTTCAAAAACGGCATTAGACAACTATTCACCGAAACGGGTGAAGGAAATACGAGGGGCGTTCGATAAGTAATGTAACACACTTTTTTCTCGGCAAATTTCCGTTGAAAAAATGCAGAATTTGTTGTGCAACATCGTGGAATATTCCCGCTTCAGAATCTACAGTTCATGAAGTTTCGGTAAGATGGCGGCGCTATACGTAGCCTTCAAAATGACTTCTGTAACCAATGAAATGATAATTAAATCAAGACACTAAGCTGTCGACAGGCGCTGATATACATCAACGAGGACAGCTGAAAATGTATGCCCCGAACCGGAACCGAACCCGGGATCTGCTACTTACATGGTGGACGCTCTATCCATCTGAGCCACCGAGGGCACAGAGGAGAGTGCGACTGCAGGGATTTAACCCTTACACGCTCCACGTGAGACCCACATTCCCAACTTAATGTCCACACACTACATTCGTAGTGCCCCTATCCATTACACTCATTGCTCGCGGTAGACAATCTTACCGAGTCGCGTGAGAGTTCGGTCAATGCATGTGCATCCAGCACAGAAGAAGAAGGTCAATGGCCGATTAGCCTTAACTACATGAAGATGGTATCTGTTCTTTCGGCCCAACGAAGGATGCACTCCACGGGAAGCAATAAGTGTATGGTAGGGAGGTTACTGATGCAGCAAGACATTGGTTCCGTCGTCGACCGGTAGAGTGGTACCATGGGGCATACAGACCCTCCCAGTTAGGTCGTCGTCTTCAACAGATCATGCTGAAATACAGAGTTTTGTAGCGAAAAGAGAGTGGAATAGTATGGTGTATTGAAATCCTGAATAGAAACAGCTTCCTTTCGAAATATAAAAAAAGGTGTTACATTACTTATTGAATGCCCCTCGTTCAATAGAGGACGAATGAGAATCTTTGAGAGATGAGAGATGAAATAGTGGAGCAGAAGATCAATTAGACAAAAAGACAAGGCTCAGTAGTAATTCAGGAATAACACGTGAGATATTGAATTTAACTGATGAAAGGAGAAAACGCAAAAATGAAGCAAGCAGAAGGGAATACAGAGGTCTAAAAAATGAGATTGACAGTAAGTTCAGAATGGTTAACCAGGTATAGCTGGAGAAATGCATGACTAGTGGAGAGACAGATGCCGCCTATAGGAAAATTAAAGAGATTTGTAAATAATAGATTTCAGCTATCAGTCGCCCTTTTTAAATTTTATTGGCAGGTCTAGATTTCAGCTAGAAACAAACCAACAGGCATCACATGCATTGAGCAAAAAACGATAGTGCATTGAGAATGGCTAGTTTCTAGCTGAAATCTAGATCTGCCAATAAAATTTAAAAGGGACGACTGATAGCTGAAATATATTATTTACAAGTCAATATAACAGTTGCTGTGCGCAACATCCTTCTGAATGGAAGGTAACCTGATGAATTAAAAAAGAGACCGCTACTGAGGTCGCTGTTTGAATATCAAGAGATCAGATGGCATAGCACTACTAAGCAAAGGACGGAAAGTTGAAAGGTGGAAGGAACATACAGGGTGATTCAGTTGGCCCTACCACTGTCGATTTATTCAACCTGCAATGTTATATCTGGCCTTCATATACCACGCAGGAGATTTCCATACTGTCTCATTCCCTACGCTCAAGCTATTAGCCCTATAGAAAAACTGAGTAGCACATTTTTGTAGGTAATTTAATGTCGTTAAATTTAGTACTGGGATACGTTTCGCTGGAGGCTACGGTTTTCGAGTTATTAATAACAAAAAGTACAGAAGTGAGCTTCAAAACCACGTCCACCCCACACACATTTCTCACCAGCCACAATTTCTAGTATGCTGTTCGTGGTACTCCCTCCTACCACATTTACATACGATTCCCGATATTCTGACGTTTTTGGTCTCTTTTATTGGGCTATTGCCCCACCAGCATTGTCGGCTACTTCGTTACCATTATTAATTTAAGCGTGCCCGTGAGCGTAAGAAAAGAAAAAGTCTACAACAACGTTACGATAAAAATAATTATATTGACAATTTGATCCAATCTTAAATCTTACAAGCACATTACTTCCGTAGTCAGAAGGCCTGTCGAATAAAACGATGTCATTGTTTACTTTATGTTGTTAAAATTTACAAAATTGTTAGGTAAAATTCACACAGACATCAGTTTTGCAGTTTGTTAGTGTTCGATTAAGCCGGTGTCGTAAAAAGGCCAGTCAATGAAGACCAGAAAATGGCGACTGTGGGAAATGATTGGTGCACTTGCAATTACTAGTACAGTGGTAGGTGGGAGTGCCATGAACAACATACTAGAAACCTCGACCGGTGGGGGCTGATGTAAGTGTGGGAGTGGGGGTGCATTTGGAGGTACAAAATTGAATCATTTTAAATTAGCTATAGAAAGATCCTGTTCATTTTTTTCTCTAAGACTAATAGATTGCGCGTAGCAAGTGAGGGTATATACTCGTAAAAATCTCGTGAGTGGTTTATGAAGGCCAGGTATAACATTGTGGGTTGCATAAAGTGACAGCGAAGGGGACAGCTGTATCACCCCATATAGGAAGACTATACAAGGGGAATAAACTCCAATTATGGAAAAATGAGGGGAAGTAGATATATATTGCATGGGACACCTAACACTGTGACAAGAATTTGACATAATTTCGAACAAGGCCTATGGAGTAGACAACATTCCCTCAGAGTTATTAAAGTCCTTGGGAGAGCCAGCCGTGACAGAACAATTTCTCCTGATGTGCAAAATATATGAGCCGCGTGTAGTATCCTCATACGTCAAAAAGAATGTAATATTGCAATCCCAAAGAAGGCAGCTGCTGAAAAGTGTGAACATTACCGAAAAATCTTTGAAGTAAGTCATGGTCGCATAATATTGACACAATTTATTTACGGAAGAATGGAAAAACTGGTAGAGGCCGTCGTCGGCGAATGTGTGTGTGTTCAAGAGAAGGCAGGAACTCACCAGACGGTACTGACCGTTTAACGTTTCGCACAAGATATGTTGTAGAAAGGTGAATCTTCCTTTATAGCATTTACAGATTTCTACGATTTTAAAACGTTGCCTGGGATACAAATGTTCTTAAGGTAGCAGGGATAAAATACAGGAATCGTAAAGTTATTTATAATTCACACAAATATCAGGCTGCAGTTATAAGAGTTGCACGTGAAAATTCAAAGAAAGTGAAACAGGGTTGTAGGCTACGCCAGATATTATTCAATCTGTACACTGAGCAAGGAAAAATTTCGAAAGGAACCAAAGTCGATGGAAAAGAAATAATAACACTGAGGTTTGTTGTCGACTTTGTAATGATCTAGAAGATCAATTGAACGGAATGGATAATGTCCTGAAAAGAGTATGTAAGATGATCACCAACAAAAGCATATAAGTGGCAGTGTAAAACCGTGTACCGGGCCGAGGTTCGAACTCGGGAACCAGTGTCAATGGAATGTAAGTCATCTGCGGAAGAAGTGGGTTGCAAAACGTTGGTTCGACTGTTTAATACTGTTCGTCAGTCTGCGACCCTTACCAAGTAGGAGTAACAGAAAAAAGACGATCGAAAAAAGAGCGCCGCGTTTCGTTACGGCACTATTTACTCGGACGTCCAACAAACTCTAGTAGCAGACGCTACAATAGAAACTTTACGCTTCACGAAGAGGTTTACTTTTGAAATTCGGAAAGGGTACGTTCGAAGAATAGTCGAGAAACGTACACTACTGGCCATTACAATTTCTACACCACGAAAATGACGTGCTATCGACGCGAAATGTAACCGATAGGAAGAAGATGCTGTGATATGCAAATTCACACAAGGTTGGCACCGGTGGCGACACCTACAACGTGCTAACATGAGGAAAGTTTCCAACCGATTTCTCATACACAAACAGCAGTTGACCGGCGTTGCCTGGTGAAACGTTGTTGTGATGCCTCGTGTAAGGAGGAGAAATGCGTACCATTACGTTTCCGACTTTGATAAAGCTCGGATTGTAGGCTATCGCGATTGCGGTTTATCGCATCGCGACATTGCTGCTCGCGTTGGTCGAGATCCAATGACTGTTAGCAGAATATGGAATCGGTGGGTTCAGGAGAGTAATACGGAACGCCGTGTTATATCCTAACGGCCTCTTATCACTAGCAGTCGAGATGGAATCTTACCCGCATGGCTGTAACGGATCGTGTAGCCACGTCTCGATCCCTGAGTCAACAGATGGGGACGTTTGCACGACGACAACCATCTGTACGAACAGTTCGACGACGTTTGCAGCAGCATGGACTATCAGCTCGGAGACCATGGCTGCGGTTCCCCCTGACGCTGCATCATAGACAGGAGCGCTTGTGATGGTGTAATCAACGCCGAACCTGGCTGCGCGAATGGCAAAAAGTCATTTTTTCGGATGAATCCGGGATCTGTTTACAGCATCATGATGGTCGCATCCGTGTTTGGCGACATCGCGGTGAACGCACATTGGAAGCGTGTATTCGTCATCGCCATATTGGCGTACCACCCAGTGTGACGGTACGGGGTGCCATTGGTTACACGTCTCGGTCACCTCTTGTTCGCATTGACGGCACTTTGAACAGTGGACGTTACATTTCAGATGTGTCACGACCCGTGGCTCTACCGTTCATTCGATCCCTGCGAAACCCTAGATTTCAGCACGATAATGCACGACCGCATGTTGCAGGTCCTGTACGGGCCTTTCTGGATGCAGAAAAAGTTCGACTGCTGTCCTGGCCAGAACATTCTCCAGATCTCTCACCAATTAAAAACGTTTGGTCAATGTTGGCCGAGCAACTGGCTCGTCACAATACGCCAGTCACTACTCTTGATGAACTGTGGTATCGTGTTGAAGCTGCATGGGCAGCTGTACCTGTACACGCCATCCAAGCTCTATTTGACTCAATGCCCAGGCGTATCAAGAGCGTTACTACGGCCAGATGTGGTTGTTCTGGGTACTGATTTCTCAGGATCTATGCACCCAAATTGCGTGAAGATGTAATCACATTTCAGTTCTAGTATAATATATTTGTCCAATGAATGCCCGTTTATCATCTGCATTTCTTCTTGGTGTAGCAATTTTAATGGCCAGTAGTGTATTACTTCCTCCACATACATTTCGCTAAATAATCACGAATAGAAAATGTAAGTAGGCTGTTTATGTTTTCTCTATGTAAGTAGGCTGTTTATGTTTTCTCTATGTAAGTAGGCTGTTTAGGTTTTTTATTGGTAACGCCACCTCTGTATGACAATCACTGGCTGTGCTGTGGGCAGTCTGTGTCTGCTTTGCATTGTTGTAATACTCGCCATTGTAGTGTTAGGCAGCTGGCTGTGAACAGCGCGTAGCGTTGGAATTGTTCAAAGGGTACGTTTCAAAAATCAGAGGAATTAGACAGCATACAGAGCTTTACCGGCAGTCATTCTTCCCAAGCAACATTCGTGAACAGAACTTGAAAGGGAGATAACGTAATGATATCGGAAGTACCACCGCCACTCTCCGTAAGGTGACTTGCGGAGTATAGATTTGTCTGCATATGTACATCGGCTTCGACCAATCTGGGCGTAGTAGATCTTTCTCTTTCGTGAAATTCTTCAAATCCTTAGCTAATACAGGAAATCATTTCACCTGCAGTGTGTGTCTGTGATTTACATTAATTATGGAAGTTGGTGTTTTTTCTTTTGCAGTTTATATTTTCCTCACGTAAGAGAGCAAAGACGCCTGTAGTAATAAGTCAGGTTTATACACCTGTGACGAGTTATTTTCCTTTGCTTTAATTCTGGAATTAAGTTTCACAAACGTTGCATACGTAATGTAATTTGCAGTGATAATTATATCAAAGAGGACTTGATTTTTTTTTTTTTTTTTCGAAGTGCACATTCCAAGAAAACATCAATCCACGAAGTTTGTTAAGTTCTCATGTGCAAATAAGACTGTGGTGTCACCGCCAGACACCACACTTGCTAGGTGGTAGCTTAAATCGGCCGCGGTCCATTTAGTACATGTCGGACCCGCGTGTCGCCACTGTGTAATCGCAGACCTAGCGCCACCACCAAGGCAGGTCTCGTGATACGAGAGAGCACTCGCCCCAGTTGTACGAGAACCTAGCTACCGCCCAGTTGTACGAGAACCTAGCTACCGACCAGATGTACGAAGCCTTTCTCTCTCATTAGCCGAGAGACAGAATAGCCATCAGCTAAGTTAATGGCTACGAACTAGCAAGGCGCCATTAGCCATACAGTGATTGAACTTAAAGTCTCCTGTGTATCGTCAAGATCGATGTACCACAATGATATTAAAGATAAGTATTAATCCTGCTCCGTACTTTTCTTCCTAACATTAATTACGTATCCTGTTCCAGTACTTCACGCCCGTCTGCGTTAGTCTAGAGTGCCTTTTCAGCCATCTCAACTTCACGGTGTCGGCCCAGCTACCGACACAACATTGGCGACGAGGATGGGATGTCTTCCACGACGTCCTCCGCCACCATCCAAGCGTTGTCTGCTATCTTTTGCATTGAAGGTCTTCCGCAGACTATTGTTTCCGACAATGGCCCACAATTCATGTCCGCAGAATTTCAGTCTTTCTGCCAGGCCAATGGTATTCAACATCTGACATCCGCGCCGTTTTCGCCTCAGTCCAACGGTGCCGCTGAACGATTGGTCCGGACTTTCAAGTCACAGATGTTGAAATTGAAAGAGTCGCATTCTCGGGAGGACGCATTGTTGCTCTTTTTGTCTTCGTATCGCTCTCAGCCCCGAGATGGTCGCTCGCCGGCTGAGTTGCTCCACGGTCGTCCTCATCGCACCTTGATGTCTTTGCTGCATCCGCCGCATCAGGTTCCTGCGCAGCGGCAGACTCCTGCTTTTGCTCCAGGCGACGTTGTATTTTATCGCCACTATCGAGGTTCACGGCGTTGGCTCGCAGGGCGCATTCTTCGCTGCCTCGGCCGCGCGATGTATTTGGTTTTGGGGGCCTCTGGTGAGGTGCGTCGGCATCTCAATCAGCTGCGCCTCTGTCGTCGCTCGGGTTCTGCCGCTCCCCGTCTGCTTTCAGCGACGGTGCCGTCCGGTCAGCGCCCTGGGGACCCATCTACTGGCTCGCCTCATCCCCAGGTGTTACCGACGATGCCTTCCATTTTGCCCCATGGCGACGCGCCGCCGCCGCTGCAACAGCAGCAGCCGCCGCCGCCGCCGCCGCTTGTTCTCCCGCCGGCGCCGCCCGCATTCGACGCTTCGTTGCAGCCGCCAAGCGCCTCCCAGGGTCACGCGCCGCCGATCGCTTCCCGTGACCAGCTGTCCTCCGCCATGGAACTCCCGCCCGCTCCGGACCACATGACGTCATCGCGCGTCGGCTACCCCGACGCAATGGAGGTTGATCCTTCGGTCCCTCCTGTCTCTTTACGGGCGCATACACCGCATGTTGACGTGCACCCTGGACTAGTTTTTCAGGCGTTTCCTAGCTCCCCTCGGACCGAATGGCCGGGTGCAGGTGGCACAACCTCGCCTGTTGTTAGGCTCCCCACCTCATCGCATACGTCAACATGTGGTCCTCCCCACGGCGGGCGGAAGCCTTATCACACGACCGTTCGCCGATTTGCGGGGGAGGAATGTGGTGTCACCGCCAGACACCACACTTGCTAGGTGGTAGCTTAAATCGGCCGCGGTCCATTTAGTACATGTCGGACCCGCGTGTCGCCACTGTGTAATCGCAGACCTAGCGCCACCACCAAGGCAGGTCTCGTGATACGAGAGAGCACTCGCCCCAGTTGTACGAGAACCTAGCTACCGCCCAGTTGTACGAGAACCTAGCTACCGACCAGATGTACGAAGCCTTTCTCTCTCATTAGCCGAGAGACAGAATAGCCATCAGCTAAGTTAATGGCTACGAACTAGCAAGGCGCCATTAGCCATACAGTGATTGAACTTAAAGTCTCCTGTGTATCGTCAAGATCGATGTACCACAATGATATTAAAGATAAGTATTAATCCTGCTCCGTACTTTTCTTCCTAACATTAATTACGTATCCTGTTCCAGTACTTCACGCCCGTCTGCGTTAGTCTAGAGTGCCTTTTCAGCCATCTCAACTTCACGGTGTCGGCCCAGCTACCGACACAACAAAGACAATACTACTTTCACTGAGAATGTTCAGGTAAAAAAGCAGTACCATATGCTGTAGCATAGGCGATGTCTAGTTCATTTACCGGTCGTCGGCGTACAGACTTATCGTACTAGAAGTAGCATTTATGCCAGGTTAGCGACATAGCTGGGGAGCCGTCACGGTCACGCCTCTGGTAGCTGAAAGGCAGGAAATCGCCATGAACATAAACAGACGTTCATTCTCGCGAGAGCCAAGGTCGCTCAGTCTCCGCCAACGTATGGATTAAGAGTCTGAAACGCCTTATTAGCTACGAATATCGGATATGTCAGGACTATAATAAGTGGCCGTTAAGGCTAATTGGTAAGTCACAATTAAGGTCGGCACATTACGAGAACATTGCTTATCGTGTAAATAATTAACCATAAATAATTACAAGCACACTTGAACATTTGTTACAAATGGCTACGATCATGGGACTAATCAAAATCATATTCGCTATCATACTGACGAAAAATTCGCCATAACCATAAAGTCAGGAAACCGACTCTGAGATCTTCCCATATTCGATGTCATTCTATGAAACAAAGCTGTACTCATTAGACTGTTGTTGGTATCCTCTTTCCTCCGTCTATCGTGGGTTATTTAGCTGCGTCGGTAGCAGAACTCCTTTACTTTATCTACTTTCGTTATCGCAAAGCCTGATGTTAAGTTTCTCATTTCTGCTACTTCTCATTACTTCCTTCGATTTACTCTCAGTTCATATTCTGTACTTTTAGACTGTTCATTCCATTGAGAAGATCCTGTAATTTTTTTCACTTTCACTGAGGATAGCAATGTCATCAGCGAATCTTATTATTGGTATCCTTTCACCTCGAATTTTAATCCCACTCTTGAACCTACCTTTTATTTACATCATTGCTTCATCAACGTATAGATTTGATCAGTAGGGGAAGAAGACTGCATCCCCGGATTACACGCTATTTCGAACTCTTCATTCTTCGTCTTCTAATCTTATTGTTCACTCTGGGTTCTTGTATGTGTGTCCGCAGCTCGTGGTCGTGCGGTAGCGTTCTCGCTTCCCACGCCCGGGTTCCCGGGTTCGATTCCCGGCGGGGTCAGGGATTTTCTCTGCCTCGTGATGACTGGGTGTTGTGTGATGTCCTTAGGTTGGTTAGGTTTAAGTAGTTCTAAGTTCTAGGGGACTGATGACCATAGATGTTAAGTCCCATAGTGCTCAGAGCCATTTGAACCATTTCTTGGATGTGTTGTTTATTAGCGAACCTAACAATTCTTCGCCATGACTAAATATATATGGGAGTTGGATGTACATCCAAAACTCCTTCTCCCCTCTCTCTGACCACCTCTAACTGCTCCCTCTGTGTCCATTTACTCCATCCCTTCCTCTGTCCATTCCCTCTTTTCTCTGGCCTTGAGCCTTGCCGGCCGGAGTGGCCGAGCGGTTCTAGGAGCTACAGTCTGGAAACGCGCTACCGCTACCGTCGCAGGTTCGAATCCTGCCTCGGGCATGGATGTGTGTGATGTCCTTATGTTAGTTATGTTTAAGTGGTTCTAAGTTCTAGGGGACTGATGACCTCAGCAGTTAAGTCCCATAGCGCTCAGAGCCATTTGAACCATTTTGAACCTTGAGCCTTGTTTATTGTTATTGTATCGAAACCTTGATTGAGAGTTGACGTCGCTTAAAATAAATGTCTACATTGTTTGGGGTCACTGGTATACGGGGTATGAGAGCGACATCTGTTTGGTCTTTGAGGATAGCAGCATCAGTGGTAGTATTTCAGCAGTTTTCATCTGCGAATGTGGAGGATTACAAAGTTTTGGCGATTCGCATTCCCGAGTAGTATTCTAATCACAGGTCGGTAACTCATAAATACAACTTTTCAGTTTTTTTTGTAAAGCCGATGGCTAGGAAGAAAGTAAAAGGGCGCATTGTTGCATATAAAATTTTTGTTTAAAACTGTATATAAGGTGAAAGAATATATGTGTGAAAAATAATTTGTCTATTGGTTAAATGCCCTGCCGCCGTAATTCAAACTGACTACGAGAAAAAAAAAATCTTTTTCACAGCTAAGCATTTTCTTTCTATACATTGTCAGCCGAGAAAATATATAACCCCTCTTCGTCTGAATGCTTATTAACATACCACGTAAAAATTGGAAGTAAACCCGTCATGAACTTTTCAAGATTTTTCCTGATAAATATATAGTATAAGATGGGAACAGTAGCAAAAATACGGTACTCTAATAAACGTTCAGTCGGACACCCCCAGACACATACATTTTTCATATTAGGTGGATTGTGGTGCCAGTTAATGCCAGGTACTCCATATGAGCTATCTCAGTAGTCATTAGACATCGTGAAAGAGCAGAACGGGGCGCTCCGCGGAACTCACGGACTTCGAAGGTGGTCAGGTGATTGAGTGTCACTTGCGTCATACGTGTTTACGCTAGATTTCCACACTCCTAAACATCCCCAGGTCCACTGTTTCCGATGTGATAGTGAAGTGCAAACGTGCAGCACAAAAGCGTACAGGTCGACCTCGTTTGTTGACTGACAGAGACCGCCGACAGTTGAAAAGGGTCTTAATGTTTAATAGGCGGACATCTATCCAGACCATCACACAGGAATTCCATTCTGCATCAGGATACACTGAAAGTACTATGACAGTTAGGTGGGAGGTGAGAAGACTTGGATTTCATGGTCGAGCGGCTGTTCATAATCCACACATCACGCACGTAAATGCCAAATGATGCCTCGCTTGGTGTAAGGAGCTTAAACACTGGACAATTGAACAGTGGAAAAAAGTTGTGTGGAGTGACGAATCACGGTAGACAATCTGGCGATTCGATCGCAGAGTGTGGGTATGGCGAATGCCCGGTGGACGTCATCTGCCAGCGTGTGTAGTGCCAACAGTAAAATTCGGAGGCGGTGGTGTTGTGGCGTGGTCGTGTTTTTCATGGAGGGTGCTTGCACCCCTTGTTGTTTAGAGTGGCACTATCACAGCACAGGCCTACATTGACGCTTTAAACACCTTCTTGATTCCCACTGTTGAAGAGCAATTCGGGGATGGCGATCGCATCTTTCAACACGACCGAGCACCTGTTCATAATGAACGGCCTGTGACGGAGTGGTTACATGACAATAAAATCCTTGTAATGGATTTGCCCGAACAGAGTCCTGACCTGAATCCTATAGAATACCTTTGGGATGGTTTAGAACACCGACTTCGCGCCAGGCCTCATCGACCGACATCATAACTCTCCTCAGTGCAACACCCCAAAGAAACCTTCCAGCACCTGATTGAACGTGTGGCTGCGAGATTGGGAGCTTCATCAAGGCCATGGGTGATCCAACGCCATACTGAAAACCAGCATTACCGATGGAGGGCGCCACGAACTTGTAAGACATTTGCAGCCAGATGTCCGGATACTTTTGATCATATAGTGTATATATCCGTCTGAACGTTTATCAGAGTATCGTATAAAAATTGAAGTAAACTGGCCATGAAATTTTCGAGAGTTTGGTGTATATATACTGGTATCTATTAAAAAGAATGTTTATTAGAGCACGTGTAAAAATGTGCGGTAAATCGGCCAAGTACTCGTACTTTCGAGATTTTGGATAACAACGTTAAACAACGACTTGGCTTTATATACAGGGTGGCCGAAACAAAACAGGCTTTATGTCATATAAACAGCATACAGACAATTCACTCGTTTGTTGTAAACACAGAAGACAGAGTAGTAAATTAATATAATGAAAAACAACGTAGTGAACATTCAATAGGTCAATAGTTCACAGGACGTGCTGAAAATATACACTGCGATACACAACTCAGCACGTCTCAGCGTGTTACTGGAAACTTTTGCCTATTCATTTGGTGTGATTTCTGAAAACGCATTGCGAATGTTTGTTTTCATGTATTCAATTGCATGCATGCATGCAGATTGTTACTGTAGACTTTACCCGAAGGCCATAAAACTGCGGAAACAATACGTTCTTTTCCGAAAACTTCATAGACGTATGGCATTGTAAACCTTGAAGTATGCGCCATAGCTCCCTGTTGCTGAAGAAACGCGTACTGTAGGTCTTCTCCGGTTAGTTGTGCTGTGAATGGTTGCAACAACTGCGTTGCAAAAGCTTGAGAGTTGACGGTGTTGTTAAAGAAAATGGGGCCTACAGTCCGCTAGTGTGAAACTGTACACCATACGCCTACTTTCAAATCACGCAGAAGCATCTTAAAGAGTTTCCTGGGATTGTCCGTTGGCCAATAGCATGTGTTATGAGAGTTCACTTACCGCTAAGGTGAAACCATGCTGAGTTGAAGTAAAGATTTGGATCCAGGTAGACGCTAGTGACATATGTGAGTAGCCCTGCCGTGCGTAATCTGTTGTCTTTAATGATTGTATCACTCTTACTTTGTACGCTCCCAAACGTAACAAGTTCAAGACATTATGGTATGACGTTGGTCTGGTTTTTACGTGGGAGGATGATCTAGTTAATTTTCGTGGATCTCTTACCATAGTCTGGAGAACACGTTCAATGTTTCCAGGCCAACAAACTTTCATTACACGGTTACGTTTGGCGTTAGCGAATGGTTCAAATGGCTCTGAGCACTATGGGACTTAACATCTGAGGTCATCAGTCCCCTAGAACTTAGAACTGCTTAAACCTAACTAACCTATGGACATCACACACATCCATGCCAGAGGCAGGATTCAAACCTGTGACCGTAGCGGTCGCGCGGTTCCAGACTAAAGCGCCTAGAACCGCTCGGCCACTCCGACCGGCAAGATTGGCGTTAGCGACTGAACCTGTTGCTCTGAATTTAGTGATCAATTTCTGCACAACAATTTTACCAGGAGTAGATGTCTCTAGATGTTTTATCGTGAACCTTTCATGTAACATTTCAAAAGATTTATATCCAACCATGTTTCAAAAATAAACACTCTTTGTTCTGCTGAAATGGGCATTTTGCAGAAATGTATCCATAAAAAACTTCAGACTGACTACTGGTAACGCAGCACTGGTGACTGATCACTAAATCGCAGCTCGACATCAAGTAATATCATGTGACCCTGCTCGAGCGCCGCCCCAATGTTAAGAAATAGCAACACTCAGATAGCTTCAAATATCACATTCAAACGGGCCTCTTTTATTTTGGCGACCTTGTAGCAGTATAAATTAACCGTCTTTTCCTATAGCCTACTCCTATTTTTCTCATAATTTTGAACACCTTAGACCATTTTAAAGTATCAAATGCGTTTTCTAGGCCGACCAATCCAATGAGTATGCCTTGGTTTTTCTTCAGTCCTGTTTCCGTTATCAAAGACAACGACAGATCTTCCTTCCTCGTACCTTTACCTTTCCTAAGGCCAAACTGATCGTCGACTAAATATTCTTTTCCATTCTTCTGTACATTATTCTTGCAGTAGCCTGGATGCATGAACTGTTAAGCTGATTGTGCTATGTTTCTCGTGTTATCTACGCTTGCTACCTTCGTACTTGTGTGGATGATATTTTCCGAAAATCTGGTGGTATGTCCCCAGTGTCATAGATTCTACACACAAACTTGAATAGTCGTTTGGTTGCCGTTTTTTTCCAACGACTTTAGAAATTTCGATGGACTGCCGTCTGTCTGTTCTGCCTTATTTGATCTTAAGTCTTCGAAAGAACTTTTAAATTCTAGCTCTAATACTGGATGCCCTATCTCTTACGTACCAACTGCAATTTCTTCTTCTATCGCTTGAGCCAAGTTCTCCTCCCTTCCCCTCCCCTCCCCCAGTAGACCCATTGAAGCTACTCTTTCGCCCTATCTGCTCTCTTCTCTGCATTTGACAGCAGATGCCCATTGCACTCTTAACACTGATACTTTTGCTTTTAATGACACCATAGATTGTTTTTGAAGTCTCCATACACTGAGTCAGTTCTTCTGACGATCATCCCTGTTTCTATTACTACACATTTTAACTGCAGCCAATTCGCCTTGGCCTCTCGGCGCTTCCTGTTTATTTCATTCCTAATTTTTCTCCTGTCACCTAAGGTTTCTTTGCAGTTACCTTTCTTGTGCCTATATTTGTCTGCCTAATGTATATGATTCTCCTTTTTAGGGATGTCCATTCCTCTCCGACTGAACTGTCTACTGTGGTATTTCTTACTGCATTATCCACATCTTTAACGAACTTCACATTCCTCATTACATCAGTGTCGACCTCTCCCCGCAATGATTCTTCTGGACTAGTCTCTTACAATTCAGTTAACTCTTCATCGTTACTAAAACTTGATATGAGTCTATTATTTCGTCCTTGTATGCTTTACAATAAAATAGATGATTTCTGAATCTATTTGACGTAATTTAACTGGAATCTTCCCGTATCTCTCGGACCTTTCCAATTATATTTCTTCTTCTTGTGATTCTTCAACAGAGTATTCGTTATTACCAGCTGAAATTTGTTAGTGAAATCAGCCTCTCTTCTCTCTCGTTCCTATCGCCAAGCCCGTAGTCTTCTGTAACCCTTTCTTATATTCCTTCTACTATAACCGCGTTCCAATCGCCATGATAATTGGATTTTCATTTCTGTTGCAATATTTTCAGTTGTCCCAGATACAAATTAAAATGCAGAGTATGGTCTCTGTTGAGGGCGAGCGTGTGTTTTGTGTGTGCATACGTGTCAGTGTGAGAATGCTGTATGGAGAAGTGCTTTCTCTTTTGTTACGTAGTCTGTTTCGAGTATCTGGCCCATAGAGACGCGGTTCCTCTCAGACAATTACCAGGCAAGCTCGCAGTGTCGAGAGGAAATGCCAATAAATGGGCATTTGCCTGTCAGTCAACGGAAACTGCCCGAAAACCATGGTCCGGCTAGCGGATTGGGACTACATTAATTTATTTCTGTGACGACATTGCCCGTCGTTATATTCAGGAGCTGCATCACCCGCTCGATTCTAAATACTGGGGGCTTCTTCAACTTTGATTGTGTAAAGGAGTTTAGATTCCCTTCCAGCTACCCTGATTTACGTGTTCTGTGGTTACAGTAAGGCCAACATCCTTTCCGGCTTTCGCCGTCGTAGCCGAGGTCACGGGCTTGTGCAGGCAGACAGTTCGATAGCTAGACATTGCAACAGTGTGCTGAATTAAATTCCAAACCTCTGCACAATTTCTCATGAAGTTAGGGCATGTGAAACTGTTGATGTGTGAATCGTTCGTTGGCTGACGACGTTAAGAACTCTAGTACACAGTACGGAAAAGAGCTGTGGTGAGTAAAGGGAGAAAACCCTTTCCATTAGTCGTCCCAAAAGCTCCTCGAGGTCTGCCGGCCTTCAATGTCAAACAAGTTTTGCTTTCAATTCCTTCTCCATCCCTGTCAATTCAAGCTTGTGATACGACTCTAATGACCTCTAATGATATCCTGCTCGACGGGAAGTTAGCCATTTCAGTCCCGAGAATATAAAAATCACTGAATTTAAAATTTTTCGCAAAATTGGCCTTTACCGTCAGTGTCAGCAACTAATGCAAGAAGAAATTGGAGAAAAGTAAACAATCAATTCTTTTAACGAGATAGTTTCAGTTTGGAGCCACTGGGACATACGGTTTTGAACAACGCAATATTTCATGGGATGTATGTGAAAGCAATTTCGCAGTTTTTCTAAACACAATCCCACACCTCGAAACTTCCATGAGCTCATAACCGTGAAAACAAATTGTAGTTCTATGTAACAAGCAAAACTGAGTTTTAAATTTAATAAATTTTATATCAAAAGTAAATACTGCTTCACGTGATTCATTTCGGAAGCACTCATAAAAGCAGTAGAACAAATTCAAATTTACATTACAATAACCTTAGATATACATACTTCCACTGTAGATGATGTCGATATGGTCGCTATATTAAAAAAAAAGAGAAAAAAAAGACTGAACGCTGCAAGTGACTGTTGCAATGCACTACATTCGTAGAAGTACTTCACACTGTACCACTAGGTGTCTCTGTCTTGCGACAGCATCGGTGGTTTCATGTGAAAGGCATTGGTTCTTAAAAAGCGGAAACCACTGGTATTCAAGTGGTTAAATCGCGGTGTTCCTTCTACGATGGGACTTCAAAAAGTAAGATACGTATTTCCATGACAGACGAAGTACCTTTTGTTGAATGCTGCACTACGCTTCAAAGTGACGCTGATACATAACACTATTTTTCAACCTAGTCACAAAGTCTCTGTAAAGAATAGTTTGATCGTTATACCAGAGATAGAAATCCGCTTCTTGGTTGCGGAGCCATTCGAGAGCAGCCGTGTAATTTGTCTCATAGTTGTAAAATCGCTTTCCTCCCCAGGTGTTCTTCCACGATCGCCTGGACATTGTCCTCTGTGGTTGATGACAATGGCGGTCTTCCCGATCAGCGTCACCCACGTCTGTGAGGCCTTGGTCAAATTGTTGGCACCGTTACACTACGCTGGTCGTAACACTGCATTTAGTCCACACACTTCCAGAATATCACGGTGAATCTGTATGCAATTTACATGTTTTGCGCACAAGAATCGTACTCTCTGTACAGTTCAACTTTGGAGTACCCTCCTTGACGCCACGTTTCTTCACTCGCACACTGCGATACCCATGTTACCGACGCCGCGGCAGCAAAAGCCAGAAAGGTGTCCTCTCTTCTGACAATGTGCCACTCCGGTTGCGCTGTTGTCTTCTACATCTCCATCAACATCTACATAGCTACTCTGCAAATCACACTTAACTGTCTGGCAGAGTGTTCATCCAACCACCTTCACACTGGGTCTCTATTTTACACTCTCGAACAGTGTGCGGAAAGAAACGAACACCTGTATCTTTCCGTGAATGCTCTGAATTCCCTTGTTTTTTTATTATGTTCGTTCTCCCTATGTATTCCGCAGCTCGTGGTCTTGCGGTAGCGTGCTCGCTTCCCGTGCACGGGGACCCTGGTTCGATTCCCGGCGGGGTCAGGGATTTTTCCTGCCTCGAGATGACTGGATGTGTTTTCATTATCATCATTCATCCCCATTACGGTCGGAGGAAGGCAATGGCAAACCACCTCCGCTAGGACCTTGCCTAGTCCGGCGGTGCGGGTCTCCCGCATCGTCCCCTACGCTCCTCGGAGTATGGGACCTCATCGTCATCTCCATATGTAGGTCGGCGTCAACAAAATATTTTCGCGTTCGAAGGAGAAAGTTGGTGATTGACATTTCATGAGAAGATTCCACCGCAATGAACTTTCTTTCTCGATAATGCCCTTGTTTGAACTTAATTGATCTACTCCGTTAATTCTATCTGGTAAGGATTCCACACCGCGCAGCAGTACTCCAAAAGAAGAAGGACAAGTGTAGTGTAGGCAGTTTCATTAGTACATCTATTACATCTTCTACGTGTTCTGCAAATAAAACGCAGTCTTAGGTTCGTTTTTCCCACGACACATTCTATTTATTCTTTCTCAATTAAGTTGCTGGTAACCGCAGTATCTAGGTATTTAGTTGAATTTACGGCCTTTAGATTTGGTTGATTAATTGTGTGACCGTAGTTTAACGTATTCCTTTTAGCATTCGTGTGGATGACTCACAGTTTCCGTTATTTAGCGTCAGTTGTAAATTTTCGCAACATACAGCAATCTAAAAATTGTTTTGTAATTGTTTTTAATTTTCTTAACTCTTTACTAGACGATAAACGACAGCATCATCTGCATACAGACTAAGAAGGTTGTTCAGATTGTCTCCTACATCGTTCGTACACGTAAGGAACAGCAGGCGGTCATAGCACTACCTTGGGGAACGCCACAAGTTTACTCGATGACTTTCCGTCAATTACTACTGTGACCTTCCTGACAGGAAAACGCGAATCCAGTGGCATAAGTCAGATGATATTCCATAAGCCCGCAGTTTGATTAAAAGCTGCTTGTCATGTGCCGTGTCGGAAGCCTTCTGGAAATCTAGAAATACGGAATCAATCTGAAATAGCTTGTCGATAGCTTGAGTAAAGAGCTAATTGTGTTTCACAAGAACCCCGTTTTCTAAATCAGCTTTGACTATGTGTCACCAGATCGCTGTCTTCGGGGTAATTCATAATGTTCGAAAACACTGTATGTCCCAAAATCCTGTCTGGTGTACAATCTGGACGGGAAGACTTCCTTTAGTAAGTGATTTAAGTTGATTCACTGTTCCAAGTATATCTACTGCCCAGTCACTCATGTTGGCAGCCGTTCTTGATTCGGATTCTGAAATAATTAGTTTGTCTTCTTTATTGAAGGAATATCGGAAAGCTGTGTTTAGTAACTCAGCTTTAGCAGCACCGTCATCGACATTATTTCCATTACTATCGCCCATAGAAGGCATTGGTTGTGTCTTTGGATACCTTACATACGACCAGAATCTCTCTGGATTTTCTGCGAGGTTTCGAGACAGTTTCGTTGTGGAAACTATTAAAAGCATCTCGCATTGAAGTGCACGCTTAAATTCGAGCTTCTGTAAAAGATCACCAATGTTGGGTATTTTGCGTTCGTTTAAATTTGGCATGCTTTTTTCGTTATTTCTTCTTAGTGACTTAGTAACTTTCTGAATCCCTTACGTAACTATTCACAGACGTTTACAGCAGTTTGAAATGTTTCCCTGTTCTTGTTGTAGCCTCAAGCAAGAGCCATTGATATTATATATTTACTTATTGCTGTTTCATCATGTCTTGGGCACTTGTAGTACAACTGTAGATCGTTTAACACATAACGGCTACTACACAGACGTGCAAAATTTACTTAGAAGGACCATAGATCGATGAAACTTGGGCCATACATAGAAAGAATTGCTTCAGTAAGTAGTTCTTTCTATGTAAGTACAGAAAGTAACTGAAAGACGAACGGATATGACACTTTTATTCAAAGACAGTAACTGCACTGAAGTCACCGCGATTTGTGATACTTCCAGACTTACAAAAGCGGGACATGGTTCTTAACTGGGTGTGCGATCACCACAGACAGGAACGCACACACTGCAACTCGTTATGGCCACAACGTTGGTATGGAGTTTGCAGTCACCCCCCTCCTTCCTTCTTCCATCTATTGTCCACATTAAACAATGCCCAGTCCAAGTAACTAATAAGCAAAGTCTTTTCTGAAGATTTGAGAGGAGCGAAGACTACAATAAACTTTCAAGTTTACTTTGCCTGTCATGTTGAGATGACTCCAGTTCTTCTTGTCTAGGGGTCTGATTCTTGAAGCTGAAAATCTGTCATCAGGTCCCCACGGTTGGTTTGAACTAAATAAATTTGGAGGACTGATGTTGCAGACATTTTTACGTAAATATATTTTCGACTGATTTTCTCACTTTCTAGTGTATGATACAATATTTTATTTTTCACATTAACAAAGCCGAAATAACACTGTTCACACCTACTATACAAAAATACGTCCGATTACATCAGAGGCAAGCTTACGACTCTCACACTCTGCGGAAATAACAGCATTCCAAAGGGATTACAATTTTTCTTAACAAACGAATTCCTACCAGTTTTCGTTACAATATTAATTTCGATTATTATTTCATAAATGAATCCAGAAATAAACATAATAAACAGTACAGGACTGCGTTATTAATAATAGAAATTTTATGTGTGCAAATAATTCGTAATTTCAAATGTTTCTAAAAAAGTAATTTTAACCGTTCATTCAGAACTAGTACTTATCGATTATAACATCGAAACTGAAATATTTTATAAAGTAATTCCTTTTCATAAATTTTAGCTTGAGATATAGCATACCGTGTATAAAATAATGTGAATGTTTTCAGAAAAGCAACTGAGATAATACTGACCTGTCCAAAATTCGAAAAAACAGTACTGGTATCGACAACTACTGTTGATGAAAAGTAATGCCAGAGGAGGATGTCCCGTTACAAGTTCCTGTAGTAGGGTGTTCCATTCCTTCACCAGCGAGACAACTGGTGGATGGTCGCTGTTGGATGTGGAAGTACTGCAGTGCGTCTCCCGCTACGCAACCCACACGTACTCCATTGAATTGAAGCAGGAAGAACGGGCGGGCCAGTCCATGCGTCGAGTATCCTCTCGTTCCAAGAGCTCCTCCACTTGCACTGTCTGATGCGATCTCGCATTCTTTTCCATAAAAATGAAGTCAGGTCCGAGTGCACCCCTGGAAAGACACAACGTTGGGCTGAAAGAGTACAGTATCACAATAATATTGACTGGTGAGTTTACCATGTTCAAAGGTTTGGAGGTCAATACGCACATGCAACTTTGTGACTTCCCATATCGTAATTACTTCACCCTCAAACCGATCATATTCACCAGTGTTCCTGGGTTCACTGTGTGTTCCCACCTCTTGGCATGTGAGGGTACATCCAGAACAACTACTCATTTTGCAGCTGCCTTCATCCGAAAAAAGCACGGAACCCCACTCCTCGTTGGTAACTGTCCTTAAGCTACCGGCATCTTCGTAAACGGTGCCGACGATTTGCGGGTGTCAACGGAGCACAACCTACTGATCGTTGCTCGAGGGAATCACCCGCATGCAGTCACTGCGCTACCGTGAAGGGTGAGGTCAAGTACCACGCACTTAAGAAAGGCAAGTCTTCCGATCCAGATAGTGTATACCAATCG
Source organism: Schistocerca piceifrons (assembly GCF_021461385.2). Classification (NCBI taxonomy): domain Eukaryota; kingdom Metazoa; phylum Arthropoda; class Insecta; order Orthoptera; family Acrididae; genus Schistocerca; species Schistocerca piceifrons. Next base: position 261,348,792 of record NC_060145.1, on the reverse strand, counting down.
GGTTCCTTTCAGAGTATGCAGACACAATAGCGCCTTTCTTAGCAATCATATACAACCACTCACTTGACGAAAGGTCTGTTCCTAAAGACTGGAAAGTTGCACAGGTCCCACCAATATTCAGGAAAGGAAATACGAGTAACCCATTGAATTACAGACCCATATCACTGACCTCAATTTTCAGTAGGATTTTGGAGCATATACCGTACTCGAACATTATGAGTCACCTTGAAGAAAATGACTTATTGATACATAACCAACACGGATTTAGTAAATATCGTTCCTGTGCAACGCAGCTAGCTCTTTATTCCTATGAAGTAATGAGTGCTGTCGACGAGGGATTTCAGATCGATTCCATATTTCTAGATTTCCAGAAGGTTTTTGATACCTTTCTTCACAAGCGACTATTAATCAAATTGCGTGCATATCTAGTATCGTCTCAGTTGTGTAACTGGATTCGTGATTTCCTCTCAGAGAGGTCACAGTTCTTAGTGATACACGGTAAATCATCGAGTAGAACAGAAGTGATATCTGGCGTTCCGCAAGATATTGTCATACGCCCTCTGCCGTTCCTGATTTACATAAATGAGCTAGGTGATAATCCGAGCAGCACGCTTATATTGTTTGCAGATGACGCTGTAATTTACCGTCTAGTAAAATCATCAGACGATCAACTCCGATTACAAAATGATCTAGAGAGATTTTCTGTATGGTTCGAAAAGTGGCAATTGACACTAAACAAAGAAAAGAGCGAGGTCATCCACATGGGTACTAAAAGAAATCCGATAAATTTTGGGTATACGATAAATCGCACAAATCTAAGGGCTGACAATTCGACTAAATACCTAGGAATTACAATTACGAGAAACTTAAATTCGAAAGACCACATAGATAATAATGTGGGGAAGGCGAAACAAAGACTGCGCTTTGTTGGCAGAACACTTAGAAGATGCGACAAACCCACTAAAGAGACAGCCTACATTACACTTGTCCGTCCTATGCTGGAATATTTCTGCGCGGTGTGGGATCCTTACCAGGCAGGATTGACGGAGGACATCGAAAAAGTGCAAAGAAGGGCACCTCGTTTCGTGTTATCGAGCAATATGAGTGAGAGTGTCACTGATATGATACACGAGTTGGGGTGGCAGTCACTGAAACAAAGGCAGCCTTCTTTGCGACGAGATCTATTTACGAAATTTCAGTCACCAATGTTTTTCTTCTGAATGCGAAAATACACCCACCTAAGTAGGGAGACACGATCATCTTAATAGAATAAGAGAAACTGGAGCTCGAACGGAAAGATTTAGGTATTCTTTTTTCCCACGCGCCATTCGAGAGTGGAATGGTAGAGAAGTAGTATGAAAATGGTTCGATGAACCCTGTGGCAGGCACTTAAGTGCGAATTGCAGAGTAACCATGTAGATGTAGATGTCATGTTAAATGTGGTTTGCAACTGTACCCGCTGTTTGACGTGGGTCCCGTCTTGACTGGTTGCACAATGTAGCGATTATCTGCTGCTATATTTGACCTTGGTCAAATACCTCCTCCCCTTCGGGAAGCAGTGGCTGTGGTTCCATTCGCTTCCCGGTCACGTGAAACAGTGTTGCGAGCAGTGCTAATTTCCTGCGCTTCACTCGTCACACACTTTCCTTCTTCCCGTTTTCCGATGATTCCTCCCCATGTGAAGTCACCCAAATGTTGTCTCCGGGCCTTTTGGCAATAATGGACACCACTACAGTGAATTGTCACTGCTCGCTGATTGGCACCACTGTCTTTTTCCCGTTTCTTCAACTGCTTGTCCTTCACGTCATGTGGCGTTCAAGTCTTTGCGCACGACTGAGAGACATCTGGCAACGTGCTCCTGTACTTTCATTCGTTTCTACAGAGAACTTAATATATTATGTTACTTTATCTACAGGGTGTCCCAGAAATGTTGCGTCAGACGTCTAGGGGAGGTGGGGCACTTCATAAAGACTGAGAACTGGATAGAAACCTACAGCCGCAAACGTCGTCGTACACCAATAAGTAGTGCTGTACACGAGAGTACTGGAGGAGGTGAGAATTTCTTTATTCGAGCGCTAGCCAGCACACGAGGAGCGTGGAACGGTGTACGAACAGTGACCTCACAGGCATGCACTTACTGCATAGAACAGCCGAGTGTAGCAGGCGAGCTGGTGGTCGCATTTATCGAGAGTGCTTTCCGGACAGACATCAACCACACCGCGGTTTGTAAGAGTCATTAACAAGTGCAGGGTTATTGAGGGCAGACCGTGATCGGCGCGTTCGGTCGTTAGGAAAGAAAGTGTGTTGAATGCTGTGGAGACTAATACAAGCATCAGCATACGTGTCGTTGTCTCTGACTTAATAATGTCTCGTAGCAGTGTCCGGTGTGTTTTGAACGCCGAACCTTTAGACTCCTTTCATCTCCAAAGGCTGTAGTTATTGCACACCGACTGCCATCCTGCACGTGTGCGTTTTGAGCAGAGCCTTCTACAACAAAGTGGCCGAACGTGCACTTCCCAGGTTATGTGTTGTTCACTGATGAAACCAAATTCACACAATCGCCACAATGAACATCTGTGGGCAGCAGAAAACCCCACGGTGCGTGGCACCACGTTGCACAACATCGCTTCGTAGTTAATGTGAGGGTGTGTTTGGTCGACGATTGCTTAGTCGGGTCGAATGATCCTCCCTGACCGGCGCGACCATCAAACCTTTCTGGTACAGTTTCTTCCTACTTGGTTGATAATTTACCTACAAATGTGAAGGGCAGCATGTAGTTTCAAACTGATGGGGCGCCTGATCATTTAGGGCTAGCTGTTTATAGGGTTTTGAACAGGTCACACCTGCATCGATAGATTGGGCATTGCTTTACTCTCTACAGCACCATCTAGTACTACGGAAGCTATTCCGTGATGTCTTAACAGATGACCTCCCATTCTGTCCTTCTTTTCTTGTCAGAGTTTTCCATATATTCCTTTCCTCCTCGATTCTGAGGAGAACCTCCTCTTTCCTTGCCTTATCAATCCAGCTAATTTTCAAAATTCGTCTGTAACATCACCTCTCAAATGCTTCGATTCTCTTCTTTTCCGGTTTTCCCACAGTCACAGTTTCACTACCGTACAATGTTGTGCTCCGAACGCAGATTCTCAGAAATTTCTTCCTCATATTGAGCCTACCTTTGATACTTTTGAGAGTGCTAGTTTGCTTTTGATATCCTCTTTGCTCCGTCTGTCATGGGTTATTTTGCTGCGTCGGTAGCAGAACTCGTTAACTTTATCTACTTTTGGTTAACGCCAAGGCTGATGTTAAGTTTCTCGTTTTTCTCATTTTTGCTACTTCTCATTCCTTTCGACTTCCTTCGATTTACTCTCAGTCCATAATTTGTGCCCATTACACTGTTTATTCCATTAAGTAGATCCCGTAATTCGTCTTCACTTTCACCGAGGATACCAATGTCATAAGCGAATCTTATCAGTAATAGCCTTTCAACTTGCATTTCAGTACCACTCTTGAACTTTCTTGTACTTCCGCCATTGCTTCTTCGATGTGTAGTTGAACAGTAGGGGCAAAAGACTACGTCCCTGTCTTACACTCTTTTTAATCTGAGCACTTCGTTCTTGATATTCTAGTTCTACTATTCTCGCTTTGTTCCTGTACGTATTGTACACTACTGGCCATTAAAATTGCTACACCACGAAGATGACGTACTACAGACGCGAAATTTAACCGACAGGAAGAAGATGCTGTGATATGCTAATGATTAGCTTTTCAGAGCATTCACACAAGGTTGGCACGGGTGGCGACACTTACAACGTGCTGACATGAGGAAAGTTTCCAACCGATTTCTCATACACAAACAGCAGTTGACCGGCGATGCCACGTTATTATGATGCCTCGAGTAAGGAGGAGAAATGCGTACCATCACGTTTCCGACTTCGATAAAGGTCGGGTTGTAGCCTACCGCGATTGCGGTTTGTCGTATCGCGACATTGCTGCTCGCGTTTGTCGAGATCCAATGACTGTTAGGAGAATATGGAATCGGTGGGTTCAGGAGGGTAATACGGAACGCCGTGCTGGATCCCAACGGCCTCGTATCACTAGCAGTCGAGACAACAGGCATCTCATCTGCATAGCTGTAACGGATCGTGCAGCCACGTCTCGATCCTTGAGTCAACAGATGGGGACGTTTGCATGACAACAACCATCTGCACAAACAGTTCGGCGACGTTTGCAGCAGCATGACTATCATCTCGGAGACCATGGCTGCGGTTACCCTTGACGCTGCATCACAGGCAGGAGCGCCTGCAATGGTGTACTCAACGACGAACCTGGGTGCACGAATGGAAAAACGTCATTTTTTCGGATGAATCCAGGTTCTGTTTACAGCATCATGATGGTCGCATCCGTGTTTGGCGACATCGCGGTGAACGCACATTGGAAGCGTGTATTCGTCATCGCCATACTAGCGTATCACCCGGCGTGATGATATGGGGTGCCATTGGTTACACGTCTCGGTCACCTCTTGTTCGCATTGGCGGCACTTTGAACAGTGGACGTTAGATTTCAGATGTGTTACGACCCGTGGCTCTACCCTTCATTCGATCCCTGCGAAACCCTACATTTCAGCAGAATAATGCACGGCCGCATCTTGCAGGTCCTGTACGGGCTTTTCTGGATACAGAAAATGTTCGACTGCTGTCCTGGCCAGCAAATTCTCCAGATCTCTCACCAACTGAAAACGTCTGGTCAATGGTGGCCGAGCAACTGGCTCGTCACAATACGCCAGTCACTACTCTTGATGAACTGTGGTATCGTGTTGAAGCTGCATGGGCAGCTGTACCTGTACACGCCATCCAAGCTCTGTTTGACTCAATGCCCAGGCGTATCAATGCCTTTATTACGGCCAGATGTGGTTGTTTTGGGTACTGATTTCTCAGGATCTGTGCACCCAAATTGCGTGAGAATGTAATCACATGTCAGTTCTAGTATAATATATTTGTCCAATGAATACCCGTTTATCATCTGCATTTCTTCGTGGTGTAGCAACTTTAATGGCCAGTAGTGCATATTACCCGTCTTTTCCTACATCTACGATCACGGGACCAATTAAAATCATTTTCACTAACATATTGGGAAAAAGTACTCCATAAACATAAAATCAGGAAACCAACTCTGTAGTCTTCTCATATTTGATAATAATCTATGAAACAAAACCGTACTCATTAGACTGTTCATTCGATTCACAAGATCCTGTAGTTCTTCTTCACTTTCACTGAGGATAGTAATATCACCAGCGAATCTCTTCATTAGTATCCTTTCACACAGAATTTTAGTCCGACTCTATAACCTTTCACTTATTTCAATTCGTTTATTCTTCGATGTATAGATTTAAAAGTATGGGCGGAAGACGCTTTATGCCTATCTTAGACCCTTTGTAATATGAGCGCTTTGTTCCTGGTTTCGGTTCCCACTTGGCTCTTGCACATATTTTACACTGATGAGTGAATACTCCATGATCAGTGCCCACTGCGAGGCTGAATGCCTCCTGGTGGTGTTGTGGCCATGTGACGCAGTAAGGACAGAGTGTAAGTGGAGGAGAGAAGAATGGGCAGTCATTAGAGCGAAGATACGGGCCGCAAATGCGGTAATCCACTGATTTAAGCGCTACTAACAAAGGACACATTGTTGTGGCGCTGCGGCTGGAAACGAGAATCTCTGATACGGTGAAGCTGGTCGCCTTTTGGCGGTTTGCTGTCGTGAGCACCTACCGAAAATTGTTGAAGGATGAGTTGGATGACCGCGTCGCATCAAAAAAAGTAGATGTCAGAGGATCCCCTATGGTGTAATCCAGGATAGGCAGGGATCTGTGACAGATCTCAGAGTACAATGCATTTGCAGGCACATGTGTAACGGAGTACATCGTTCAAAGGCCGTTGTTGACCATGGATCGCCACATCATGTCACATCTATGTGTTCCTGTATTGACCCAATGACATCGTCAGTTACGATTGCAGTGCACACAGCATCAGTGAGTTATCACTGTGGATCAATAGAAACATGTCGCCTGTCGAATGAATCGCATTTCTGAGTTACACCTGGTTGATGGTTGGATCCTTAGACGCCATCATCCAGGTCAACGGCTGCGCGAAACATGCATGGCGCCACAGATGCAGGCCGGTGAGCGCAGCATTAAGCTATGTGGGATACATGGAGTTGGGCCTCCATAACATCCGTGGTGGAAATCGACGGCATCGTGGCAGCAGTGAGCTACGAGAACATTACTGCAGACCACCTGCATCACTTCATAACTGAAGTTGAGAGATTGCAGGGCACTCTCACTTCTGATTCGGTGTCATGCCGCATAATGTTCTTAGGGAAGATGATCCTTATTACGATCTGACTTCATACACCATAATGAAGTGGTGGGCAGTAGTTAACATTCTTGCCTGAGTGCTCTAGTGAAGGAACAGTGGTAAGCTTTACCTGTGCTCAAAGGAATAGGATGCCGATTTAAACGACTGCAGTAAAAGCGTATGGGACTGAGGGCTGAGGGGAGCGTTTTTTCTGCGGAACCTGGGTGAAAAAATTTCTGGACAGCTAAGTTCTGTGGTCTCATTGTGCAGACACGTTGGATGGCAACGGTCAGTTGGGGGCCGCGGCCAGGTAGGCTGACTAGCACCGAGGAGACGCCGCTGCAATGGGCAAAGCATTGAAGACCGGCAATAAAGCAGAGGATGGGCCCTTGTTAGGCAGGAATCCGACAAGACAACTGTGAGCTTTCTGTGAATTTTCTGTGGGGCAGGTCACTGGCACCCAGACGTCCAGACTCTGTTACAAAACATATTTGTGAAGGCACGAGGTTTTTAGCGAGTTTATGGCCATTCTTTGGAAAGTTCCAAATGGATTGGACAGGGGAGATAACAGATAACATTTTATGGAGGTTCCATCCTGGTCATGTTGTTAGCAAAAGACACGGCATAAACGCATGGGAAAGAGGCCGCGAAGCTGAAACTTTTGTTTCTTTTCTTCCTATTAGCTTTAAACTTTCTGACTGATCAAATCTTTGTATGCAGAGAAAGGGGCAGTCTCCCATCTTCGAATGTGGCGCTCCAGCTCCTTGTGCTGAAGTGCGACTAGTCTAAGATGTAAATGAGCTTTGCTACCCAGCTGGGGAGGAAAACAGAGAGAGAGAGAAGTAGACACTCTTGTACTGGCGCTTTGCTAGTAAAGAACTGCAGATCTCTAACTAAAAACGGTGAGACTTGTGTCCATTGCTAGTGTGCCACTTAGAACCTGTGTGAGTCAACTACTGAATCGCCAGAGGTGCTGCTCTCGCAGCAGCGAAGACATCTTTCAACAGGATAACTGTCCATGTTGCAGGGTCACAATCGTGCTACAGTGGTTTCAGAGACATGATAGTGAACTCACTTTGATGTCTTGGCCAGCAAAACTTCCCGATCTGTATCCAATGGAACACATATCGGGCGCCAGCTTCATGTCCGTAAACCATCATCCGGTAATTTATGAGAATTGCTCGACCTCTGCGTAGACATCTGGTGCTGCATTCTTGTAGAATCCATGCCAAGCAAAATCTCTGTTGTACTGTATTTGAAAAGTGAAACAATACGCTATGAAACACCCGGTCATGATGTTTTGGCTCATCGTTGTATATTACCCATCTTTCCCTACAGATTACGCCTATTTTTCTCCAAATTTCGACAATCTTGCACAATTTGACATTTTCGAGCGCTTTTTCCAGATCGACAAATCCTATGAACGAGTCTTGATTCTCTTTAATCTTGTTTCCATTATCTCAGCTGAAACATCAGAGCTGTCTAGTGCCTTTACCATTCTTAAAGCTAAACTTTTCGTCATCTTACAAATCCTCAATTTTCATTTCGATTCTTCAGTATACTGCTCTTGTCAGCAACTTGGGTTCATTAGCTGTTAAGCTGACTGTGCGATGAATCTTGCAATTGCAATCTTCGAAGCTGTGTGGATGATGGTTTTCCGAAAGTCTGATAGAATATCACCAGACTCACACATTCTACACACCAACGTGAATAGTTGCTTTGTTGCCACTTCTCCCAATTATTTTTGAAATTCTGATGGAATATCATCTTTCCCTTCTGCCTTATTCCATCTTAAGGTTCCAAAGCCTTTTTAAATTCTGAGTCTAATACTGGATTCCATACCTCCTATATCGACTCCTGATTCTTCTTCTGTCACGTCATCGGACAAGTGCACCCACTCATAGAGGTCTTGACTCTACTCATTCCACCTATCCTTTCTCCCGAATTTAACAGTGGAATTCCCATCGCAGTACTAGTGTAACCCCCCCCCCCCGCCATGCTTTTAATTTCACCCATGGTTGTTTTGACTTTTCTATACGCTGGCTTCTGCAGTCGGAAATCGATATAGTCGGAGGAATCGTTTACTAAGCTGCTACAATCAAAAATATTCCCTGTGAGTTCAAGTGTGTCCGGCAGCCAGCGCGCCGTCGGTGTCAGGCGCGAGAGCAAACTTATAACGTCTGTTGTGGTATTAGAGCTATATTCATGTCTTACTCCTTGTATACTCACTATATACAATAAATGTTTCATGTGAATCGCTGTTGTTTCCTTTGAGATCTTCGACGTCTGCTACCACTTAACCCTGAAGTTTGGAGCCATGCATTTCTATGCAATTCTCAATCATTATGACGTGCCACACCTCTCCTAGTAGTTGGTCACAACGTTACATCACAAAGGATTATTGTTCAGGTTGCAGTAATAAAGTTATTTCTACAAAAACAAATGTTTCACATAACATAATGAGTAAACTAAAATTTAATTCAGATAATGATACCACAAAAAATATAGACGTTACAATATTTTGCCTCTGGGCCGTCACAAGACGTCACGCAGCCGCCACGCGCTAAAATCCGCGCCATTGCGGAGCTGCGCCGCGTGCATCCCGACAGAGGCGCCACCGAGCGAAACTTCGCAGCAGTACGAGCAGTCTGGTTTTGGTCTGCAACGGAGTATCTACCAGGGCCAAAGCCCAATGATGGAAACGGCCGTTGGATTTAACTGCTCGCAGTGGCTGCCGTGGTGGACGGCAACAATAAGACGGCACAGAGCGTTGGCCGGAGACTTCAGATACCCCGAGACTGGGCGCGGTTTGCTTCAGGGCACACTGGCTTGCTGTTACCGCAGCAGAACCTGTAGACAGTGGAATTGCCTGTGTGAATGTGTTACTAGACAGGGCTGTTCACTTATGTTGGAAAACTGTAGATGTTACACAACTGGCCATTAAAATTGCTACACAAAGAAGAATTGCACATGACAAACGGGTATTCATTGGACAGATATACACTCCTAGAAATTGAAATAAGAACACCGTGAATTCATTGTCCCAGGAAGGGGAAACTTTATTGACACATTCCTGGGGTCACATACATCACATGATCACACTGACAGAACCACAGGCACATAGACACAGGCAACAGAGCATGCACAATGTCGGCACTAGTACAGTGTATATCCACCTTTGGCAGCAATGCAGGCTGCTATTCTCCCATGGAGACGATCGTAGAGATGCTGGATGTAGTCCTGTGGAACGGCTTGCCATGCCATTTCCACCTGGCGCCTCAGTTGGACCAGCGTTCGTGCTGGACGTGCAGACCGCGTGAGACGACGCTTCATCCAGTCCCAAACTTGCTCAATGGGGGACAGATCCGGAGATCTTGCTGCCCACGGTAGTTGACTTACACCTTCTAGAGCACGTTGGGTGGCACGGGATACGTGCGGACGTGCATTGTCCTGTTGGAACAGCAAGTTCCCTTGCCGGTCTAGGAATGGTAGAACGATGGGTTCGATGACAGTTTGGATGTACCGTGCACTATTCAGTGTCCCCTCGACGATCACCAGTGGTGTACGGCCAGTGTAGGAGATCGCTCCCCACACCATGATGCCGGGTGTTGGCCCTGTGTGCCTCGGTCGTATGCAGTCCTGATTGTGGCGCTCACCTGCACGGCGCCAAACACGCATACGACCATCATTGGCACCAAGGCAGAAGCGACTCTCATCGCTGAAGACGACACGTCTCCATTCGTCCCTCCATTCACGCCTGTCGCGACACCACTGGAGGCGGGCTGCACGATGTTGGGGCGTGAGCGGAAGACGGCCTAACGGTGTGCGGGACCGTAGCCCAGCTTCATGGAGACGGTTGCGAATGGTCCTCGCCGATACCCCAGGAGCAACAGTGTCCCTAATTTGCTGGGAAGTGGCGGTGCGGTCCCCTACGGCACTGCGTAGGATCCTACGGTCTTGGCGTGCATCCGTGCGTCGCTGCGGTCCGGTCCCTGGTCGACGGGCACGTGCACCTTCCGCCGACCACAGGCGACAACATCGATGTACTGTGGAGACCTCACGCCCCACGTGTTGAGCAATTCGGCGGTACGTCCACCCGGCCTCCCGCATGCCCACTATACGCCCTCGCTCAAAGTCCGTCAACTGCACATACGGTTCACGTCCACGCTGTCGCGGCATGCTACCAGTGTTAAAGACTGCGATGGAGCTCCGTATGCCACGGCAAACTGGCTGACACTGACGGCGGCGGTGCACAAATGCTGTGCAGCTAGCGCCATTTGACGGCCAACACCGCGGTTCCTGGTGTGTCCGCTGTGCCGTGCGTGTGATCATTGCTTGTACAGCCCTCTCGCAGCGTCCGGAGCAAGTATGGTGGGTCTGACACATCGGTGTCAATGTGTTCTTTTTTCCATTTCCAGGAGTGTATTATACTAGAACTGACATTTGATTACATTTTCACGAAATTTGGGTGCATAGATCCTGAGAAATCAGTACCCAGAACAACCACCTCTGGCCGTAATAACGGCCTTGATACGCCTGCGCATTGAGTCAAACAGAGCTTGGAGGGCGTGTACAGGTACAGGTGCCCATGCAGCTTCAACACGATACCACAGTTCATCAAGAGTAGTGACTGGCGTATTGTGACGAGCCAGTTGCTCGGCCACCATTGACCAGACGTTTTCAATTGGTGAGAGATCTGGAGAATGTGCCGGCCAGTACAGGACCTGCAACATGCGTTCGTGCATTATCCTGCTGAAATGTAAGGTTTCGCAGGGATCGAATGAAAGGTAGAGCCACGTGTCGTAACACATCTGAAATATAACGTCCACTGTTCAAAGTGCTGTCAATGCGAACAAGAGGTGACCGAGACGTGTAACCAATGGTACCCCATACCATCACGCAGGGTGAAACGCCAGTATGCCGATGACGAATACACGCTTCCGATGTGCGTTCACCGCGATGTCGCCAAACACGGATGCGACCATCATGATGCTGTAAACAGAACCTGGATTCATCCGAAAAAATGACGGTTTTCCATTCGTGCACCCAGGTTCGTCGTTGAGTACACCATCGCAGGCGCTCCTGTCTGTGATGCAGCGTCAAGGGTAACCGCAGCCATGGTCCCGAGCTGATAGTCATGCTGCTGCAAACATCGTCGAACTGTTCGTGCGGATGGTAGTTGTCTCGCAAACATCCCCATCTGTTGACTCAGAGATCAAGACGTGGCTGCACGATCCGTTACAGCCATACCGATAAGATGCCTGTCATCTCGACTGCTAGTGATACGAGGCCGTTGGGATCCAGTACGGCGTTCCGTATTACCCTCTTGAACTCACCGATTCCATATTCTCCTAACAGTCATCGGATCTCGTCCAACGCGTGCAACAATGTCGCGATACGATAAACCGCAATCGCGATAGGCTACAATCCGACCTTTATCAAAGTCGGAAACGCAATGGTACGCATTTCTCCTCCTTACACGAGGCATCACAACAACGTTTTACCAGGCATCGCCGGCCAATGGCTGTTTGTGTATGTGAAATCGGTTGGAAACTTCCCTCATGTCAGCACGTTGTAGGTGTCGCCACCGGCGCCAGCCTTATGTGAATGCTCTGAAAAGCTAATCATTAGCATATCACAGCATCTTCTTCCTGTCGGTTAAATTTCGCGTCTGTAGCACATCATCTTCGTGGTGTAGCAATTTTAATGGCCAGTAGTGTATTAAGCGGTGTGCGCTGTTGTATGGACGGAGTGAATTCAACCTGTACTTGCGTTTCTACCTGCGCTTCATGTATATCAGTTCTAGATTCCATAACTTTTCAGATGCGTGGCCGGCCGTGGTGACCGAGCAGTTCTAGGCGCTTTAGTCCGGAACCGCGCCATTGCTACGGCCGCAGGTTCGAATCCTGCCTCGGGCATGGATACCTGTGATTTCCTTAGGTTACTTAGGTTTAAGTAGTTCTAAGTTCTAGGGGACTGATGACCTCAGATGTTCACCAAGTCCCATAGTGCTCAGTGCCATTTGAACCATTTTTTAGATGTGTGTTTTTTTGCTCACTGGATCTGATGTCTTTTGATTTTTCTACGTTCTATACAATCAGCCCGCTCCTTATTTAACTGTCACGTTGCAGGGTATGCTTATTTGGATTGTATTTTTATTATAAAAATTAGTCTTAAAGATTTGAAGTAGAATTTGCTCCTTGTTGTGATGGTCTTGTGTGTAGCTTTTAATATGAAGGTATTTTAAACCAATTTTTTATTATGAAGCAGCACTGATACTTCACGTTTTTTTTACTATAGTGGAATTTAGCACTGTTGCGGGAGCATTTTGGTGTTGAGTAATTTCTTCTTGTTGAGTAGCTTTAAAGCTTATTTGTTTGCCCTTACCGTAACAGTTTTGTTCCGACAAAGTAACTGTCTTTTACATTTCTAAATCCTACTATTTTTATCAGAAAATAAATATTCAGATCTTGTTTAAATAATATAAAAATTATTTTAGCAAGGAGCAAGAACCACTCTCAGTTGACTTCAGTCCTTCCATTCCCTCTAGCGTCATAGTTTCTATTCACAACCACTGAAGGTTTGAAGATCTGGAGTCTTGCCAACCCGCTGTCGAGCATCATGAACAAAGTGACTACGCAACATTTAATATATTAGGTAACACCCAGTTGTTACGTTTCTCTGCACTGCTCGAGTCTTTGTAAGTCCGTGCGCGGTACCGCTGTTCTGATTCTTGCTCTAAATTCTAGACACTGTTTATATGACACTGTACAAAGAAACCAATGAAATTCTAGAAACACATAAATATGAAGTAATATATATTGCTAGAAAGAGGTCAAGTGTGGGAGTTACGTATCTCTCCTGTTGAAGTTCCGTCTGCAGCTTGTCCAGCGATGAACATAGTTCTACATCTACATCTACATTCCTCAAGCCACGTTGCGGTGTGTGGCGGAGGGTATCTATGGTACGACGACAATCTTCCTCTTTCCCTTTTCCATTCGTTGATGGGTCGTGGGGAACATGATTGTCGGTAAGTCTCAGCACTGGCTCTAATTTCTCCGATTTTTCTCGTCCTATTACATGGCAAGAGATATCTTTGAGAAAGAAATATGTTATCCGATTCTTTTGGAACGCACACTCTCTGATTTCAACCGTAACTCTCTCTTTCATGTATGCAACAACTCTCTTGTAGTGTCTATCACGGGACTTTCTTGAGTATCAGCATATCGGTCTAGCATCTACTAACGATCCAGTGACGAAATTTGCAGCTGTTCCTTGGATCTTCTCTACCTCTTCTGATAATCGTATTTGGTAAGGGCCCCATACTGACGAAAAATACTCAAGAATCAGTTGAAGAACTATTTTTAAACACATCTTTCAGGATGAGATACATTTCGTAAAATTATTTCAATCAATCTTAGCCTGACAACTGCTTTAGTATAGTTTGTTCGATTTGGTCATTCTACTGTGGACGGTTACTGTTAGGTATTTCATGGTAATTTCTGTTTCCAGTGAGTTTTCACTAATAGCGCAATCGAACAGTAATGGATTTTTCACCTATTTACGTGCAATATGTTATAGGTATTTACGTCCAGTGTCTACTGCCAATCCGTATAGCGGTCATCGATCCTTCGCAGTTCTTGCTACGTTTCGCTACAGTTTCATGGCACGGCGCTGCAACCTTTCTATAGACAACAGCATCGTCCGATTCCATCGTTATGCACTAGATCACTTGCATATGATGTAAACTGTAATGCCTTTAGCGTACTTCAGAAGTTCATATCTGAGTCTCTTAGAAGGTTACAGAAATCTTGAGAAGAGCTTTGCTCCCTGAAATCTGGTCTAAGTGGATAAACTAATATCGCGTGCTGTGGAGTCGCGACCTACCCACAGTCACACATTTGGCATTGCTGTTGTTGTGTTTTCAGTCCAATGACTCATCCGACGGTGCTCTCCACGCTACTCTATCCTGTGTAAGTCTCTTCATCTTCGAATAATTAGTGCAACCAACATTCATTTGAGTTCAGTCTTATATGAAAGTCGTTTTCCAGTTTTAGAAGATTACTGCCGTTAGGGACTGTGAACAGAGTCGCATTCGGCAGGACGATAGTTTAAATCTCCGTCTGGCCAACCAGATATGCGTTTTCCGTGATTTTCCTTAAATCGCTCCAGACAAATGTCGCGATGGTGCCTTTGAAAAGGGCTCGCCCAATTTCTCTCCCCACACTTGTGGACATCTCTAACGACCGTGCTGTCGATGGGTCGTTAAACTCTAATCTTCTTCCCTTCCTTCCTTCCAAGAATCACGAGCAAGACTTCAGCTGGCATAGTCCTGAAACCTCAGTAGAGTCTCAGGAGTACACTTGTCGTCGTATCCCAGACATCCGGCGCCGACAGCCCCACGTACCACTTATGCAACGTGCAGGCTGCAGCGAGCTCAGCCTCTACAGTGCAGATGACATGAAACTTCTCAGCCGCTCATCTCCGTGGCCAGACTAGCACAGGGCATCAATAGCACTCTGGTCAGGTCTCCAGGTGGGGTACACAACGCCGGTAGAACTCGTTGGCAAACTGCTCCCCTTTATGCATCCGCCATGTCGCGTGTCAAAAATAGGCCCGCACATATCCGTTTGCGAGTCGGCTATTTAGACCAGCACACGAGCTACTGAGAACAGTTCCATCACAACCAGCAACACGAAGATCTTCACTGCGCCAAGCCATGGACTGAGTCATCGACTTCTGGACAGCACGCCCCCTCGTCAGCTGGGTTTCTAAGGGATCAGCGATGTGCTCTTTGGGACTTAGTATAATTGTACTGTTGTGCTTCCATCCGACAGGACAGTGTCAGACTGGAAGTTTCTATCCTTGTCGGACTTAAAAATTGCATTAGTGTTGGCTCTCAATACTTCTTCTACGAAGTACGCTATAAGACTTGTTAATCGAGAAGTCCACATGTGTTCTTTTTCACCGTTCTCGTTCGATTTTAACCTTTCCTGCGTTGAGGATGAGGGACACTGTCCTTACTTTTAAAGACACGGTGAGATTTCTGGGGTTCATTTTTGACTCGAAACTTACGTGGTTACCTCATCATAAAGACCTGAAACGACGGTCAATTAAGGCTTTAAGTATTTTAAAATGTCTTAGCCACAGCCGACAGGACTTGGCTGCTCCAGTTTTACAGGGTGTTTGAGCGATCTCGGCTCGATTGTGGGTGCACGGTGTATGGGTCTGCGAGGCCTTCTTACTTAAAGATGTTGGGCGTTGTGGACCATGAAGAGCTTCGGTTGGCCACTGCGGCATTTAGAACTAGCCCCATTCCAAGCCTCTGTGCAGAGGCTGGTGAACCGCCACTTCATATGCGGCGGCGGCTACTTACGGTGTGCCAGGCGTATAAAACTTTGTCCACACCATACACACCTGCATACCATACCGTTGCTCCGCCTCCTCTGGCACGGCTATTTCATAACCGGCACCGTGCGACGCAGCCCTATGGGATTCGTACACAGGATTGCCTCCCTGCGATGGATATGGCTGGTCTTCATGTTTTCCGTCGCGGTTGGAGCAGATTTCCACTTGGCTCCTCCGGATACCCAGACTTATTTTAGATTTGACTAATTTTAAGAAAGATAGTATACCAGATTTTACGTTTCAATCTCTGTTTTTAAACATTTTAGATGTGCATCACGGTTTTACCGTCGTTTACACTGATGGCTCCAAGCAATAGAATTTCCTTGGCTGTTCTGTAGTGTTCCCTGATCATGTTACCCGGATTCGCCTCCCTGATGAATATACCGTTTTCGCAGTGGAGCTCCACGCGATCCTGAAGGCACTGGAGCAGATGAAAAGTGTTCGGGGCAATCGATTTTTCCTCTGCTCCGATTCTCTTAGTGCCTTACAATAGTTGCAGAGTCTGTACCCAACTGAGGAGATGGTCCAGCTGAAGTATGACCAACTGTACTTGCTCCAACGGCGGGGTAAGGAGGTGTCCTTCTGCTGGGAGCCTGGTCATGTAGAAATATGGGGCAATGAACAGGCCGATCGGGCTGCCAAGGAGGCCTGCAGAGAGCAGGATGTGGTCCAGTGTCCTATTCCCTTGCAGTCTGTCATTTCTGCACTTCACAAGAAGTGCATGGAGTTGTGGGTGGAAGAATGGTTGGCGGTGACGGCCAATAAACTGCGGTTGATGAAGTCAACAACTCGGCCATGGCGTTCCTCCTGCCGGTTGCTCAGGTGGGAGGAAGTGGCCCTCACGCGTCTTCGGATTGGTCACTGTCCTCTCACACATAGCTTTCTATTACGGCGGGAGGATCCCCCGTTTTGTGATGCTTGTGGTGTGCACATCTGCGTCCGGTACATTTTAACAAAAATGGTTCAAATGGCTCTGAGCACTATAGGACTTAACTACTGTGGTCATCAGTCCCCTAGAACTTAGAACTACTTAAACCTAACTAACCTAAGGACATCACACACATCCATGCCCGAGGCAGGATTCGAACCTGCGACCGTAGCAGTCGCGCGGTTCCGGACTGCGCGCCTAGAACCGCTAGACCACCGCGGCCGGCACATTTTAACAGACTGCATTTTATACCGTGATGCAAGGGCAGAAGCACAAGTTGCTGGGGATCTGCCCTGTGTTTTAGCTAATGATGAGACGTATGTGTCTAGCATTTTAAAGTTTTGGGATGTGAACTTTTAGGCTGGAGGTTTTAGTGTATTGCAAAGTGGATGGCTCCTCCCTTTTTTCCTTGCGGTCAGCCAACCACTTCCATCTGCTATATTGTTTCAGCTCCCTCTACCACTTTCTTCCTGTGTTGTCCATGTTTTACTGCTGGCGGCATGCTTCGTCCCACGTTTCGGTGTAGGTAGGCACATATTTTCCCAACCTTGTTACCTGTGTTTCACGTTTTGTTTTATCTTATTGTTCTGAGTATTTTCATGACACCCGTCTCAATCTGTTACTGAGCGGGCGCTGAAGACCTTGCCGCCCATACAACCCTCTCCATCAACACACCATCATCAGTTTACATTTGTGGCTGAAGTTTGGATTTGGACTTTAGACCTGAAATGAGAGAGTTATTTTTCCAAAGTCCTTAAGGCTTTAAGGTGGTGTTCACTGAACTGTGTGTAATTCTTTCAAGAATAACGGAACTTGTTTATTTACTTTATTCTTCTGGAAGTCTAAGCGGCTCCCTTATTTACGAACCATCATTTATTTTATTTCACTTACTGATGGACAAGCATCCATTTTGTTTCACTTATTGAAGAACCATCCTTCCTTTTGCTTCACTGAGGAGAATATTTTCGTGGAATCAACCTTTGTTTATTCCCTATACCTGGGCTGGTTAGTTCGCCCCGCCAGCGGAGGACACATCGTACAGCATTTTGTTGGGCTCGCCTCATCACGGTTCAGGAGCTTTTCAATCGGAACCTATGGCCTAGTCCACTCACCCGAAAACTTGCTACTGGATTGGAAATTACGGTATGCTATACGTCATTCGGACAGCAGGGGAGGCCCACGAGAAAGACAAATGGTGGCGTTTACGTCACTGCATGTGACACTGCTGGCCTTACGAGTGCGAGCAACCGTCTCCTGCAGGAAGCCAGTACTATTTCAGAAAAAAAATGGTTCAAATGGCTCTGAGCACTATGGGACTCAACTGCTGAGGTCATTAGTCCCCTAGAACTTAGAACTAGTTAAACCTAACTAACCTAAGGACATCACAAACATCCATGCCCGAGGCAGGATTCGAACCTGCGACCATAGCGGTCTTGTGGTTCCAGACTGCAACGCCTTTAACCGCACGGCCACTTCGGCCGGCTACTATTTCAGAAGTTTTCAATAATTCTTGACTGCACGTTTAAATGCATGCATGTTCTCGATAGCACACGACAAAATTCAGACCTTCAGTGGGTACCTTTTCAATTAAACATTGATTCCCGTGGGCCCTGTATGGAGCCGAGCGTGGCGGACAAGCCTATTAGTGTGACGTTACAAGTTCGTTGCAGGGCCCGTACATCTCGTTGGCCCTGGATAGCACGAGAGGCGTTCCATAAAAAATGTAATCCTCTATTTTCTCGGCGAATTTCGCTATTACAGTGAACAGAGACGTCAATGAACGAACGGACAGATCATAACTTTGCAAAAATAAAGAACGTAAAATTTTCAGTCGAGAGAAGACTTGAACCACGGACCTCTCGTTCCGCAGCTACTCACGCTAACCACGGGACCACGGCGCTCCTGGGCTCAAGTTTTCCTTGGCGTTGCCTATGTTGCACATGGAGTACTCAGTTTATTTTACTAATTTTTTTCATAGTTCCACACAACTTCTTCCTGTTTTCTCGATTGATCTGCGTTCAGTTTTTCAAGGCCTATCCACTGTGCCAACTTATAACTAAATCTGAGGGCGGTGCGAAGGGGAGGTTCCCTTGTAAGGTACGGTAGATTGATAGGGAGATTACCGAACAACCCGAACCGCAGGTTGCTCTAACCCGCCCCTACTCCACAAGGGAAAAACGGACAACCCAATTTATTAACAACCACATTCCCGCGGGTGGGCAAACGGAGAAGAATGGTGGGACGACCCCAAAGCAAAACGGCAGGTGAACTCACCAAGAAAACAAGTAGAATTTAACAAGAGTAAATCAAACAACGTATCACCAATCACTTAACTTCTAATAAACTGCGATTTCTCGAGAACACCTGGCGCAGCACCCCCAAATCGCTCTGCCGAACCGTCCGCTGCCAGCCGCTTCAACGGACGCAGGAAGGCGCGCCGAACTCCCGTCTCACGGCGTCGCAGCTCGCACCGGCCAGACTGATGTCGTGGGTTGACTCCTGTTGCTCTCGTGTCGACCGCGAAGTCACTACCCCTCGCTATACGCCGCGGCCCACTGGACTCACGTGGCGACCTCACATGCGCCGACGCTCAAGACGGACAAGTCATTTTGTGTCTCAGTGCGCGACCGACCAACCGATCGATCCAACCGCCAACGACCATTGCCTGAGCAAACTCGAGCAGATTGGCGGCCTAACGCGCAGATTCAGATGCAGGAACTAAGCCCCAACCGGGCGACCAATAGCTGAGTTCTCTCACTGGCGGAGTGGAAAGACTCTCATTTTGCCGGCTTTAAAGGTTGATCCGAACGACAGACATCCTAGCACTCCGAAAGACAGACAGACACTAACTGCCTAACAAATGCGGACGAGAGACAGACTAGCAAGCTGGGGACGAGAGACTGATCCAGACTGACCGACTGGCGAGCTCATAGCGCCCCTTAAATGCACATGAACAGCCATCCTTTCCCCTTTCCCACCAGAGGGAGACACCAAAGCTGCGACTGCCACAGCGGCGCCACCGCCAGAAACGGAGAGCGACTGCTTCACACTACGCGCTGCGGCACGCTCTTCAAAAACAGCAATTTTTACCACTGCTCACCGTCTTTCCTTCGAAGAAATAGTTCAAAGCCGCACACCCAGGTAGTGAACTTATGGCGACGGTCTTCTGGGACTCTGAATGGGTTATTCTGTTTGATGTCCTCTTTCATGATGCAACGATCAGTTCGGAAGTGTATTGTGTTACCCCCAGGAAATTGAAGAAACAATTTCAGCACGCTCATCGCCACAAAAATGGAAACGAGCTTCTCTTTCTCCATGACAACACAAGACCTCATACCAGTCTGCCCAACTTCGTTGGACTCTTTTCCCTCATCCATCCGACAGCCTGGATCTCGCACCTTCCGACAACCATTTGTTTGCCCCAATGAAAGATAAGCTCCGCGGGAAGCCCTAGCTGGCCACAGTGCCCTAGCGGTTCAAGGCGCTTCAGTCTGGAACCGCGCGACCGCTACGGTCGCAGGTTCGAATGCTGCCTCGGGCATGGATGTGTGTGATGTCCTCAGCTTAGTTAGGTTTAAGTAGTTCTAAGTTCTAGGGTAATGATGACCTGAGATGTTAAGTCCCATAGTGCTCAGAGCCATTTTTGGGAAGCAGTACGTGGATGATGGGGAGGTTATAGACGCGACGTCGACCGGTAGAGTGGTATCATGTAGTCGCAGAGGCCTTCGCAAAATGGTTCAAAAGGCTCTAAGCACTATGGGACTTAAGGGGAGTAGGACGTCAAACTGGCCGACTTCGAGTAGGAGAGGCACCACAGGACATTTCAATTTGCACTGTCAATACTTTAACAAATAAATTTATAAAACTTTGTCAGCATGACCAGGAAGGATTCAGAATTCACACTCTTAGCAGTGGAAGTTGTAAAACATAACGAAATAATTTTTTTACATGTGAAATTTCATCATTTTTTTCACTTACTAATGGCATTATTTGTTGCGATAGGTACACTTTTCTTCATATATAAGAGAGATTCTTCGATGATTTTGCACAGCATACAAACCATTCTTAAAGGTGTATGAAACTCTAGAATTTTCTAAATATATTAAAAACTGTGGTAAAAAATTGAGGTAATTAAGTACAAAATTTGTGTGTTCTCTAAACATGAAGTTTAAAATACAACAGCTCACTCGTTTTTTCATAAATTAAATAAATTCTAGAGTTTCATGCACCTGTAAGTATGGTATGTATGCTGTGCAAAATTCATCGAAGAATATCTCTAACATATGAAGAAAAGTGTACCTATAGCAACAAATGCAGCCATTAGTAAGTGAAAAAACGATTAATTTTCACACGCAAAAAAAATATTTTGTTATGTTTTCGAACTTCCACTGCAATGAGTGTGAATCCTGACTTCTTCCTGGTGATGCTGACAAAGTTTTATGAATTTATTTGTAAAAGTATAGACACTGGAAACTAAAATGTCCTGATGGCTCTACTGCTCCAAATCGGCCCGTTTGACGTCCTATCCCCCTTAACATCTGAGGTCACGAGTCCCCTAGACTTAGAACTACTTAAACCTAACTAACCTAAGGACATCACACACATCCATGCCCGAGGCAGGATTCGATCCTGTGGCCGTAGCAGCAGCGCTGTTCCGGACTGATGCACCTAGAACCGCTCGGCCATAGCGGGCGGCACGGCCTTCCCAGTAAGGTGGTGTAAGGTCGTCATTCGTCGGGAATTACGTTGAAAAATTTGGTTTTATAGACGAAAGAGTGGAGAGAATATTGGGTAGCGGAATCCTGAAAAAAGTGTGTTGCATAACTTATTGAAAGTCGCTGGTATGTGGTTTGACGTGCTCAGTCCCCATTACAGAAACTGCATCGTTGTAGAGTGAACGGGAAGTCTGCCTCGAGCATAGGGACCGGCGCGCCTAGGCAGGGCCTTGAGGTCCGGCGAAAGTGAGTGTCCCTCGTCGCCGGTCGCCTGTCCCTCCCCCCCAACTCGCGAGGTGCGGAAAAACACTCGAGCCGACTGGGCAGCGGCAGCCTGCCGCGCTAGGGAGCGGGCGGTGCGGCGGGCCTCATCTGCCACCTGCTCGCTGCCTGCTGCGCGGGACCTGACCGTAGCGAGCATTACCGCAGTAATCGCGCCAGGTGGAGCCAGTATCTCTTCCGGGCCAAACTTGCAGCTCAGAGCGCGCAGATTAAACATGCGTAACAGGTGGTTAAGCGATGTCCTCGTAAGAAAGTTACGGACTTCTGTTGTTGTCCTGAAGGTGCACTGGTGTACAAAACGTAAGAACGAAAACAAGTTTCGCATGTACCGTCACTGTCGAGTAACATAGCTCCATCAAACTTGCTCCGTATATAGAAAGAAATTATTTATAAGTTTTCACGATGTCATTATGGCTTTATCACATTAGGACATGCTGTAGAACAGATCTGAAGATGTTCATTACCGACTGAAACCTGTCATCATTAAAGGAATTTGTATTGTGATCAAAGACTGGTATAAAAAAAAAAAAAACATTTGACAGTATTGGATCACTGTTCATATTCGCGACTATGTTGCAGCTGGTGATAGAAAGAAATGCTGCATTAAAGTACAACAGATGACTGAAAAAATAAGCAATGAGACGAATAGAAATGACACATTTGTTCAAAGACAATAATGGCACTGAAGTCGCCGCGATTCATGATGGTTCAAAATGGTTCAAATGGCTCTGAGCACTATGGGACTTAAAATCGGAGGTCATCAGTCCCCTAGAACTTAGAACTACTTAAACCTAACTAACCTAAGGACATCACAAACATCCATGCCCCTGGCAGGATTCGAACCTGCGACCGTAGCAGTTGCGCGGATCCGGACTGAAGCGCCTAGAACCGCTCGGCCACCGCGGCCGGCATTCATGATGGTCCTCTGGACATTACAGAAGGCAAGACATGGTTTGTGATAGGGCATGTTGTCACAACGGACAACAATGCATGTCAGAAACGTGTGTAAGTTAGGCTGTTTAGGTTTTTATGTTGGTGACACCACGTAGCACTCTGTACGAAAATCACTGACTGTGCTGTGTGCAGTCTGTGGCTGTTTGGACTCATTGTCGGAATTTTCGCTATTGTAGAGTTGGGCAGTTGGCTGTTAACAGCGCGTAACGTTGTGCAGTTGGAGGTGAGCCGCCAGCAGTGGTGGATGTGGGGAGAGAGATGGCGGAGTTTTGAGAGCGCACGATCTGGACGTGGGTCCGTCAGAAAAAGGAAATTTGTATGACTGGATGTCATGAACTGATATATATATATATATATATATATATATATATATATATATATATATATATATATATATATATATATATATTGATGACTTTTGAACATTATTAAGGTAAATACATTGTTTGTTCTCTGCCAAAATTTTTCATTTGCTAACTATGCCTATCAGTAGTTAGTGTCTTCAGTAGTTAGATTCTTTTATTTAGCTGGCAGTAGTGGCGCTCGCTATATTGCAGTAGTTTGAGTAACGAAGATTTTTGTGAGGTAAGTGATTCATGAAAGGTATAGGTTATTATTAGTCAGGGCCATTCTTTTGTAGGGATTATTGAAAGTCAGACTGCGTTGCGGTAAAAATATTGTGTGTCAGTTTAGTGATGATCTGAATAACTAAAGAGAGAAATGTCTGAGTACATTCAGTTTTGCTCAGCTGTTTGACAATGAAATAACGTAAAAGTTTACCAACACAGTAATTTATAATTTTCCAAATGGGACGTTTCACGTGATCCCACTATGGTCACAAGGTTGGTGAAAACTTCTTGTGGTAGGGCGTTCCATTCCTCAACCGGCGTGGTTTCCAACTGCTGATGATCGTTGGTGCATGTGGACGTGCTGCAGTACGTCTTCCCAACGCATCCCGCACATGCTCAATGGGATGTACGTCACTGGAATGGGCAGCCCATTCTATTTGGTGAATATCCGCTCGTGCCAACAGCTCCTCCACCTTCGCACTCTGACGCAATGACATGGCTTCAACATCTTCTCCATCTTCGCACTTTGATGCAATCGCACACTTTCGGTCATAAAAATTAAGTCACGTGCAAATGTACACCCGAAAATAAACACGTGGGAGAGGTCTACAGTGTCACAAGCACGCTGACTCATGAGTGTACCGTGTTCAGAAATTTCGAGGTAGGGACGCACATGCAACGTTACGCCTCCCCAAATCATGGCTGGTCATGGCCCATCGAACATAGGCCGGTGTGAGGTGGAGTGTACACCATTAAGTTAAGTAGTGGTTTTGACTTTGTACATATGTACTGTTTGTGCTTTCCTTTTCTTTTTCGTTTATAAATGTATAGCTATGGTGTTCTTTCAATCACTGACAAAGGTCTTCTTAGGCACTTGTGGGTTTTATTGTTGTTCTGACGAAGGTGTAGTTATCTGCGCCGAAACCTGGGTTAACACTTAACACTAGATGCTTTTTTCGCAATCGAGGCGGGTTTTTGGTTTTTTTAATACATTAACCAACGATTGCTGACGCGCTGCGATGTTGAAGGTTCCAAATCATTTCATCTAGACCACCTAAACGATTATGTTCGGCAGTTCCTCACGAACCCTCACATGGCAAGAATTGGGAACACGTAATGCAGCCAGGAACACTGTCGAACATGATCACTTTGTTTGTGTTATGGTGTGGGGAGCCAGAATGTTGCATGAGCGCACTGATCTTCGAATATTTGAGGACGGTACACTCACCAGGCACTGTATTCCCCTGCCGTGTGCGTCTTTTCAGGGGTGGATTCGATCCTGACTTATGGATGACAATGCACGAAGGCATAGAATAACACACGCAGAGAAGCTGCTTTAACGAGGTAACATTCGGCAAATTGACTGGCCTGCCCGTTACGCCGACTTAAATCGCATCGAGCAGTTATGGGGAGCGTTATGGAGACATGTTGCAGCATGTAAAGGTTGCTGTGTGTGGCCGGGTTACTCCTGTAACCGAAATATCAGATCTGAAGACTGTTCTAGAGGAACCGAAACCGGTCACATGAATAAACATTTTGCAATCAAGACGGATTATAAGTAACATTGATCATCCAGCCGTTGTTAACCACACTTGTGGAGAAATGGTGTGAACGTAGTTCGATGAATCCTCTGCTAGGCACTTTAGTGAGACTGCGGAGTAGTCATGTAGATGTAGATGAAACACGCTATCACAAGAACTCCTCTACCAACTTAGTGGTCAGAATGGTAGAACGTTGCAGAGCATGTGTTACTGTCCGTGGTGATCACACGTAATTAAGACCTTAATATCCCGCGGATGGCCGTCTGTGAGTGATTATTGTACGTTGATGTTGAACCTAGGCGATAGTCACGTTAATGTGACTGGACCGTGTCTATTCGAAGGCTATTTTTGTGCGGTTCGAAGTGTTCGAGGTCACTCAATGCACTTATGAAAATACTGGTTTCCTGTGGGCCGTAAATGACAGAGGTGAACGACGGCTGCGGGGATGTGCCCGGGCGAATAGGCGTGCAGCTGTTGAGCATCTTATTGCCCAGATGAACCAAGGGGCTACCAGCAGTGTCTCATCAACGACCATTGAATCAAAGTTGCGGAATATGGCCCTCCACAACAGGCGCCTGTTTGATGCATCCATGCTGACTGCTGTTCATCGGCGACTAAATCTGGAATTGGTTGGGCGACGGATGCTCCATTCAGTCGAATAATCACATTTTATGCTCCATCGGAAAGACGTACAATGTGAAACGTTTGAAAGCAAACAATCTGCATGTATTGTAGTCTGGGGAATCTGTTCGTGGCAATACTTGGGTAATCTCGTCATTCAGGAAGGTACAATGGATCAACACAGGTATGCATCTGTCCCTGGGGGCCACGTCCACCCCTACAAGGAGTCTGGTTTTCTTCGGCCCGATAGCATCTACCAGCACGACAACGCAACATTTCATACGGCTCGCAGTGTACGTGCGTGTTTCGAAGAGCACCAGGATCAGTTTACCGTACCCTCCTGGCCACCAACTTTCCTGTATTTCAACCCAATTCATAATACATGTGACCATTTCGATCGAGCTGTTCGCGCCATGGATCCTCAACCTGGAAGTTCGGCGCAACTGGCCTCGGCTTTGGAGTCGGTATGACTCCACATCCATGTCGGTAGTATGTAGATGTAGATGTAGACACGAAACCGATGGGGGTCCGAGTGGGCGATAAACCGTCAATCAAAAGAAGGGGAATGGAACTTTGGCAAGAAATCTGGGATGGGGATGAGACAGGGAAAAGAACACACCAACTATTACCAAACATCCAAGAACGATTAAGAATGAAGCATTTTCAGCCTAGTAAGGAACTGCTGCACTTCCTCATGGGGCATGGCCCGTACCCGGCATATCTCTGCCTTTTCGGGAAAAGAGCGACACCCTCGTGTGACTGTGGTGCCGAGATAGGTACACCGGACCACGTGGTCTACGAGTGTCCCATTTTCGATGACGTTGCCGCAGAGTTAAGGAATTCACTGCCAAATACATATACCTTCCATCTAATCAGGAACCCAGTCACCTTCACTATCATCGATATATTAGCCAGCGAGGTATCCGCCAAAGTCCTGAGAGAATATCGTAGGGAGATAGAGTAACGAAAGTGCCAAAACGTGACATTACGCACCATCCCATTGCGCCAGGACGCGTACTGGCCGACCGCCGTGACGATCGGGATCCGTCGCGTCCAGGACTATGGGGAGGGTGCGAACTTACCGACTATAGACAAAGCACACCGATTATGACTTAGTAGATAAAATTACTAGTAGGAAATAGATAGTAGTACATTTTAAAAAGACCTGCAGCGATTTTCATTAAGGCCAGCCCTGTGCCAGGGGCACGCTCACTGGGATTAGCTCGGTGGGCACGGCCAAGAGATAGTAGGTTTATATTTTCTTACTGGCACACATGTAACGCTGCAGGATGTAGATGTTAGTAGAGTAGGATAGAGTAGATAGCATGGTAGGTTAACAGTAGGTCAAATAGTAGGAATACCCGTAGAGTAACTAACCTTCCATCCTGTAATTGATACTAACAATAAATAGCTGAGGCGGTTATGTTGTGCCCTTACAGCCAAATAACAGTCCTCTCTTTTTAACTCACATGTGCTCGGCCCTGTCCTGGTCTTCGGGGTACAGTTTCGGTCTCTATAAACTGTCGTCACATCCGAAAGACAATAGAACGATTCACATTAATCCATCGGGCCAAATCAGTTCGTGATGTCTTGCTTCCTTCCGTTCTATGGTCCTCCACCGCAGGAAGTCTGGTAGACATCTTCTCTGTGCCATACTGCACCATACGTGACTGTTTACAGAGCGATTGTGGATGTCGGGCTACCCGGCAAACACTTCCCTGTTTCATAGGTGCCTTGACGTCATTGTTGACATGCTTGTCCGTTGACCGGAATGCCACCTTCCATGCAGAACACGATCGTACGGACACCTGGTTGACAGTTTGTATCGTGAATTAGACACAGGACGGAGAAATAGCGATTTGTTGCTTTAATTTTGGACCCCAGTGTATATAATAGTAGGCTACTGAGAGAGTAGTGATGGAATTGTGAGAGATAATAAATGCAAGTGTTAGGGGCTGTCCTGCGGCGGGGACGAGAGCAGAAAATTGTCGTGGTTGCGAGTTGCATTGCAGGACATAATGGCCACAGGATGCTGGAAACTCTGAAGCTCCGAATATGTAGACCGAAAATGTAACCTTTTGACAACCCCCTGTGGATATCAGAATGATCCGCTTCGGCTGCACTTATCGAGTCAGATGGACTCACATGCTCTAATAAAAACTGTAGCCCAACGGATTAATGAGAGGAAAATGATGACTCTATCTAACGAGAGACATGGGTGTTGTACCTCACAATAGGTAATAAAAAGCGAATTATCTGATTCTGAAATGAAATAATGGTCGAAATTAACCCAGTTTATCACAAAGTTCTCCGCTAACACATACACAAAGAAGATTTAATCACAGGCGCTGTCTGAGATTGAAAATATAGAGATTGACAATTACTAAAATGAAGAGATCCTACAAACTGATAGCCAGTGATGCTGTTATTAAAAATAACTAACTCCCACATATGCAGTTCATAAACCATTCTGTGTTACACTACTCACTGTGTTGTTCAATTGACCTCACTCCAGCTTGTCTCCACGTCTGAATTTCGCGGAAACTGGCGTCCTGACTTCCCCTCCTCAGCTATTTTTTAAGATTAACAGGTGAGGTGACCTATTACGACATTTGAGCAGGAGAATGCTCAGCCCGCGTCGACTAGCGCTACAACGTCGGCCCATCGTTTTTACAATGACAGAAAAGAATTCCCGAACAAAAACAACTGCGTCTTTTCTCACAGGACACAGAGAACTGCATCTGCAACTGACTTCCCACTCCACTACCTTTTGGGAAGGTGATCCATTCTCGAAGAACAAGGTTACTTTGAAATGTATTTTGACTGGATGCAACAGCTTGTAAAATCAAAGATTCTGTTCAAGCCCAGGTGCTCGTCACGGCACGTTATATGACTTCTTTGAATAGAGGCCGGAATCCCACACTGCACAGAGCACTTTAGCAGAAAAACTTGCAGGAGGCGATTTCCAGACATCTAAGCTAAACACTGCTTGTTCCGTCACGTTGTACCTGGCGCAAGTGGACACTTCTCCCGGGCCGCTCACTTTCAGCTCTGGAAGGCGAGCAAAAATTCCTGGGAGGAGGAATGGCCTTGGCCGAATTGAAGAATTCCTAGCTCGTTATGACCTTTATAAGCTATAGAAAACTGCCACCAGAAAAGAAAATTGCCTTCATTAAATATTTGTTAAATGACAGGAGTAGAACTCAGATTATGATGAATTTAAATCAATTATCAATGAAATCTGAGAGGTGCTAGTCTAGCGATGATCTGACGCAGATCAAAGAATGGTATATTGCCAATTAGTTGACCATTGAAACTTCCAGAACTATTAGCACCACAAAGTGAGATATCATATTGTGTAAAGATGAGACAGTTTTACTATTGAGGCACTATACCATGTCTGCAGCAATAAAAATAGTGAAATCGAACCATTACACACTTCTAGCAGTATGAAAGGGCTTTTCGTATTTTGCACAGTATGAGCAATTTAATTTTTGTCTGAAATGTGGATGCAAATAGTTATCATTTTCCTTGGTCTTATTATCCAAATCACTATCCAAATCCCATGGTGGTTTTTATTATTATCGAAAGTCATTGATGACATCAGAAAGTAAATATAAAACCTTCCTATGTTTGAAGATTCAGATTCGCTTCTATGTAATTAAACCCATCAACTTAAATATAAGTAACAACACTAATAATTTAAGCTTTAAGTTAATGATTGCAAGAACTTTTGAAAGGAACATAACCACACAAACTTCAGTAATTTATTTTTTATTTAACTATTTTAATTAATTTTTGCGCTTAATGTGTTTACGTGTATGTCTTAATAGTCGTGCTTTGTTTTGGTGTCAGCCTGTAGCGCTTTGTTGTTTACTTAAAGACCTTTTTATGTTATTGAAGGAATATTATTAACGAAATTGGGTATTTGAAAAGATTTGTGTATTATAATTGGTGGCCGTAAGCGTTACAGTGAGGTCATGGAGCTATTATTCATTAATTGATCAGCCTGTTAATCACCACAGTCAATAAATTCAGAATGTCATGATTGAAAACTTTGACTTAACTAGATTTTTATGTTCCTTAGACACAATATTTGCTTCTGCGCGAATAGTGACTGATTTCGTCACCACGAGTAAAACTGATTGGTAAAGAAACATAATCTTAGTTATAAGTAATTTGTTCAAAAACAAATTGTCCTGTTTAGAAATGGCGGCGGTATTTTTTCATTATTTTATAAGTATCAACTGAAATGTGTACAGTAATCAAATTTACTTAAAGTTAATAATTTTGATACCTATAATTATGTTTTCGCTATGACAGTACGGTAAACTGTCATTCTCGTAATTACTGGTGTTCTTTTCCACGTCGTGTTAATCGAAATACCTCGGAAGTGATGCGTTATCGAATTATTAGGTACACGTAAATATAGTCAAAATTAATGAATCTGAGTAAATGTGAGGGTTAGACACTAGATTAATGTCAGTGTAAAACACTTACAGAGTGTCTAGGGAGAGTGAAATCTACTCCCACTAACGCTCATGTAGTGAAGAGAAATGTGCCTCCCCTGCACCTACATCATACACACATAAGTGCGAAATTGCGACAAACGGTCGCCGTCCGTACACAGTCAGATACTGCAAGACATTCATACCTTTACGGGCTTGTGCTCTATGTCCTGATACTGACACAACCAATATCTTCCTGCCCCAGTTGTAGAATATACGTAATCTAGTACACTTATCAAAAGAATTTTATCGGCACGCATAATACTGTACTTTGATTCAGAGTACAAGATCAGTTTATTAGAACCACAAGTTGTATTAGACCTAGTCTTTGACTATGGATACTACATAACAGCGATTTGAATTATCACTTCTTATCTATTACAGATAAAAGATCACTGAATACCGACGGTTTAATAATGATTGATGGCGTTGTTATTAAATGAAACAACAATTTTACTGTTACTAGTCACTGTTTATTTATCTCCTTGAGGCGTTTCAAAGGTTTAAATCTCTGCCGCGCGGTCTAGGGGCGTCTTGTCACGGTCCACGCGGCTTCCCCCGTCTGAGGTTCGATTCCTCCCTCGGGTAAGGGTGTGTGTGTTGTCATTGGCGTAAGTTAGTTTAAGTTAGATTAAGTAGTGTGTAAGCTTGGGACCGATAACCTCAGCAGTTTCGACCCATAAGATCTTACCACAAATTTCCAATTTTAAACCTCCAACATCAGGTGGATTTACATTTGTTAGTATGACATTTGTGTGTGTGTTGTGTTACGATTATTTGGAGGAGCTTGTCGCACTGTCTAGTGGAGAAACAAAAAACTATTTCAGAACATGGTTTTGGGTTTCTTTTGACAAAAAATTAAACGTATATCTAACGGTAAAAGTAAAATAAGTAAAATAGCGTACCTCCTGTGGTCACAGGTTCCTTTCACTGTCGTAACACATCACATGTATACTGTCATATTTTGTAAACAAATATGGCGTCTGGAAACTATTGGGTGCAAGGATCGTATAGCAGAAGAGAAAACAATATGACAAAGTACAAAGAATATACATCGTAACAACATTATTACAGAATAAATTTTAAAGGATTTAGAGATGTTTGTTTTGAGGTGTCGAATTCATGCGTTGGAATGTAGAACGGTCGCTGATGAGGTCCTACTCGGATATAAAAAAAAAATGCTTACCTCTCTCTGACGTTAAATTTTAAACCATCACCTACGCTTACGTAATTTCAGAATTATTGTATCGATGTGGACACTAGATAGAAAAGAGCAGGAAGAGGGGAGAATGTTAATGTTAAACATCTTGCCGAGTTGACGTTATTAGAGACGGAGACATCGCCGGCGAAGCAAATCAGAACTGAAATTCGCGTTAATTGATTTACAAGAATCATATAAAATGTAAATGTGAAAGGTCAGATGGAGATCTGAAGCTTCTCATTCTGACTCTGAGTCCCTTGTGTTAATCACTTCGCTATCTCAATCGTTGTCAAACTGCAGTCTTGATGCAACGCATTGTTCAAAATTATCGCAGACTCCGCCATTCAGTGTATTCTGTTTCAGTTTTCGATAGCTTTTTAGATTTCTGATAATAAACATCACTTCTCCGTCATAGCTTCTATCCACGCGTTTCATATCGTGTCGGTTCACTCACAAATAGAATATGAGTATTTAAACCATCATCGAACAGAATGGCAGTTAGTAGGACACTTTGTAATAAGCAGCACTTCTTGGTGCTCTCACTAAGGCGTGTAGTGTGGAATCAGTGTTCGCTTATTGTAAACTAGCAGAACATCCGAAGATTTCACATTTGTTGTCGTGTGAAAAGCTGAAATATAGACATGGAGTCAGTTCAAGGTGTGAGTCTAATACACTGACGGAAAAAAATTGCAAGACCGAAAATAATCACAGTGCAGTAAAGAAATATTAGGAATTCGTTGTCATATTTAGGTGATTAACACTGTAAGATCACAGGTTAATGGAAGCGCGAGATAAGTCATTGTAAATGTGAAACGCTGGTGCATTACTAATCGGTGTAACCGCCAGAATATTGAATGCAAGCACGAAAACGAGCATGCATTGTGCTGTACAGATGCCGGGTGTCAGTTTGTGCGAAGGAGATCCATGCCTGTTGCATGTGATCGATCAAAACGGCACTGTTAATGCTAATTCTGGATGACGCAGGAGTTGTCGTTCGATGATGTCCTGTATATGCTCGATTCGAAACAGATCTGATCATCGAGCAGGTCAAAGCAAACCGTGAACACAGAGTATGTTGGGCTACAACAGCGGTATATGGGCGAGCGTTATCCTGTTAGAAAACACTTCTTAGAATGCTGTTCATGAATGGCAGCTCAACAGGACGAATCACCAGACTGAAGTGCAGAAATGCAGTCATGGTGCGTGGGATAACCACGAGATTACTCCTGCTGTTCCGTTTTAAGGAAAGTCGTAGGACGGATGTACGCAATTATAGAACTACATCGTCGACGTCAGTCTGTTGCAGAATTATGGAAGATTTTTTATGCTCAAGAGTTATGGCGTTTATGGAGAATGAAAATATCCTGCCTACAAATCAACATGGATTCCGCGAACAGATATCGTGTGAAACTCAGCTCTCTCTTTTCTTCAAATGGTTCAAATGGCTCTG
Source organism: Schistocerca piceifrons (assembly GCF_021461385.2). NCBI lineage: Eukaryota > Metazoa > Arthropoda > Insecta > Orthoptera > Acrididae > Schistocerca > Schistocerca piceifrons. The sequence continues at coordinate 261,316,262 of NC_060145.1, read as the reverse complement.
AGCACTATGGGACTTAACTTCTGAGGTCATCAGTTCCCTAGAACTTAGAACTACTTAAACCTAACTAAAATAAGGACATCACACACATCCATGCCCGAGGCAGGATTCGAACCTGCGACCGTAGTGGTTGCGCGGTCCCAGATTGTAGCGCCTAGAATCGCTCGGTCACTCTGGCCGACCGAAACAGAATCTACCGTAAAATATCTAGGAGTAACCATCCAGAGCGACCTTAAGTGGAAGGACCACACAAAACAAATATTGAGAAAAGCTGAGATTCATAGGAAGAATCTTAAGTAAATGTAACTCATCCACCAAGAAAGTTGCTTTTAAGGCGCTCATTCGACCTATTCTTGAGTTTTGTTCATCTGTTTTGGATCCATACCAGATAGGACTGATAGAAGAGATAAGATCCAACAAAGAGCGGCACATTTCGTCATGCAATTGCTTAGCTGGCGCGAGAGAGTTACGGAGATGCACTATAAAATACGTTGGCAGACGTAATAAGAGAGGCGAGAAACCACTTACTGGGGAGAGTCGGACTACATATTACTTTTCCTCACATACATCTAGCGTATTGACAACGAGGAGAAAATTCGAGAAATTAGAGCTATTTGCGAGTGGCACAGAGTCGGAAGGCTCAGTTAGAGGTAAAAAAGTACACTCCGCCACACAGCACTAGGTGGCTTGCGGAATATGACGTAGACATAGATGAAATCGTACCCCAGACCATGAAACGTCCCCTTAGAAAAATTATGAATTACTGTGCTGGTAAATCTCTTACGTTATTTGATTTACAAACAGCTGAGCAAAACTCAACGTACTCAGACAGTTTTCTCTTTACTTATTCTTATCATCACTAAACTGGCACACAATATTTTTAGCGCAACGCAGTCTGAATTTCAAAAACCCCTACAAAAGAATGGCCCTGACTAACAATAACCTATACCTTTCATGAATCACTTACCTCACAAAAACCGTTACTCGAACTACTGCAATACAACGAGCGCCAATACTGCCAGCTAAATAAAAGATTCAAACTACTGAAGGCACTAACTAGTGATAGGCATGGTTAGCAAATGAAAGATTTTGATAGAGAACAAACAATGTATTTACCTTAATAGTGTTCAAAAGTCATAATAATATATATCAGTTCATGTCATTCAGTCTTACAAATTTCCTTTTTCTGATGGACACACGTCCAGATCGTCCGCTCTCAAAACTCTACCATCTCTCTCCCCACATCCACCACTGCTGGCGGCTCACCTCCAACTGCGCAACGCTACGCGCCGTTCACATCCAACTGTCCAACACTACAGTAGCAAATACTCCAACAATGCAAACCAGCCACAGACTGCACACAGCACAGCCAGTGATTTTCATACAGAGCGCTACGTGGCGTTACCAACATAAAAACCTGAACAGGCTACTTACAACCACAGCTCTAGACGTAGGTCCAGCACGTGTAGCACGCAGACAGTTTGGTTGCCAGCCCTCAACTGGATTCCTCCTAACCAACGTACGGCCACCACTGGCACCGAGGAAGAATCACCTTCGATCAGAAAACAGGACAGACCTCAGCCCTTTTCTCCAATGAGCTCTCGCTTGACACCAATGAAGTCGCAGATGGCGTTGGTTTGGGGTTAGTGGAATGCACTCCACAGGGATTCTGGCTCGGGGCAGTCCTTGAAGCAACCGGTTTGTTGTTACGTTGTGTTACTGTGGTGCCAACTTCTAACAACCCTACCACAACAAAGTTCAAAATTTAATAATGATTGTGGTGTTGCTCACGCTGCAAAATACTGCATTTTCGGGCAACAACAAAGCTATTATGTGGCAGGTATCATTAGAGCACAGTTAATAACGTCATTTCATATAATAATGAATAAACTAGGCACTCATCTTTTCGTGTTTCCCACGCTGGTCTCGTTGTAAAATCATGGCTCAATCGTCGAAAATCTAGGTGGTGATGGTTCCAAGCTCGGATGCAAAGAGGTCTAGGTTTTATTCTGCTATATTCAAAAGTTTTTTGGATGTGTTTCACAAACCATTCTTGAAGATTAAACCTTTGAAAGTTAACCCAATGGTGATGTAAAAAATAATCAGCACTCCGAATTTAAGTTACACTTCCTTTTTATTCCTTTGGTTGCAATATCGCGTAACACACAAAACATCACTTCACAATACAAAACATACTTGAAAACATCTTCCTCACTGTTAAAGTTCACATTTTATAAGCTGACTACGTTATGCGTCTTTCGAACATGACGTCCAAGACTTGGACTTTCTCAAGGCCCGACTCTCTAATTCTCTAATAATCGCTTACTCGCCCAAAAATCAGAGTTACAAGTACGGCAAAGGTGATAGTGACTAAAGAAAGAATACACATAAGAATAATATCATTGCAACATAAACATATCGATGTATCAAAGGACCTCTACATTAATGAAATCAAATCTGAATGTTGTCTCAGAAACATGTTAACTACTTTACAGAAAAAAGTAGAGTATTGCTGGTATCGAGAGGTTCAGGTGAGGTGCCGTAATGGTTACGTAATTCAAGTACCATTACAAACTGCAGCTCAAATTGCTCAGCAGAAGCAGTAAAATGCGGCTGAGCCATACGCCAAATACAACAGTCTTCCCTCTCAGTAATGGCATGTGATTGTCCGGAGCCCGGGCCCATACATTGAAACTTCCTTATTTAAATAAATTTTTTATTTAAATAGAAATCACTAAGAAGGTGAAACTTCTACGTTATTTCATTCTGAAACTTATGAGTGAAACTAAATGCAAGTGTACTTGCTTAAACTGCTGAGTGAAATCGAACGTAATCTCATTTTACTTGCCTTTATCGTTTCATTTCCTACTTACAGAATTATTCCTGACAAATACAACTCAAATGCAATCTGACTGCTCAAAAATGATAACCTGACCTCAAATAATTAATACAAAACAATGGTTCTGAATAAGAAGATCCCGGCGGAGGTTCGAGTCCTCCCTTGGGCATGGATGTGTGTGTTTGTCCTTAGGATAATTTAGGTTAAGTAGTGTGTAAGCTTAGGGACTGATGACCTTAGCAGTTAAGTCCCATAAGATTTCACACACATTTGAACATTTTTTGAATAAGAAGAAATCCTAACAATTACCTATACATTTCATAAGTCGCTTCCCTCACAGAAAATCTTCATTACACCAACTACAGCAATGAAGCAAACACCAATGACGCCAGCCAAATAAAAGATTCTAACAACTGAAGGCTCTAACTACTAGTAGGCATGTGGTTAGCAAAGGACAGATTTTGTTGCAGAGCAAACAATGTATTTAGCAGATTTTACCCAAATCAAGTGACAACCAGTTCAAAAAAAATTATGTTATCATCAGTAATAAATCTCCATGACGGATAAACATCCAGACCGCCCGCTCGCGCTAATACTGCAAACCTCCAACACTGCTAATTATTATCCTCTAACCTCCATCACTGCCTACTACTCACTACCAACTGCCATCACTGCTGGCTGTTCACCTCCTACTGCGGGTCCGACCAGCCACAGAGTCTCTTAGAGTGCGCACAGCGCTGCCAGACTTATTAATGCAGAGCGCTACATAGCGCTGCCAACATACAAACACATAAACACCCTACTTACAACATTCTCGTGACCACCGCTACCAGAAATTATGTACATTGGTTACATTTCTTCCAAGTCTTTCTTCAATAAGGCAGAAAGAACATGCAGCTTCTCGTAGCCCTATTATACCACCTCGTTCAAATTCACTGGTGTATTGATAATGGTGACTTTGTCGCCTTAAAGTCACTTTTGAGTAACATCAACCCACCACGTCCAATCTAAAGGTAGCTAACGCTCACGACCGTTACTGCGTATATTTAAAGCACACTTGATTTGCATCCTCATAGTGGCGCAACTAGCGCCATTACGCGAATGGCGCAAAATTGGATGAGACATCATCTCTTAGACATTATCTTTCATATGTACACTCATGTTCATAAACTAAGGAAAATGCTGATACATGGTGAAACAACTCTCTGATGGACGATTTGCGGGTTTAAATCACCTCGGGGTGCGACCATGCCGTGCACTGGACCTGCGGTCGTCGCACGGTGGCACTGGCAGCAGTCCACATACGCAGAGGTGTGTTGGTGGATGGCAGGGTACGGTGCAGTGAGTAAGTGTGCAGACGTTTTCAGACGTGCTAATGGTGACTCTGTGTTGAAAATGGTTCAAAGAACACATATTAATGACGTTATGAGGGGTAGAATACTAGCGCGACTGGAGGCTGGTCAAACACAGCAGGTCGTGGCGCAGGCCCTACATGTGCCACAAAGTGTGATCTCAAAATTATGGCAACGATTCCAGCAGACAGGGAACGTGTCCAGGCGCTACAGTACGGGATGTCCACCGTGTACAACACCACAAGAAGTCCGATATCTCACCATCGGTGCCCGCAGACGGCCACGGATTACTGCAGATAGCCTTTCTCGGGACCTTACTGCAGCCACTGGAACAGTTATCTTCAAACACACTGACTGAACAGACTGGTTTATTCGCCCGGAGGCCTGCAAGGTGAATTCCACTGACCCCTGGTCACAGGTTATGTCCACGGACGAGTCCAGGTATAGTCTGAACATAGATTCTCGTCGGGTTTTCATTTGGCGTGAACCAGGAAACAGATACCGACCCCTTAATGTCCTTGAAAGGGACCTGTATGGAGGTCGTGGTTTGATGGTGTGGGGTGGGATTATGATAGGTACACGTACATCCCTGCATGTCTTTGACAGAGGAACTGTAACAGATCAGGTGTATGGGGACGTCATTTTGCATCAGTATGTCCGCCTTTTCAGGGGTGCAGTGGGTTCCACCTTCCTCCTGATGGATGATAACGCACGGCCACACCGAGCTGCCATCGTCGAGGAGTACCTTGAAACAGAAGATATCAGGCGAACGGAGTTGCCTGCCTGTTCTCCAGATCTAAACCCCATCGAGCACGTCTGGGATGCTCTCGGTCGACGTATCGCTGCACGTCTTCAAACCCCTACGACACTTCAGGAGCTCCGACAGGCACTGGTGCAAGAATGGGAGGCTATACCCCAGCAGCTGCTCGACCACCTGATCCAGAGTATGCCAATCAGTTGTGCGACCTGTGAACGTGTAAATGGTGATCATATCCCATATTGATGTCGGGGTACATGCGCAGGAATCAGCGGCGTTTTGTAGCACATATGTTTCGGGACGGTTTTCTCAACTTATCACCAATACCGTGGACTTACAGATATGTGTCGTGTGTGTTTTTATGTCCCTATGCTATTAGCGCCAGTTTTGTGTAGTGCCACATTGTGTGGCTCCACATTCTGCGATTATCCTTAATTTGTGAGCATGAGTGTAGAAACATGCGTATCAACTTTCGTTTATGTAGCACAACTACTTCTTGGTGTTACGATTTTTTTCCGTCAGTGTATACCATGTAGGAGACACACATCACACACACACATGGAGTGAGAGAGAGCGAGAGAGAGAGAGAGAGAGAGAGAGAGAGAGAGAGAGAGAGAGAGAGAAAGAGATTAGATTTATAAAGTTAGATTGCTTTGTAAGTAGATTGATGGAAATTTCACCTCCGCTTTCCCTACTGTAGTTTCAAAAGCCCCGCCGACAGCAGCCACTATAAAAGTTAGGGCACGCTTCTATTGCAGTTTTCCCCGATGCTATCTCAGCTCCGAAATTACAGGAGAAAGCCCGCTCCCGCGCGTTTTGTTGTGTGGAACGAAATGGCTCACCTGTGCCCATCTCGCACTCGGGCCACTGGCTTAAAAGTTCATCTGTCACTAATCTCTGGCACGAATTTTCAGAGGCAACATTTTATCATCATAAGTGCCGCTGTCAAAGGAAACTGCAACGAAAATGCCGCCACTCTGTAAGGACAACGGTCCCTCCTCAAAGAGATATTCTGACACGGAGGGGACTCTATGGTTTAGTGTTTCCTTGACGTCGAGGTCATTACAGAGGGACTACAGAGTCAGATTTGACTGTGTTGGGGAAGAAAACAGGCTGCATCCTTTTTCAAGAAAGTAGGAATTCGTCTTAATCGATCGTGGGAAACCGAATCGAGAATGCCTGGGTAGAAATTTGAGTTTAGTTTCTCCTCTGTGTTAACCACTGAGGTATCTTTTCTTACATTTTCAGCTTATATCGCTTCCGTTATGCCATTCTTGCCATATTTACGCGTCATTACTGTGAAGTTGAGTTGAGTAGATGATAAAAAGTAATGAGATTTTCCTCTCGGACAATCGAGGTTTGTGATTTTTCATAGAGATGGCCACCTACATCTAACGAAGAACAGCCCACCAAAGTGAATATTCCTACTTAATACTAATACAACTAGTATATATTATGTGTTCCAGACGCTATACGATACTGCACTTTTCTTATCAGTTTAATTGAGCACTTTGCGCTTCAAAAAAATGGTTCCGAGTACTATGGGACTTAACATCTGAGGTCATCAGTCCCCTAGAAGTGAGAACTACTTAAACCTAACTAACCTAAGGACATCACACACATCCATGCCCGAGGCAGGATTCGAACCTGCGACCGCAGCAGTCGCGCGATTCCAGTCTGAAGCGTCTAGAGCCGCTCGGCCACAGCCTTTGCGCTTCGTTCATCTTGATATTCAATATATTTGTTTATACGTTTTTTATGTTTGTTGATGGGTCCGCGTTGTGCTTGTCGCATAAATTGAGCACTAGATAAAGCTTACACCAGTAAACGTAAGACTGTAACACAGCTAACCAGAAATTAAATATGGTTTACTTTTTCGGTGGCTATTTACAAAAAATATTATCAGGAGGAGTTTCGACATCAGATTGCCGTCATCAAGTACCATATTTGAACTTTTACTAATGCTCGTCAGTTTCATAGTAGTTACTAATCTCTCTTGTAGCAGGTTGTAAATGTCTTACCTCCGCATCAAAACGTAACAGTGCGTTAATCAAAGACAAACAGTTAAATTGGTACGCCACTACGTACACAACTGCATTCTACCACTGAAAAGGTATTCAGTAATCAAACAGAAATTCCATTTACACCTCTTCGCTACCACGACCGGTTTTAGCAAGGGTCGAGCCGTAATTAGAAACTGGAACCGGTGTTTGGTTTCTAAATATTTTAACTGTTCTAAAATACCATTTCCTACAGTTACAGTCGTAAAGATGACGGAATGAAATTTTCTTTTCGATTATACTATGTTCATGTATATCTGAGAGCGGAAACTATTATCTCAAATTTTCCGTTTTCTAATACAATAATTTTACTAATTCATTTAAGTCAAAGAAGTCCGATTGTCAAGTATAACCTCTACCCACACAATTTCGCAGGAATTATCTACTTCAGTTTCACTACAGTGTGAAGTATTTCTGACAGCAATAAATACTTTACCACCAACTGTATATAATCTATGATTTCTGAACACTGACAGGTCATTTCATAAAATTTCGGCTGAACTTATTTCCGTCTTTAGCCAGCTTTCCGTATCTATAACTATTTAAGCTTCAGTGCTTTCTATTAGGGCTTGGAGCTCTGGTTCTTTCCCAACACAGGTACGACGATTTACAACTACAATACCTATCGTTTCTACAACTACCTTACTGTGGTTTACCTGCTCCCTTTTAGACGGACGCCCTTTCTGTGGTTTCCTGGGACCATATAACCTAAAAAAAAAAACACCCAATCCCTTCCACACAGCCCCCTCTACCCGTGTAGCCGATTCCTGTGTGTAGTGGACTCCTGACCTATTAAGCGGAACCCGGAAACCCACCACTCGATGGCGCAAGTCAAAGAACCTGCAGCCTCCACGGTCACAGAACCGCCTGAGCCTCTGATTCAGACCCTCCACTCATCTCTGCACAAAAGGACCACAGTCGATTCTATCGACAATGCTCCAGGAGGTGAGCGCTAGCCGCTCAAAACCAGACAGAATATCTTTTGATCCAAAGCGACACACGTCATTGGTACCGGCATGAGCCACCACCTGCAATTGGCTGCGTCCTGTACTCTTCATGCCCTCCGGTATGCACACGGAGTGCACACTGGCTTCCTTCCCCTCCTTGACAACCATGTTCCACTAGAGTCTGTCATGTGCTGGAACAAAATATTTTGCAGTGCTATCTGAAAACGGCCCAAAAGGCCACTACGTGGCTAATGGTGGAGCTCCCAACTACCAGAAAACCCACCCTCTGTGAATTCCCAGACCTTGTGGGCCGAGAAGCTTCCTCTGGAACAGGGTGGACGACTGTATCTGGCTTAGAGACATCGTCAGCCACAGATAACGCCCGAAACCTGTTCGTCAAACGAACAGGGGAGGCCCTGCGTTCGGCTCTTCGGGAAGTCTTTCGCTGCCTGCCAGATTTTGGAATGATCTCCCACGTACGGGCTTTCTGAAAGAAAATGTGATGATGATGTAGTGGCCCTCAACTACGTATCCTCAGACTCAGAGCTGAAATATTAAAAGTTTTGGCCGGTTTCGTTTTCTAAGGGCTGGGATACGTAGATGCTGCATTACAAGCCAAATACTGCTGAGTCTACAGTATACAGTATGAATATACACATGACTCGAATGGTCGAAGGTTCCTGTCACTCGGCAATTGCGAATTTTGAACGCAATGCAGACATTTATAAGTGAAAGATTGAAATTATATAAAATCTGCATGTACTATCTTAACGACTTTAAAAAAATGGCTCTGAGCACTATGGGACTTAACATCTGAGGTCATCAGTCCCGTAGAACTTAGAACTACTTAAACCTAACTAATCTAAGGACATCACACACATCCAGGCCCGAGGCAGGATTCGAACCTGCGACCGTAGCGGTCGCACGGTTCCAGACTGAAGACCCTAGAACCGATTGGCCACAACGGCCGGTCTATGAAGCTCACTCACAACGGAACGGTCCAATCCGATATGTAGAAACCTGCTCTGAAATTTTTTATACAGGAAGAATACATCGAAAGGAACGGAGTATCAAAATTTTAGTTGCTAAGACACAGTGCAACATTTAAAATGGTGAAAATTGTCAAATGCGTAACTCGTCGGGCGGCTCGAGAAATGTACAGTCCTGCCGTAACTGTAGCAGACAGCACATTCACAACACAGCAGATGCATGTCCTTGGTTGACGGCACTATGGTAAACAGGGAACACGACGCACGTGATCGTAATTTGTAAAATGAATTTCAGTTCCGTTGATAGTTTTTCTGACACAGTTGGTCACAGTTACTATTCACTCAAATTTGCAACTCATAAGAATTAGCAGTTGCCTTTGCGGTATCGCTAAGTGTTAACAACGGAGGAGAAACTAAATTTTTAAGGGCCATCATATTCACCGTTAACTGTAGAAATTATTTATATCACAATTGCAGTTTCGGCCTTTTGGGCCGTTTTCAGATAGCACTGCAAAATATTTTGTTCCAGCACATGACAGACTCTAAAGTCAACCGACATGTGTAAATGTCATCATCGAAAATAAGCATTTTCACTGTAGAAATACCATAATATCGGAAGTGGGAGAAACTCTGTACATCTTTTGATGTTACAGTATTTCCACAGTGGAAAGGATTATTTTTGACGATGATATGTACATGTGCCGGAGGATTTTAAAGTCTGGCATGTGCTGAAACAAAATATTTTGCAATACAACTTGAAAATGGCCCAGAGGTAAAAATTGCAACTGTAGAATAAATAATTTCTACAATCAACGACGAATATGATGGCCTTTAAAAAAATTCTACATGACTGTAAACCCCGCCCATGGGATGTTAAAACTAAATTTATTTTCTTTGTGATTTCTTCGTATGTGCTTGCTAAAAACAGCTGTCTTTATGCAGCTTCCAGAGTTTCACAAAAAAGGGGAGTCCAGTTAATGTCTTCAATCTTGCAAATATGATATACGGAGAATGTGGTATGCAATCGAAATCATCTACTTCTCCTGAAGGCCTATACACGTGTCATCTATTACGTAATTTGTTGGACGTTCATTAGAATAATTGTGGAAACATTATAAGAAAGAGGAAATAACGTGGACAGTCCCATGAATTGTAGTTCGAACGATGATTGTTGTGCTATTTAAAGTCTGTAACAAGAAACAAGTACCTTCTAAGCCCAGAGATCACATATACATTAAAAGCTATCAGTGATAAAGAAAAGGATACAATGTTTTTATTTGAACTAAGGTGGGAGAAAACGCTTAAACTTAAGCAGAGCGCAGCGCCGATTTCATTTCGTAATACCTGAACATGAACTGTATAGCTCGAAGAAAGATTTACACGAAGTACTAAATATACGGCAAAGTGAAATTTGCAAATGTGTGAAGAAAAAGCTATTCGAATGATTTAGAATTGCTAGTGAAAGTAAATGCACAGTTTCCAAGGGATATCTACGAGACGGGCACTTTGAATTGCAAGTGAGATGAACATTACTGACGTCCCGGCTTTTTTTTGACCTGGTCAAATATATTCAAAAAATTATACGGAAAAGCAAGTCCTACCTCAAGTAAGTGTGTGGTGGAGATGTCATTAATAGGTGAAACTACGCAGAAATTCGTAGCTCACGTGCGGGCAAAGCTTCTTGTTATCGCCTAAAATGCTGTGTATAAAGCCAGTCAACCACGTTCCGTGCAAGAACTGCATTCAAAACTGCTCTTTATCGTTTCTAGCGAAAAAAAAAAAGACTGAGTCGCTTGTGAAGTCGATGAATACTATGACACATTTGTGTACAGCAATGCCAGTGGTGAGTATCAGTGGATTAATGATTCCGCTACAATGTATCTGCCTTCAGGAACATGAAGCAAATTAGGACCAAAAATTAAAAAAAAAAGTGTTTCATTGCGAAAATCTAATCTACGAAGCAAAATCTAGTAAAACGGCAGAGAATAATTTTCAGTGTTACGTCCGAAATGTCTTCTTACCATTTGAGTAGAATAATTCATTGCTTTTGTCGGACACTTTGCCTGGACATACTGACACTTCTGTCTTCAGGATGACAACGAAAAGATTGTTATTAGAATTCGGATTCCACTCGTAACTAATCGTGTGATTCAACCTCTCGATAAAAAGATATTTCAACACTGTAAAGAATTTTCCAGAAAATTATCAGACAGTTTCCGATAGCGCTTTGTAGTTTCTCGTTCAACAGCGGAACCGTACTGTTATATTTCAGTCATTTCTGCAGTGTTCACATCACCACATTTTGTGAATGTAATTAAGTGTGCCTGGTACACAGCATAGAATGCAAACAACAGCCACGTCCGCGTTTTACTGCATTCCATGTCGATCTAAATAAAATTAGCAGTTACAGTTAAGTGCCCGACTTTCATCAGGTGTGGCTGGTGTAACGAAAAATGTTTGTTTTTGTTATCCAGTAGACACTTCGCATTTTTGTGACGACAACAGGGAATAAACAATGAACTGTTTCATTGACAGTGAAATGTACATTATTACCAAATTGTCATAAGTACTGAGCTGCAGCAATTGTTGTAAAATGTCAACAAACTAAAGTCCTGATTGGTGGAAGTCGTCTGTAACGTAACATCATACGCTGCTCAGTTGTTTTCCTCTGCTAGTCACTTGTTTAACAATTAAATCTTCAACAGTTTAACTGTTAGTAATAATGAAAGTTATTCAAAAAATTAATGACCTGAGACATTTCTGATGTGGTTCAAGTGCTCAAAATTAGAATGTGTGTACTTTGGACTTCGTGCTACGCGGCGTCTCGTTCTCTTGTGACGGGAAGTGGCAAGACTGGAACTGGAAAGATTGGGAACGTGTACGGGAGTTAATGAGCTCGATGTTGAGCGCCTCACAAACCAACATCATCATCATCGTTCTCTTGTCACAGCTGCATCTGCTTATTCGGCGATTCGCGCTCTCGGCAGGAATGGCTGTAATTTGCTGTTATTCTTGCGGTAAAAATGAATATAACATTTTTTTACAAAAATATTTGCAGAGAACCTTAGCAGCTAAAAGTTAACCAGAGCATTTCTTTCAGTATATCCTTGTTGTGTAAAAAATTTTACCGTTGGTTTTGGCATGTAAGATTGGACGATTCTCTTGTCAGTAATAGTGACTGATCAGATTTTTATAATGCATTTTAATAATAATATAGGTTTCAGAACAGGTCGCATATATATTTGGCATGTGAGAGCAGAGAGATGGCTCTGAGCACTATGGGACTCAACATCTGTGGTCATAAGTCACGTAGAACTTAGAACTACTTAAACCTAACTAACCTAAGGACATCACACACATCCATGCCCAAGGCAGGATTCGAACCTGCGACCGTAGCGGTCACGCGGTTCCAGACTGAAGCGCCTTTAACCGCATGGCCACACCGGCCGGCGAGCAGAGAGAGAGAGCTTTTTTATTTTTATCTCTATTTTACTTTCTGCAGCTTTGCTGCAGCATATGACTAGGTTTCTTGTGGTACTTTTACAAATTTTAGTTTCTCACTCACTTTTTTCTAAGAAAGCCAGAGATTTTAACCTTCTTAAATCCCCCGAGCCATATATTTTTATGTATTTTAATCTTTGTACAAGATCTTTTTTGAAGGATCAAGCAAATGGGAAACATTTTAAATATAGCATTTACTGCTTCCTCATTCAGCTTTTTTATCAGAAAGTGTACGTTAGAGTTTAGTTTGCTATGACAAACCTCGATAACGTTCGCAGGGGCGGTGGGGGGGGGGGGGGGTATCATATTACAACTGGATAAAATGACTTCAGAAATCAGCGAATATATTACTCCAACAAATTCAATCATTTTTTAAATAATTATATATCAATATAGGATACAATGTATTTTAACACGTTTTAATAAAAGAATAAGAGCGGAAAATAGCTTACTATCTAAACCAATAATATCATTTAACTTAAAATAGGCATCGTATTATTTATTAAAACGTTTTAAAATCTTCCCACATTTCAATATTGGTGTATTAGCATTTTCCGTCCATTGACTGACGGTATAGTCTGCGAATCTCAAGACATTTTCCCACTGGTCATTTCCTCTGTTATTGCCAACCACGCTCCGTCAACACTGTTTGATCGAACCTGTGCAACTGCAGCAAATACTGCAATCTTCCACAGAGATTGGTTGAAGTGAAAATTGCGACCGGAAAGGGATGTTTCAGGGAACTTTGTTTTCATACCATTAATTGTAGCCATTTCAATGTCTAGCACTGCAGTTTTCGGTGACAACGTAGGCATCTCATTTTTGAATCCAGGAAAAAGCCTTCCATATGTATTTTGACTTTTGTGTGGGAGAAATGCAAATAAGACAGAAAATACCACTGTTTTTTCTTCTGTGCTTCCGATGCGAAAGTGTATGGTGTACAGTTGTCTGAACTGTTTCGAACAGCTTTCAAATGTCCCGCCCATAAGAACAGTTCCAGTTTCGCACAGCATTTTCTCCACTTCTTCACAACAGAACACCAGGATTCTTTTGTCAGGATCAGACCAATGGTCAATTTTCAAAACACCACTACCTTCAGTTAATTTCAAAATATCGTCGCTCAGTTGAATCTCCGAAGTAGTACCAGAGCACTTGATCGTCCCAGTAGCTTACCTTCTTGATTTACACAATGCAGTCTTGGAGTTCTCATAATTCGGCTCATTTGCAATGAAATCTAAATATTTATCTTTCAGATTTAGAAATTCCTCCTTAAAAACTTAGGAAACAGGCACTGCTTTTTCTTCGTGGGCTCTTTTCATGCAGTTATGCATTCGTTTCTTAACTTGCACAGCTGCTTCGTGATGTGGGCAGAAATTTTGCTGTTCAGCGATGATTTTACCATTTGCGATTTTTAAACGACTTCAGCACTTACTTCTTTCGGAAATCACACACAACCGTTTCGTATCCTAATCCCATTTCTTGCGCACTCTGTTGCGATCACCATCCTTTAGAAGTCACGGCTTCGCTGTCGTTGTTGTAATTATTACCAGTACTCGAGCAGCTCGCGCACACGTAAATTCTCGGCGAGGGCTCTTCCAGACTGATTGTGACAACGCCTCCGCTGCTGCTGCTGCTGCTGCTGCTGCCCAACTACTGGCGTAAAACTGGGGGAAAACTGCCTGGTCAAAAGACCCATTGTATTTGCGGCACCTACAAGAGGGTCGCAAACACCACGGTCCGAAAGCCTTCTATACTACGCTGAGCTTGTGCGAGAGTGTACTTTGTATTGCTTTTATTGTTACAGATCTCCTCTCGGTCTATTAGAGTCACATTTTATAAACTGATTTACGAAACTGATAACTGAAATCTTTTCTTGGGATACTCTCCTCGAAGCCCACGGGGCCCTTTCTATATTTTACTGCTCATAAAAAGAATTTAATGTTTTTCCAGTTGATAATATTAAACTCGTTGTTATAGAACTAGTGTGTGTAGTGTCTCTGTTTGTATGTCTGTGAAGTACTATTCCGTGCGGCGCCGACGACCTCCAGAACGTACGTAATTTCGTACACGTAGACAAGTTACTCTCGCGGTGGAAAAGCAGCTGCCGACTCCGACGGTTGCCTGTAAAATTCTTGAAATGTAAGCGAAAGAAAACTTCTATAGGATTTTCCCCAACTGGAACACTGCCATTCGCATTTGGTCATTCGATGATTGCTGGTGAAGTGGTTCCTGTTAGCAGAGAAAACTTTTTCTATGCTTTTGGCTTTGTTATTGAAGCAGGGTCTACAGCAAACATCGACCACCAAATTTTCGAAGTCCTATACAAGCTTGTAGTACATAATAGTTCATCACAGAATACTTTGATCAAAATTACATACGCGCAATTAAAAAGCAACAGACTGTATTATGGCCGTTACTAAACTCCACATTAACGTTACATATCGCTTGTGAATCTCAAAAAAACTTAAATTATACAATATGGCGGCTAACAATGACTGTTTCATTGCACACACTTCCTACACGTCCTCTCGTTATTCTGTCTCCTACCAAAGTCCTCTCACATTCCGATTTTATTACTTTTCTCCGCTCGCAATGGAGCAACCTTGAGTCAATGAACAAACATTTGGAATGAGTGTTTAGTTAAACAGCCTCCTTCACGAGCCAGTTTCAGCTAAGGAATGCTATAACCCCAGCTTCGTAATCAGTATTCCCTTACATTACGTAGTCATTTCATAAGTGTCGTGCCTCATAATGCTTTATTGTAATGTGATTCAGTATGTCTATTGCTTCACAATTTAGCCTGTCAAGATGTTACAGGAGCTTTTTGCCTCGGTCCTTCGTGTGAATTCAAGTGCTGTTGTCGTGGTTGCCTCTGGACTGCGCATTTCGTAGCTGTTTGGGAATTTGTAGAATTGAAGTGGATAATATATTCGTTACTTCCTGGAAAGTCAATTTCTTGTAAATTTGAGATTATGCATAGCACATGGTGTTTAGTGACCATTAAGTGTTTCGTCGCACCATCGAGTGATTAACGAGGCTAGAATCTAAACGAATTTTACAAAATATGTATTCTTTCTCATGCTACGTAAGAATTTCTGATTATTTAAATTATTTTCGGGCTGTTTTTTATTTTGTTAATTATGGGGGACCGATGTCTTCGTGGTATGCAAGACTGTAAGTGCTACTGAACATCTGCAGGGTTGATTTATAGAATTGCTCTGTTATTCATTCTTTTTCTGAGAACTTGTGTGAAAGTACACTTTTAGAATTTGTTTTGTTAATTAAATGTCCTTCGTTCCCAAATGCTTTGCCCTGGAGTGAACTATATGCGAGGTACGATGAACGGGAAGCATTTAGCTATAGGTTAATAGAGTATAAATTCGTTCCGTGTGAATAACACACACATATTTTCCTTTTCTTGGATCCTATTAGTCTGTACTGAATATCTCTTTTGCACCTGTTCATCACATGCCATCTATGTCCGCAGCTGAGACTCTGTTTATCAAAACGGAACTCCTCTCTAAAGATGAAACTACTATTTTTGCCGGGAAGGGGATGATTTACATCAAGAAATACAACGTTTTTGCAAACACATGGTCGGGATCAAGCGACTATTACAGGATCACTGCTACAAGGCGAAATATAGCATGCCTCATTTTCATTTTCATTTCAGGTTCCAGGAAGGAGTCAACTTATCTGTTAATTCCACAGTGGAGCTAGGGTGTTTCAAGTGCTGTTAGATACAAAACAGTGGAATGAAGGGTGTCGATTTCCTCTGTGCAGTCGTAAACGTTATCTGGTATGTGTCTTTGTTCAAATATTAGTTTTTTATTAATTCCATTGCGCTTAGTTATTCAATATTAATCAGACGCAATATAAGTTATTAATCAATTGCGGTTTTGCATTCACTATCACTCCACTGTGCATACACCACGCAGCTACCCACAGTGTGATCTGTAATTATCGTGTGGTAACGAAACTTGGCAAGTATTCCAATGCGTTAATGCGGAACCGACTTTCGCTTGGGGAAAAAAAACTAATGCCACTTTTGGCTATCAGGTGCAAATCTGACGTGTACAGTATTTCGTCGACGTCTCCGATGTTCATACCGAACAAATTGTTAAGTGGCGCTAAATAGTAACATCAACATGGCTTCCTGGCTTGCTTGACCATTACTGCTCATGTCCCGTTCCTAATCCATTACGTATGGAAACGTTTCTATGCGTCTCTCTTGCATTCACGACGCCAGATTTGCACCTGGCGACCAAATTTGGAACTAATTTTGTATGAGCGTAGATCGGATCCTCATGAACGCACTGGAATGTCTGCCATGTTTCGCTGTCATACTGTTATTACAGCCCACACTGGAACTCTGTGAGTAGCGGCACTTGAATAGTAACCATACAGTATACTCAGTCGAATATCCCCTATATTTAATAAGAATCAGAATAAATTTTTATCAGTTTAAAATAACACACAACCTGCAACTGATGTAACTTTAAACAGTGTTCTCACGTAGTAAAGAATTGCTTTGTTGCTTTCAGTGTGAAAGATGTACAGGTTAGCCATATTAGAGTTCTTCTCTGATAAAAAAAACATGTTTTTAGGGAACTATGCTACATACAGCTATGCGGTTGTTGCAAACGGTAGCTCAGCCCAGAGTTCTTTTTGTGGAAACACTTCCAAACATGTGCTTCTTTTGTGTCCGTAGAATTTTTGTACTTAATTTTCCCCCATGTCTTCACCAACATGTCCTCCGTCACCACTTCTCCAACATCTCGTACTCGTGCTGTAAGAGGTTGCACATCTCAAACTGATGGACTGAACACATTATCCTTAACGTAACCCCACAAAAATGTTCAAGCGGGTTATGTGTGGCGAACGTGGTGGCCTTGGTGTCACACTGTCACTATCGACTCACCGAGTGCCTTAACGTGCCGCTTCCGGGAAAAAGGGAGAGAAACCAGACACGAATCGAATATGCCTCTAGGCAGAGGGCTTAAATACCGGGTTCAAATACACTGAAGAACCAAGGAAACTGGTACACCTGCCTAATATAGTGTAGGGCCCCAGCGAGCACGCAGAAGCGCCGCAACACGAGTGGCATGGACTCGACTAATGTCTGAAGTAGTGCTGGAGGGAACTGATACCATGAATCCTGCAGGACTGTCCATAAATCCTTAAGAGTACGAAGTGGTGGAGATCTCTTCTGAACAGTACGTTGCAAAGCATCTCAGATATGCTCAATAACGTTATGTCTGGGGAGCTTGGTGGCCATCGGAAGAGTTTAAACTCAGAAGGTGTTCCTGGAGCCACTCTGTAGCAATTCTGGACGTGGGGTGTCGCATAGCCCTGCTGGATTTGCCCAAGTCCGTCGGAATGCACAATGGACATGAATGGATGCAGGTGATCAGATCGGGTGGTTACGCACGTCTCACCTGTCAGAGTCGTATCTTGACGTATCAGGGGTTCCATATCACTCCAAATGCACACGTTCCACACCATTACAGAGCCTCCGCCAACTTGAACAGTCCCCTGCTGACATGCAGTGTCCATGGATTCACGTGGTTGTCTCCATACCCGTACTACCATCCGCTCGATACAATTTGAAACGAGGCATGTCCGACCAAGCAACATCTTTCCAATCAGCAAGAGTCCAATGTCAGTCTTGACGAGGCCAGGCGAGGCGTAAAGCTTTGTGTCGTGCAGTCATAGAGGGTACACGAATGGGCCCATATCGATGATGTTTCATTCAATGGTCCGCGTACTAACACTTATTAATGGCCCAGTGTTGAAATCTGCAGCAATTTGCGGAAGGGTCGCACTTCTGTCACGTTGAACGAGTCTCATCAGTAGTTGTTAGTCCCGTTCTTGCAGGGTGTCTTTCTGGCAGCAGCGATGTGGGAGATTTAATGTTTTACCGGATTCCTGATCTCCACGGTCCACTCGTGAAATGGTCTTACGGGAAAATCCCCACTCCTTCGCTACCTCGGAGATGCTCTGTTCCAACGCTCTTGCGGTGACCATAACACCACGTTCAGACTCAAACCTTGATAACCGGCCATTGTAGCAGCAGTAACCGATCTAACAACTGCACCAAACACTTGTTGTTTTATATACGCTTTGTCGACCGCAGCGCCGTATTCTGCCTATTTACATATCTACGTATTTGAATACGCATGCCTGTACTGGTTTCTTTGGCGCTTCAGTATATTATCTGCCTCAGAATACTAGCTGCGCAGACATTTGGAAAACGTTCTCACACTTACATATGAGCTTTACTCTAGACGCGGACACCTAGCGTACACAGATTTCGTCCTGGAGGGTGAATAAGAGACTGATAACCGTAATGTTTTCATCTCTTTAGACCAATAATAATCACCATCATTTTAACTAAGGAACAAATAATCCCAGTATGGCGGTGCAACACCTCGTTGAAAGTGCACCATCTCGTTGAAACACTACGCGCGCTTGGAATTCGAGTAACTGAAGTGCAACGTAAAGTTCCAACATTTCCAGGTAAACTGTTGCTGTAATGGTACGCCATGAGAAACCGAGTGGTCCAATAATTATGCTGTGCAGAAAGCCACAACACACATTTCCTTTCGGGATATCTCGGATCCGTTGTACCACGAAATGTGGGTTGTTCAGTCCCAAATGTGAACATTATGGCTGTTTACTTTCCCAGAGATGTGAAAAGTCGCTTCATCGTAAAAACAAAGTTTATTAACGTAATCATTATCTGCATCGATTCGTTCCAGCATGTTTCTAGCAAGCTTAGCAACTCTCTGGTTCAAAGCTTGCAGGGGTTGCACGTTACGTGCATGGAAAAGCAGTCGCCAGTGTAAAATCTTCACCAGAGTGCTCAAAGGTACGCCTGTTTCTCTGGAAACGAGGCGTACGCGCGAAATCAACAGTGTCTCCACTCACCCATGGTCGACTTCATCGTGCCTTGTCACCAACTTTGCCAGTACCTTTAAACGTTTCATGCCATCCTTTGATGGTCTTCATATCTCGACCGTAGCACTTCAGAACTGTCGCTGAACTATATTAGGCGACCGTGTTTCATGAAATCACAGAACACCTTGAGCTTTCTCCGACAAAAAATTCCGTATATGTATCGGTGACCGTGAAGCTAGTTAGAATGAAATTACAATTAAATCAATGGAATGAAATGAATACCCTTATCTGCATACAGGCGATGATACACGTGAACGGGGACAGTTGAAAATGTGTGCCCCGACCAGGACTCGAACCCGGGATCTCCTGCTTACACGGCAGACGCTCTTTGCATCTTTCTTTTAACTGTTTTTTCTTCGTTGTATTTGGTCGTAGCGGACGTCATATGACATCCGTTGAATTTCGTTGTTGATCCTTTCACTCAGTATTTTTTATTACAGTGACCAGCCGGCTGTCTGTTATAAAACACCCAGTCCCTGAGCGGAGAAAGTCTCCGGTCTAGCCGGCAATCGAACCCGGGCCCTTAGGATCTGTTGAATGATTAGTAGATGGAGCTTCCTTCTTGGCGATCAAGTGTTAATCTGAAGTATTTTAATGTGTTAGTGAACTGATTAGGACGGTCGTATATGGTAATGTATCTGTGACCGTGTTTCATGAAATCACAGAACACCTTGCGCTTTCTCCGGAAAAAAACTCCATATACATATATCGGTGACCGTGCAGTTAGTTAGAATAAAATTGCAATTACATCAATAGAATGAAAAGAATACTCTTAGCTGCATACGGGCGTTGATATACGTCAACGGGGACAGTTGAAAATGTGTGCCCCGAGTGGGACTCGAACCCGGGATCTCCTGCTTACATGGCAGACGCTCTCTACATCTTTTTTTTTTCATTTTGTTCGTTGTTGATCGTTGTGTTCGGTCGTTGCGGACGTCATATGACATCCGTTAAAGTTCGTTTTGTTGATCCTTCCACTCAGTTTTTTTATTACAGAGGCCAACCGGCTCTCTGACCGAACACGCTGAGCAACCGTGCTGGCATAATCCATCTGAGCCACTGAGAACACAGAGGATAGTGCGACTGCAGGGACTTATATCTAGCACGCCTCACACGAGACCCACATTCCCAACTTACTGTCCCGCACTATATTCGTAGTGACCCTGCCTATTATACTCACTACTCGCGGCTTTACCGATTCCCGCAAGAGTTCGGGCACTGACTGTGCATCCGCACAGAATAAGATGGTCAAATTACCGGTGAGCTTTAACTATATATATATGAAGATGGTATCTGTTCTTTCGGACATCTTCATATATATAATTAAAGCTCACTGGCCATTTGACCACGAATATAGTGTGGGACAATAAATTGGAAATGTGGGTCTCGTGGGAGGGGTGCTAGAGATACGTCCCTGCAGTCACACTATCCTCTGTGTCCTCGGTAGCTCAGATGGATATAGCGTCTACCATGTAAGGAGGAGATCCCGGGTTCGAGTCCAGGTCGGGGCACACAATTTCAACTGTCCCCGTTGACGTATATCAACGCCCGTTGCAGCTAAGTGTATTCATTTCATTGTATTGATTTAATTGTAATTTCAAAACACTCCACTGTGACAGCAGCACTCTTGAATTACGCTACTTGTAACAAGACAGAGAGAGAAAAGTAAACTGATGCTGTCATAGCACATGTTGAAGTATATCCACAAAAGCTTCGTGAGTGAAACTACTATTTGCAAAAGAAAACTCATAGACAAAAAATTTGTGAGTGAACTTACCATTTGCGTCAAACCGCACAGCTGTATGTAGCACAGTTCCTAAGAAAGAAAATTATAATCAGGAAAACCCCTGATGCTCATGCTGTACAGTTAACAGCGTGTTTCATGTGGACTTGTAGAGTAAGACAAATGATGATCTGTGGCTAACCAGAAGCAAATACTCGCAGAACTAATGGTAGGCAGAAGAAACGTGAAGACCTGCGAGGTGACTTTGGGAAACCCGTCTGGCAGAACTTCCAGGAAACGCTCGTTAAAGAATACTGGGGCTGCCGTCTCGTGCACGTTTACTGCAATGCGACAGTTCTTACGAGCCGTCTGGAATGGAAGCGAAAATAACTCAACTTGAGAAATCGCTTTGTGACAGACGTATCATTATCTCTAAACGGAAGAGAAGTTGCGTTCGCTTGATTCCATGATGCATCATGTGAGCTTTCGTCCGGTCCAGCTTTAGACTGGAAGGGTTAAAGCAACTCAGGACACCAGGATCATGTGAAAAATAAACGGTTGATGAACCTGAATTCCGCAGGTCGTGTCAGAGCCAATAAAATTCTTCTGCGTGTAATGTCACACTATTTTATCAAATATCTAAGATTTTAAAAATACTAAAGTATCCGACGTTTCGGCCGTGCTACATTCTACATCTACAACTACATTTATACTCCGCAAGCCACCCAACGGTGTGTGGCGGTGGGCACTTTACGTGCCACTATCATTACCTCCCTTTCCTGTTCCAGTCGCGTGTGGTTAGCGGGAAGAACGACTGCCGGAAATCCTCCGTGCGCGCTCGAGTCTCTCTAATCTTACATTCGTGATCTCCTCGGGAGGTATAAGTAGGAGGAAGCAATTTATTCGATACCCCATCCAGAAACGCACCCTCTCGAAACCTGGACAGCAAGCTACACCGCGATGCAGAGCGTCTCTCTTGCAGAGTCTGCCACTTGAGTTTGCTAAACATCTCCGCAACGTTATCACGCTTACCAAATAACCCTGTGACGAAACGCGCCGCTCTTCTTTGGATCTTCTCTATCTCCTCAATCAACCCGACCTGGTACGGATCCCACACTGATGAGCAATACTCAAGTATAGGTTGAACGAGTGTTTTGTAAGCCACCTCCTTTGTTGATGGACTACATTTTCTAAGGACTCTCCCAATGAATCTCAGCCTGGCACCCCATTTACCAACAATTAATTTTATATGATCATTCCACTTCAAATCGTTCCGTACGCATACTCCCAGATATTTTACAGAAGTAACTGCTACCAGTGTTTGTTCCGCTATCATATAATCATACAATAAAGAATCCTTCTTTCTATGTATTCGCAATACATTACCTTTGTCTATGTTAAGGGTCAGTTGCCACTCCCTGCACCAAGTGCCTATCCACTGCAGACCTCCTGCATTTCTCTGCAATTTTCTAATGCTGCAACTTCTCTGTATACTACAGCATCATCTGCGAAAAGCTGCATGGAACTTCCGACGCTATCTACTAGGTCATTTATATATATTGTGAAAAGCAATGGCCCCATAACACTCCCCTGAGGCACGCCAGAGGTTACTTTAACGTCTGTAGACGTCTCTGCATTGAGAACAACATGCTGTGTTCTGTTTACTAAAACCTCTTCGATCCAGCAACACAGCTGGTCTGATATTCCGTAGGCTCTGACTTTGTTTATCAGGCGACAGTGCGGAACTGTATCGAGCGCCTTCCGGAATCAAGGAAAATAGCATTTACCTGGGAGCCTGTATCTAATATTTTCTGGGTCTCATGAACAAATACAGCGAGTTGGGTCTCACACGATCGCTGTTTCCGGAATCCATGTTGATTCCTACAGATTAGATTCTGGGTTTCCAGAAACGATATGATACGTGAGCAAGATACATGTTCTAAAATTCTACAACAGATCGACGTCAGATATATAGGCCTATAGTTTTGCGCATCTGCTCGACGACCCTTCTTGAAAACTGGGACTACCTGTGCTCTTTTCCAATCATTTGGAACCTTCCGTTCCTCTAGAGACTTGCGGTACACGGCTGTTAGAAGGGGGGGGGGGGGGGGCAAGTTCTTTGACGTACTCTGTGTAGAATGGAATTGGTATCCCGTCAGGTCCAGTGAACTTTCCTCTGTTGAGTGATTTCAGTTGCTTCTCTATTCCTTGGACACTTATTTCGATGTCAGCCATTTTTTCGTTCGTGTACATGTAGATGCAGATGTAGTGTTACCGAAACACTACAGTGCAACTAGCTCATACCCCTCAGCAGCTTCTAGGGCTTCAGAGGAACTTTCTTCAAAATTGTGGAAGGAAAAGATGACTCATCTCCACCCATGGATAACAGCAGTTACTTCTGAGGAAACAAGGAAAACTGGCTGCGGAGGTAATTTGGAGTGGGTCGACTTAAGATCGTGAGACAGTGGGGCTACTATACAGCTGGTGTGAATTTAAATTCTGAATAACGAAAACCGCAAGGCTCATCTCTGCACAGCTTTGCACAGCATCTGGCACAGACAGTTTCTTCTGCAAGACATTCACAGAGCCTTAGATGTTGGCGTCTTTCTGATATGGCTAATATACTGAGACCGATGTAATTACATATAAATCTAACGTACCGAGCGAGGTGGCGCAGTGGTTAGCACACTGGACTCGCATTCGGGAGGACGACGGTTCAATCCCGTCTCCGGCCATCCTGATTTAGGTTTTCCGTGATTTCCCTAAATCGCTTCAGGCAAATGCCGGGATGGTTCCTTTGAAAGGGCACGGCCGACTTCCTTCCCCATCCTTCCCTCATCCGAGCTTGCGCTCCGTCTCTAATGACCTTGTTGTCGACGGGACGTTAAACACTAATCTCCTCCTCCTCCTCCATCTAACGTCGAAGAAACGACGGAAAGCACATAAATGTCCACTTATCTATTTATTTACTGAACATAGCTTCAAATCTAAAAAACTTACGTAAATTAGTTTTGTGAAATGTAATTATCATTTCATAAATAATATTTCAAGGATATAGCGATCGACTGTAACACGTCATTTTTATTTGTTTGTTTTAGAAAGCAAGTGAAGAGCGTTCCTGCTCGAATATCTCTCTCTCTCTTGTTCGTTAGCCTTTTATAGCTGCGTTTCTTGCGTATCATTAATTACTCTTTCTATTGTGTACACAAATGTGATGTAAGTGTCTTGTATTAGCTTTAGAACAATTTGCAATTAAATTAATGTAAGTCAGTTAAGTCTCATGAGTTACCACTGTAACAGTTCTCGTAATAGATTTACGATACGTGAAATATTTTAGTGCTTTAGTGTTACATTCAACGACCAATACGAGCTTAACGGATTGTGGGGTGGAGATACAATGGTCGAATACAATTAAATTGTGCCATTTATTCATTTACAACTTGTTACACGAACCCCGAGATCAATTGCCAATCGTCACGAAGCGTTTTGCAAAGTTGAATGCAAGCGCGGAACCTGAAATGATCTGGCCACAGTATCCAAGCTATGGTTTCGTTTCGCCCGTGAATAACAGACACCACCCCGACAACTGATCGTGGTATTGGAAGCTGTAATCTTGTCTAAATTTTATAGCATTTTTCTAGAAGTCAGTTTGGTCAGTAACAAAAATGCATCCACCAACCTTCCGCTCCAGTTAATTTTAATAGTTTTCTTGCCAGTGATTAGTTTCAGTTTCTATTTAAAGTCAAATTACCACTCATTTTAGTAATCTTTCTCAAAGGATGCTGCGTACTCGTACGAGGCAACATTAAAGGCGCCTGGTAGTGTTTGAAAGGGGCATCATTGGGGGGGGGGGGATCTACATGTGGAAGGCTGAAGTTCTCATAGGGGGCGTTTGGATAAGACAGTGGCTCAGTGATGGACTAAATAGTAAAGTGAGGGTAACCACACATGCTCTCAGAGTTCAGATGGACAAATTACGACTGTACTAAGTGAAGATCGTCATTTTGTGTAATCAACATTTCCTAATTCACATCTTCGCCTGCCCTCCTGGCACGTGTTTAACTGATCAGAATCTTCCTAAATCCTGGCTGATGCGTCACTGTCCACTCGTAGACTACCATCAACACCTCAGCACAGTGGCGCCATATCCAGGAAGCATGGACAGCTGATGACTGATGTTGCACCCTTTTCAGCAACGAATCTCTATTCTTTACTGCCTCGCATGATCATCGCCTGTCAGTATGGTGGTACTAAGTGGAGATAATCCATCCTGACAACGTTTTGAACAGTTTGATTCACTGTGGCTCTTTTGTTTCTTCACGTAATTAAGTAATACAAGGTTGATATCATTCAAATTTTAAAACTTATCTTTTAACTTTTATTTTTTCAATATTTACTGAAGTTATTTTTCTTATAATACTTCAATAGCTTGTAATTGGGGAGTGGTGCTGAAGATGTTATGAAATATTTATGTACACTCCTGGAGATGGAAAAAGAAACACATTGACACCGGTGTGTCAGACCCACCATACTTGCTCCGGACACTGCGAGAGGGCTGTACAAGCAATGATCACACGCACGGCACAGCGGACACACCAGGAACCGCGGTGTTGGCCGTCGAATGGCGCTAGCTGCGCAGCATTTGTGCACCGCCGCCGTCAGTGTCAGCCAGTTTGCCGTGGCATACGGAGCTCCATCGCAGTCTTTAACACTGGTAGCACGCCGCGACAGCGTGGACGTGAACCGTATGTGCAGTTGACGGACTTTGAGCGAGGGCGTATAGTGGGCATGCGGGAGACCGGGTGGACGTACCGCCGAATTGCTCAACACGTGGGGCATGAGGTCTCCACAGTACATCGATGTTGTCGCCAGTGGTCGGCGGAAGGTGCACGTGCCTGTCGACCTGGGACCGGACCGCAGCGACGCTCGGATGCACGCCAAGACCGTAGGATCCGACGCAGTGCCGTAGGGGACCGCACCGCCACTTCCCAGCAAATTAGGGACACTGTTGCTCCTGGGGCATCGGCGAGGACCATTCGCAACCGTCTCCATGAAGCTGGGCTACGGTCCCGCACACCGTTAGGCCGTCTTCCGCTCATGCCCCAACATCGTGCAGCCCGCCTCCAGTGGTGTCGCGACAGGCGTGAATGGAGGGACGAATGGAGACGTGTCGTCTTCAGCGATGAGAGTCGCTTCTGCCTTGGTGCCAATGATGGTCGTATGCGTGTTTGGCGCCGTGCTGGTGAGCGCCACAATCAGGACTGCATACGACCGAGGCACACAGGGCCAACACCCGGCATCATGGTGTGGAGAGTGATCTCCTACACTGGCCGTACACCACTGGTGATCGTCGAGGGGACACTGAATAGTGCACGGTACATCCAAACCGTCATCGAACCCATCATTCTACCATTCCTAGACCGCCAAGGGAACTTGCTGTTCCAACAGGACAATGCACGTCCGCATGTATCCCGTGCCACCCAACGTGCTCTAGAAGGTGTAAGTCAAGTACCCTGGCCAGCAAGATCTCCGGATCTGTCCCCCATTGAGCATGTTTGGGACTGGATGAAGCGTCGTCTCACGCGGTCTGCACGTTCAGCACGAACGCTGGTCCAACTGAGGCGCCAGGTGGAAATGGCATGGCAAGCCGTTCCACAGGACTACATCCAGCATCTCTACGATCGTCTCCACGGGAGAATAGCAGCCTGCATTGCTGCGAAAGGTGGATATACACTGTACTAGTGCCGACATTGTGCATGCTCTGTTGCCTGTGTCTATGTGCCTGTGGTTCTGTCAGTGTGATCATGTGATGTATCTGACCCCAGGAATGTGTCAATAAAGTTTCCCCTTCCTGGGACAATGAATTCACGGTGTTCTTATTTCAATTTCCAGGAGTGTATATTTATAAATATTGATATATTATTTTTCTGTAAATGTAGTGTGTTATTCAACTACTGTTAGAAATGATAAGAGATGGATTAATATAATGAACCATAGACCAAAATTATTTTTCTCATTTGACAATTGACTCTCCTAATAAGAAGATGAGCTCATCATGAAACCACCAGTCTGTGAATGTCTTGTCAATCTTTTCTTAAATCACAAACAGACAAAAAATGTTTGAAACCATAATGAAACCAAATAGTACACAATAACATATTGATATCATCACACAGATAACGTCATCTTACTGCTGTCACACAAATCCTTACGTCAGACTCAGTGGGTGTTTACAAAAATTTATACAAGAGGGTGCTAGATTCCAAAACTACTATTGTAGATATAACTGATTCTGTGTGTTGAGAATAAGTTGTGTTCCAAGAAATAAATTTCGCTGGAAGGGTACGAAACCTTTTGTACATCATACGTTTGATGGTCATCCAGCCAATGGTTTTTTTAAAGACGGATTACTTTTACACCAGATAGATAAGCGTATTTCACAAGTATTATATGAAAAAAGATTTCTATGCGTTATTAATTTGAATATGGATGTCATTATTTCAATTTAATGATCTCTTCTTATGACCTGATAAAGTTAAACCCAGAATATGCACTTAACTTAACAATTGAAACTAATAGTCAGAAACAGAAAACGCTTAGATAGATTTAGCGAATATACCTGGAGACAAAAGAAAAGAAAAAAACAGTAAAAATTTCTGTAATTAATACTCCTGAAAATGTGAAACACGAAATAAACAATAAAGTAGATACTGTATATCAAATATCGTTGCCATTCTTAACACTTTTTTGTTTAGAGAACTTTATATCTGATAGTGTTAATACACATGTATTCTGTTTTTTAATACTAACAGACACGATAAAAGTTGGTTGGTTGTTTTATGGGAAGAGACCAAACAGTGAGGTCATCGGTCTCATCGGACTAGGGAAGGATGGGGAAGGAAGTCGGCCGTGCCCTTTCAAAGGAACCATCCCAGCATTTGCCTGGAGCGATTTAGGGAAATCACGGAAAACCTAAACCAGGATGGCCGGACGCGGGATTGAACCGTCGTCCTCCCGAATGCGAATCCAGTGTGCTACCATCCTTGGTGACACGATAAAAGTTGATTCGACGAAACACATAATAAAATTCAAAATTTCTTTTGAGAGCATCATTTTTGGGTTGTTTCAGTAAAATGTAACCTAGGGTCGCACCCAACGAGATGAATAAGAGAAGCCTCAAAAGACAACGATCATACTGGTCGGTAGAACCAATTCTGAAGAGCTTATGACTGAACCGATATGTTTCACCTCTCCGTAGTTTGACATGTTACTGTCCAACCATGGCAACTGGATTCCAAAATTCGTAACTCTATGACAACATGTCCCTGTTCTTCATACTCTGCTATTATCGTTGTCTCGTATAAAACTGAAAACACATTCTCAGGAGGTTGGGTGTATCTACATACATTATAAATCAATTTATTACACCATGCGGACAGTGTAGGATGGGTGCTTGTATTTCAGTGGCAGAGTATTCCTCCAAAACGTTTGGCTTCATAAATTTCGATTCGTTCGTTCCCGGAAGAGGATTCCATAGGTCTATCACAAACAAGTGTATTAGAACAGGGGCGGCCAAGATTTCAGTTTGCAAGGCGCTCAGCCGCCGGAGGTTCGAGTCCTCCTTCGGGCATGGGTGTGTGTGTTGTCCTTAGTGTAAGTTAGTTTAAGTATAGCGTGTAAGCCTAGGGACCGATGACCTCAGCAGTTTAGTCCCTTAGGAATTCACACACACACTCACACACTATTTTTGTTAATATGTGTTCCTTCTACAACTCAATTTTCTTTTTAAATGCATTGCCATAGAATAAGAAAGAAGTTACCTCGCAATGTCGTACTGTAGGCAGTGTGCAGCCTGCAATTCATTCCAGACGTACTAATTTTCGTTCTTGCGCTCCGTTTTCGTTCATAAATTCAACAATAACAAGCTCTAAACCGAAAAATGGTTCCAGGCATGAGTTAACCAACGTAACTCACAGTAATATACTCTTCGTTCAGTTCCACTGAAAACGGTTGCAACTGACAATGGAATAATGCGCGCAACTTCAGAAATTTTACTGTTCGTACGACCAATTTCTTCACGTTTTACAGGCCTGCAAATTTATCACAAAGCGCTTTGTTATGTACAGACCAATGAATCCCGTCTGTCGATCGTTGTAATTTTTTGCTCTTTCATTGTCTTTAAAATTTTTCTTCATGGTATTGTAATGTAGTTTCATAGCAAATAAGCAGTACCTATCGTTATTGGAAATTGAGAATTCTCATCCTTGTCTTCTGTCATTCCCATTCATTATAAACGATTGCGACTGCCTCTTTTTGTGCAAACGAACGGTGGACCTATCAACGGCCTTCATACCACGAACAAATAGCGAAGAGCAAACAGCGCTTCCACCACGATTCTACCCAACCGAAGAGAGTTGTGGCGATCGAAAAATGCCGCACCGCAGTGTTAAATGAAAAGTCGCGATGTTCTGTGTAGTTCCGAGAAGAATCAATTAAAGCCAAGAGACAGAATGAGCCTTGGGCCGCACTAGCGAAGTTTTGCACGCCGCAGCCGGCACTGCATTAGAACGTGTCCATTATCCGTGCAAGTGATAAGCATCATTATCGAGACGGTCTGTATCCTGATCATAATTGATTTATTTCCATCGAAAATCGACGTTAGCCTAGATTACAAATTACGTCCCAATGATACACAGCAAAAAGGCTGTAATGTTACATTTTTAACCAAACATCATTATCCATATCGAGAATGGAATCCAGAGACGTTCATTCAGCGCACTTTCGTATATCACCGGGATGCGAGAATCGACACTAGCGCCTTCGAAATCAAATCGTACAAAGCACAGATAATCAGACGCACAAACAAAAAATACTGCAAGTGAGGTGATTCATGTACAAATCCATTACTGAGCGGTAAATGGACGCTGCTTCCAGCTGAAACAAACCGTTTAGTGTCGAAGTAAATGAGTGTTTGTTGCGCGACTAGAGACGGAGCATTTAAGCGCGGCCCACAGTGCCAAACAAACGAGAGAGACTGTGGGTAATCCGAGTTGTCTCCAGTGCAAGAAGAGTCGTTTGAAAGCCGGAAGGTCCTTTTCAGAAGCTTGGCGGTGCCAGGAAGAGCAGTGCAGGACAAAAGAGCGACGAGCGGCCCGGGTCACGGGGAAACACAGGTGCCGCCACCGCAACTAGCACCTCGGTACCCGGCACCCTAGCTAGTTTCACTGGCGCAAGAAAGCTGGCGCAAGTGCACACTCACCCTCCACGTCGTTCTTCTAGCAGTCGCGGAATCACGTCTAATTAGGGCAGCCTGTTTCGGGGATTTGTTAAAAAAATGCTTCATGGAGATTATGAAGATGACATTCTATTGAGGTTTTGTAGACGTTACTACCTGCTCTTTAATAATAATGAGAGAAAAAGATTGAAATGTATACAGTTATCCTTCACTTGCTTTTACTTAAAAATGTTAGTCTGTGAACTAATGTGTCATTAAGTTATACTGCGAAAAATTTATGGATAACAGCAAAGTATCTGAAAGCATGAAGGGAGGAAGCCAAACAGAATATATTGGTTTTTCTGTAGATACATGGACGCATCATATGATAATCCACTGTGAATAGTTCATGTGACATTTTTAAACAATATTAAATTGCAAAATCCGAAGACTTTATTCATATTTTTCTTTTTCCATTACATAGCTGTTGGAAATATCTAAACAGCGTAACTTTTCGATATGCAAGAAAAACCAAATGACGTACAGGTAATGCTGAGAGGAATGGAAAAGTTATGTAATGTTTTTACGGAGACCATTTTCCAAGTCACAAACGGCAATTCAGAACAACATCAAACTAACGAATTTATACGTAAAATTTGCATGTTGCAAACATTTCATGTAACTACTTCATCTAAACAAAGTATGTTCAACAAATGCAGTACTGAACCAAACAGAAGAGGGTCATGGTTCAAATGGCTCTGAGCACTATGCGACTTAACTTCTGAGGTCATCAGTCACGTAGAACTTAAAACTAATTAAACCTAACTAACCTAAGGACATCACACACATCCATGACCGAGTCAGGATCCGAACCTGCGACCGTAGCGGTCACGCGGTTCCAGACTGAAGTGCCTAGAACCGCACGGCCACACCGGCCGGTGAAGAGGGTCATGGTTCTGGAAACATCACACCTCCTTTTGACTCGGTCGGTGGAATCAGACTGACGGAAAAAAATCGCGACACCAAGACATAGATATCACAGAGTAATTAAATTTCGGGAATACATTTGTCTGAAGTAACATGTTTAAGTGATTAACATTGCGAGCTCATAGGCCGAGATAAGCCATTGCAAATATAAGATACTGTTATATTAACGACGAATGTAACCACTAGAATGTTGAGTGCAAGCATGCAAACGTGCGTGTACAAGTGCCGGATGTCACTTTATGGGATAGAGTTCCATGACTGTTCCACTTGGTCGGTCAATACAAGAACGGTTAATGCTGGTTGTGAATGACGCCCATGTGTGCTAGATTGGAGAGAGATTTGGTGTTCGAGTAGCCCAAGGCAATATGTCGACGCCTGTTCGGTTACAACAGAGGTATGAAAGCGAGCGTTATCATGTTGGAAAACTCTCCCCTGGAATGGTGTTCATGATTGGCAACACAGCGGGTGGAATCACCAGATTGACGTACTGATTTGCAGTCAGGCTGCGTAGGACAACCACGAGAGTGCTCCTGTTACCATAAGAAATCGCGCCCCAGACCATAATTCCAGATATAGTTCCACTGTGTCTAGCACGCAGACAGGTTGGTTGCAGGCCCTGTGCTGACCTCCTTCTAACCAACACACGGCCATTACTGGAACCGAAGCAGAAACAGCTTTCATTAGAAAAAACAACAAACCTCACCACTGCTCTCCATTGAGGAAATGGCGGTGGTTTGGGATCAGTAGACTGTACGCTACAGGCCTTCTGCCTCCGAATTGTTCCTGAAGTAACCAATTTCGTTGTGTCAATGTGGTGACAACTGCTGCTCAAATTGCTGCTGCAGATGCAGTACGATGCGCCAGAGCCATAAGCCGAACACAATGGTCTTCACTCTCGGTATTTCCACGTGGCCGTCTGGAGCCCCGTCATATTGTGACCATACATTGCCATGACCACCGCTACTAGCAAACAAGTACAGTGGCTATACTTCTGCCAAATTTTTCTGCAACAACGCAGAGGGAATATCTAGCTTCCCATAGCCCTATTACACGACCTCATTCTAACTCAGTAACATGTTCATAATGACGTCTTTTTCGCCTTAAAGGCATTCTTGACTAACATCTACTCACCATCTCAAAGGTCTAACGCTCACGGCCGTTACACCATGTACTTAAAGTAAACCTGATTTGCATCCTCATAGTGTCGCTATTAGCGCCACTCATATGCGACTGGCGGGAATGGAAACAGAAATCATCTTTCAGATGTATAGACACGTCCACCAACTGCGTTTTCCTCCACGTACATCGAAGATCTAGTTAAGCGAATGTGGCACATCTTTTCTTGTACGTATCCGCCGCATATTTGTTCCTGCCACACACGCTTTCCAAAGGTCGTTCTTATACCCAAAGATCTTCGATGCTAATTCTTGACATCTGTATCTTTACCCCTCAAGCGATGTTACGGTGAGTGGCGGAGGGTACTTCTCGTACCACTATATTTAGCCCCTTTTCTGTTCCATTCACGAATGATGCGTGAGAATAAAGCTCCATTTGAACTCAGATTTCTCTCATTTTCTTGTCGTAATAATTTTTCAAGACATGTACGGGAGGCATCAACGGAAAGTACATTCCGGAAATTTCAGTAGGAAGCCTGTCCGTGCTGCACAACGCTTGTCTTCTAGCATCTGCTGTGAAAGCTGTCGCGCCGAATAAGCGATCTACTGATGAAACGCGTCGCTCCACTCTGCATCTCCTCTCTCTCTTCTATTAATCCTATTTGGTAAGGGTCCCAGATTGCCAAACAGTACTCAAGAATCGATCGCTCGATTGTTTTGCCAGCCACTTCTGTCGTGGGTGAATTACATTTCCCTAAGATCCTCTCAGTGAATCTCAGTCTGGCATATGTTTTTACTACTATTTGGTTTATGTGATCGTCCGACAACAGTGTCGTGCTAGGCGGTTATTCCAAGTATTTTGCGGCATCTACTGTTTTGTCGCCAATAGTATAATCGAATAGTAGTGGATCTCTTCGCCTGTTCATGCGCAAGTGGTTACGGCCCTGTGGTAACACCGGTCCCCGTCAGGTCACCGAAGTTAAGTGATTTCGGGCTTGAGAAGTACTTGGATGGGCTACCGTCCAGGTCTGCCGAGTGCTGTTGGCAAGCGTGGTGCACTCAGGCCAACTGAGGAGCTAATTGACTGAGAAGGAGCGGCAAGCGTCACGAAAATTGACAACGGCTGGGAGAGCGGTGTGCTGACCACATGCCCCTCCATATCCGCATCCTGTGATGACTATGGGCTGAGGACGATACGGCGGCAGG
Organism: Schistocerca piceifrons; assembly: GCF_021461385.2. Lineage (NCBI taxonomy): Eukaryota > Metazoa > Arthropoda > Insecta > Orthoptera > Acrididae > Schistocerca > Schistocerca piceifrons. Next base: position 261,282,615 of record NC_060145.1, on the reverse strand, counting down.
TTCATACTGTTGGGCCTTCGAGGCCTTTTACGACAGTCTTTCTTTTTTTTTTTTTTTGTTTAGATTTTGTTTAGGTTCAAGCCATCAATCGCCGGTCCTCTGCGGGTCTTCCTGCAAATATCTACAGCCTTATGGCGCTGCAGCCTTCCTATAGACAAGTGCATTGTCCGCGAATAGCCCTACGGATCCTCCAAAGCAGTACACTAGATTACTAATTGTAAACAGTAATGGAAGTCGGAAGGTAGGAGAGCAGGATGTCGTGTGAATGAGGAATAACAGTCCAATGAAGTTTTGTGAGCTCCCCACCCGTGCACAGACTTAGTGAAAGCCTTACGTTTCACGGAGAAGGAGATGTTCGTTTGCATTTTTGTGACCACGAACACTCTGAAGCCGTCCTCTCAATTCCCTGCGGGTAGTACAATACACTTCAGAGTTAATCACTGCACTATGAGGGAGGACATCAAACAGAGTAAGCTCTTCAGAGTCCCAGAAGACGTCGCCACGACTTTACCGGCTGAGGCCATGGCGTTGAACTTTTTCGTTGGAGGATAGGTGGGGTGACTGCACTCCATGGATGCCATTTTGATTCTGGTTCGAAATGATGAACCCATGTTCCATCACCTGTGATGAAGTCCAACAGAAAATCGTCACTATCAGCCTCGTAATGCGCAAGCAATTCCGCACAGATGGTCCTTCCTTGCTCTGTATTGTCTTATGTTACGCGGCGACGAACCTAGCAGGCACACACCCGAACTGGTGGGCGGGCGTGTCGTCACTACCAACAGAGACGTCCAGCTGAGCAGCGAGGTGTCTGATTATGATCCGTCGATCACCTTGAATAAGAGTGATATGATAATTAAATCAAGACCCTAAACTGTCGACAGGCGTTGATATACATCAACAGGGCCAGTTGAAAATGTGTGCCCCGACTGGGACTCGAACCCAGGATCTCCTGCTTACATGGCAGACGCTCTATCCATCTGAGCCACCGAGGGCACAGAGGATAGTGCGACTGCAGGGATTTATCCCTTGCACGTTCCCCTTGAGACCCACATTCCCAACTTTAATGTCCATGCACTACATCCGTAGTGCCCCCGCCCATTACACTCATTACTCGCGGCAGACAATCTTACCGAGTCCCGTAAGAGTTCGGGCAATGCGTGTGCATCCAGCACAGAAGAAGAAGGTCAATGGCAGGTTAGCCTTAACTACAAGAGTGTCTGCGCGTGCTAACATTGCAGGAGTCACAGCTGTGTGCGGCCGGTCGGCACGCGGGAGATCGGACAGGTTTGCCCGACATTGCCGCGATGATGACAGACACATCACCCAACGACTCACCGTGCTTTTGTTCACTGCTAGGTCTCCGTAGACATTCTGCAAGCGCCTAGCAATACATGCGGTGATCTGGTTTTCCGCCAAAACAAACTCAATGACAGACCTCTGCTTGGAACGCACCTCCTTTGCAGACGAGATTTTGAAGGCTCGTTTAGCACCCCCACCAATCTGAACTTCATGAAACTATATGGGCTGAATGGGGATGGCCCACAACAAATTCCGCATTTTTCAACCGAAACTGGTCGAAGTAATACAAACTGAACATTTAATGAAAAATGTTTTTGATAGATGCTGCTGAAGATGAGTTTTGCCGATCATCAGTGTTACCATACACGTCAGTAGAGCCTGTAGCTGATTCCTTCCACTGATTTCATGCGATCCTTTGCTTGTCTATGGTTGTTCCTTCACGATTCCATTTCAGAGCCACGCCACCAACAGTCAACTTGGGTAACTTCAGAAGGGTTGAAATGTCTCTGTTGGATTTCTGACACCCAACGACTAGATGCCCTATCATCTGATCTCTTCTTCTTCCCTGTTTTTCCATATATTCCTTTCCTCGTTAATGCTGCGCAGAGCCTCCTCATTCCTTACCTTACCAGTCCGCCTAGTGTACAACAATCTTCTGTAATACCCAACTCAAATGTTTCGATTCTCTTCTGTTCCGGTTTTCCCACAGCGCCTGTTTCACTGCCATAGAATGCTGGGCTGCAAATGTACATTCTCAGAAATTTCTTCCTCAAATTCAGGCCTATGTTTGATATTACTAGTCTTCTACTGGTCAGGAATTCCCTTTTTACCAGTGCTAAGCCTTTTTTTATGTCCTCTTTACCGCGTCCATCTTGGGTTTTTTGCTGCCTAGGTAGCAGAATTCTTTAACCTGATCTACTTCGAAATCCCCAAGTCTGATGTAAAGTTTTTCGCTGTTCTCATTTCCGCTATTTCTCATTACTTTTTGCCTTTCTTTGATTTACTTTCATTTCACATTCTGTACCGCTTGGACTTATGATTCCATACAACAGAGCCTGTAATTCATCTTCATTATCCCCTAAGGATAGAAATGTCATCTGCGAATCTTTTTGCGAATCTCTTTGATATCCTTTCATGCTGAATCTTAATCCTACTCTTGAACCTTTCTCCTACTTCCGTCATTTCTTCTTCGATGTATAGACTGAATAGCAGGGAAAAAAGACTACATCTCTGTCTTACACTCTTTTTAATCAGAGCACTTCGTTCTTGCTCTTCCAGTCTTACTCTTCCTTCTTAATTCTTGTACATATTGTACATCGCACGTCTTTCCCTGAAGTTTAACCCAAATTTTTCAGAATTTCGAACATATTGCACCATTTTACATTGTCGAACGATTTTTCCAGGCCGACAAATCCTATGAACGTGTCTTGATTTTATTTTCAGTCTTGTATCCACTATCAGCCGCAACGTCAGAACTGACTCTCTAGTGCCTTTACCTTTCCTAAACCCGAACTGATCGTCATCTAACACATCCTCCATTACCTTTTCCATTCTTCTGTAAATAATTCTTGTCAGCAGATTGGATGTGTGAGTTGTTAAGCTGATTATGCGATAATTATCGCACTTGTCGGGTCTCGCTATCTTCGGAATTGTGTGGATGTCAGATGGTGTATCGCCAATCTCATGCATTCTACACACCAACGTGAATAGTCGTGAGAAACCTAGCGCAGCTGTCCACGAGACTGGATACGGCATGGCTCCACATCCCTGTCTGTTCGTAAAGATGGTTATACAGGCTTTCGACAGGTGGTCACATTAATGTGTCCGGACAGTAGTGATAGGAATATTTTTACACTTTCATTGGCGAGAGCATACAAATGGTCTCCATACCAGAGCATACAAATGGTCTCCATACCAGAGTATACAAATGGTTTTCATACCAGATGACTCACACTGTGAGGCATCTCATTTCTGGATTTCGGCATACCCCTCGTCAGATCTGTTCAAGGTAGGTATGAGTTGAATCAGATTTCACTGACTTAAAAAAAAAAAACAACCAGTACTAGACTTCTACGACGTTTAGGTCCACCTAGTTTAGATATAAGCATGACTGCCAAAATACGAACTGCAGTGTTAACTTATTTTGCATATTTTCCGTTCCTGAGCTCGTGGTTTAGCGCAATACTTCACTTAGGCAAAAATATTCTTTGCAAAAAAGTAATTAATTAAAATTGTGCCAGGGGGTTCGTACATGTTAATCTTCCTGGTCTTTGATTATACAGTTCAGTAGATTAACCAAAATATTTTACTACAGTTATTCATTGAGGAAATTTTTGCTAACAGTCAACTGCAGTTTGAAAATAAAACCCAACAAATTATCTGTGCTTCCCAGTGATGAATATAACTTTAGACAGAAAGGAATGAAATACACAAGCATAAAATTCTTTCAAAATCTGCTCATCGAAATAAAATGGATGAGAAAGAGCACAATTACTTTCAAATGTAGAGTAAAATTGTTTCTCCCCAACAACTCCTTCTATACCATCGAGGAATCTTGAATGAGAATAAGTGGTGAATTACGTATCAATAAATGTCCATCATGTGCCATGTGAATGTATATACACTCTGGAACGCACTACTGGCGTAAGGTTGCCTGGGAGTGGAAGGACCGGGCAAAATAAGAATTGAACATCATTCCGATAATTTTTATTAACACTACTCAAGAAAAGTAACTTTACAAATTACGTCAACAGAAGCTTGAGATATTATGATAAAACCATCGAACTGGATAAGACAAGTTAAAAATAATTTCTGATATTTTATAAAACAAAAAGGTTCTTAACATTTAAGTAAGTCATCAAATTACACGCTGGAAGCGTAGACAAAACATTTGTGGTAAGGTAGCTAGCTGACCAAGGCAATACCCCTCTCCCTCCCCCCGACCCATTGGTCTTCCGCACTTAAACCTGACTGTTAAGAAGTTCAACGGTCAGCTAAGCTTCAGCTTTAAATCACGCCACAAAGTTGATGCGGTAAATACTTCACTGTCGCGCGGGACGGGAAACATTGGAGGTGGAAGGGAGACGCGAACGGTTGGCTGGCGAACCTCACCTACGTTAAGCACAAGCTTGGCTTGGAAGTATAATCCACCAAAATACATGCAGCAAGATTTGCCCCCGTGCGACGCATAAGCTTACGGGCTCAAAATAAGTAAAGAAGACGACTCTGGGGTTTAGTGCAGAACGTGCCAGTACCTCGTCTCCTACCTTCCAAACTCCAGAGAAATTCTCATGCGAAACTTGCAAGGCTAGCACTTCTGGAAGAAATGGTACTGGGGATACATGGCTTAGCCACGGCCTGGGTGATGTTTCCAGAACGAAATTTTCACTCTGTAGGAGAGCTCCTTTGGAGTTTGGAACGTGGGTGTCGAGGTACTGGCGGAAGTAAAGCTGTGGGAAAAAATTGTGAATCGTGCTTGGGTAGTTCAGTTGGTAGAGTATTTGCGCTTGAAAAGCAAAGGGCCGAGTTCGAGTCTCGATCCGGGACATAGTTTTAATTTGCCAGGAAGTTTCATATCAGCGCACACTACACTGCAGAGTGAAAAGTTCATTCTGGACACAACGTGCCAGTTATATGATAATTGCAGAAGGTGGTGCCACACAACGTGGCACTACACAAAACTGGCGCTAATAGCATAGGCACATGGGGAACACACAAGACACAGATCTGTAAGTCCACGGTATTGGTGATAAGTTGAGAAAACCGTCTCGAAACACATGTGCTACAAAACGCCACTGTTTACTGCGCATGTACCCCGACATCAATATGGGATATGGTCACCAGGCACACGTACACAGGCCGCACAACGGGTTGGCATACTCTGGATCAGGTGGTCGAGCAGCTGCTGGGGTATAGCCTCCCATTCTTGCACCAGTGCCTGTCGGAGCTCCTGAAGTGTCGTAGGGGTTTGAAGACGTGGAGTGATACGTCGACCGAGAGCATCCCAGACGTGCTCGATGGGGCTTAGGTCTGGAAAACAGGCAGGCCACTCTATTCGCCTGATATCTTCTGTTTCAAGGTACTCCTCCACGATGGCAGCTCGGTGGGGCCGTGCGTTATCGTACACCAGGAGGAATGTGGGACCCACTGCACCCCTGAAAAGGCGGACATACTGAAGCAAAATGACGTCCCGATAACCCTTACCTGTTACAGTTCCTCTGTCAAGACATGCAGGGGTGTACGTGCGCAAATCATAATCCCACCCCACACTATCAAACCACGACCTCCATATAGGTCCCTTTCAAGGACATTAGGGTGTTGGTATCTGGTTCCTGGTTCACGCCAGATGAAAATCCAGGGAGAATCAGTGTTCAGATTCGTCCGTGAACGTAACCTGGGGCCACAGTTCCAATGACCATGTACTGTGTTCTTGACACGAGGCTTTACCGGCACCCCTGTGACCAGGGACCAGTGGTTTGCAACTTGCAGGTCTCCGCGCGAATAAACCATATGTATTAAGTCGTCTGTAGACTGTGTGTCTAGAGACAACTGTAGCAGAGGCTGCAGTAAGGTCCCAAGCAAGGCTACCTGCAGAATTCCGTGGCCGTCTGCGGGCACTGATGGTGAGATATCGGTGTTCTTGTGGTGTTGAACACTGTGGACGTCACGTACTGTAGCGCCTGGACACGTATCCTGTCTGCTGGAATCGTTGCCATAATCGTGAGATCACACTTTGTGGACACAGAGGGCCCGTGCTACGACCTGCTGTGTTTGACCAGCTTCCAGTCGCCCTAGTATTCGACCCCTACGTCATCAATATGTGTTCTTTGAGCCAGTTTCAACACACAGTCACCATTAGCACGTCTGAAAACGTCTGCGCTCTTACTCGCTGCATCTTACTCCAACATGCACCAACACACCTCTGCGTATGTGGACTGCTGCCAGCGCCACGTTGCGACGACTGCAGGTCAAATGCACCACACGGTCATACCCCGAGGTGATTTAAACCCGCAAACAGCCCACCTGAGCGTTGTTTCACCATGTATCAGCATTGTCGTTAATTTATGAGCATATATAATTTTGAATGTCAAGAATAGTGACACATTGAACTTAAAAACAATTTACATCTACATGGATACTCTGCAAATCACATTTAAGTGCCTGGCAGAATGTTCATCGAACCACTTTCACAATTCTGTATTATTCCAATCTCGTATAGCGCGCGGAAAGAATAACCCCAAGCAGTCAAAAACTCTAATTATTTAAAACAATCAAGTCACATCTGTATGACATTTAACAAATTGAAGCTATTATGTTATCATAAAGGCGTCACGCTCCTCATATCGCCTGGCTAGACACAGGAACAGGGAACAACAACAGGAGGCTGAATCTATTCCGATATAGAAGAAGAAAGACACAAACGTGCACGGGAACAGAATCAGTCATGATCATCATGCTCACAGCAGGGAACAAGATCCATCTTTACGAATACCGCGTCGTCCCGACACCGAAACAACGAAAGAAAAGTATCTCATCTAGCATCCAAAATCACTGTGAGGTGACAAACAGTGGAAAACTTGAAGCCGCCAGGGCGTGTGTATATGGCAGCGACCCACCGCCCGCTTGCAAGTCTGGTCGGCCAAATGAGTAATGTGACCACTCCTGTTTCCGGTGCACGTCCCTAGGGTCCGGAAGATGCTCAGCCAGACAGACTTGAAAGTCACACAGGCGGTAGAACAACAGCCAGGCCGTTGCCCCGCAACCTGCACGGTCCGTGCTGCTTGACTCGCTGCCTCTCCTGGAAAACAGCCTCAACGCCACTAACGACAAACGTGCCACGCCCCCTTCATGCGAAGGATAGTGTTCCAGGAGACGTGGCCTAAGCTATCGAACGTGTATCGTTTCACACTCGTGTAACTTCCAAGAATGATTGCCCATCGAAGTCGCTGCGTCTAAACGATACATATCGAATATGCGATCGTAAATCGATCATGCGACTCCGGTGGCGGGCGTTGTGATCAATTATTTGTGATCGTCATTTTCATCTGTTTCCCTTTGTTCCCATAGTTGCTCTAAATTACATACCTCGGCGAATTATTTGAGAGTTGCTAGGGAACCCAGATGATCTATGTCGTTAATGAGTGGGATGTCTGGTGTTCTTCATGTTTCTTCGGCGGATTCTTTCACATGGAAAAATCTAATTCCGTGTTTATCCAGCGTAGAAAATCGTTTGACTTTTTGTCGCAAATATAGAGTACCACCAGACGAGGGAAGAAGGGACTGTGGTGGTGCGAAATGTGTAAAACTTCGTAAGAACAGTTTCGATGCTGAAATACCGTTACAATTTCATTGCGGACAGTGCGGAAACCGAACGCGTATCAGGAAGAATACATGGTTCGACTCTTCCAAATTATCCATCCAGACCACCGTAATTGACTTGAACATGACGACAACACCGACGACGAGTTAGGTAAGTCGTCTCCTTTGCAATTGCAAGTATTTTTGTAACGCTCTTCTTTTGTACTTGCTGTAATGACCACCGTAAACATACTCATAACGCCCGTCCCCAGAGTTGCATGATCGATTTACGATCGTACGTTCGATATGTATCGTTTGGTACCAGCGACTTCGATAGGCAATCATTCTTGGAAATTACCCACACTCAACACAAATAAAGTCTCGACGTACCAAGAAGGAGTTATCCGAAGGGGACGAAAATCGGTAGATGCGATGTACACGTACAGAAAAACAGAGGATTACAATTTCAGAAATAAATGTCCTCCTAAGGGATACGGAGCCAGATTCAGTCAAACTGGCGCGATGGCTCGTCAAAATCACTAGCTGGTTGGAGGGCCCTGGGCATAATCGTCCAACGGTTCTTTAATTTGTGAGAGATCCGGTGACCTTACTGGGTAAGGTAGTGTTTGGCAAGCACGAAGACAGGCAGTAGAAGGCATCACCGTGTGCGGACGGGCATTATCTTGCTGAAACGTAAGCACAGGTTGGCTTGCCATGAAGGGAAACAAAACGGGGCGTAGAATGTTGTCCACGTACCTCTGTGTTTCAATGGTGCCGCAGACTACAACCGAAGGATTCTGCTATGAAATGAAGTGGTATCCCGAATCATCACTCCTGGTTGTCGGGCCATATGAAGACAATTCTGCCCCAGTCAATGAGATTCCAAGCAATTTTCTTTGTGTTAGAGTGCCCATTTTAAAGATCTCTGCAATATGTTATTAATCTGACACGTTTCAAACATAGCATTCATCGTGCATGTGATCTGAAGAAAATGAAACTAATTACGTAACATGCTTCCAAAGGTAACACACAACTCACTAAGTATGGTTTATGAAGGCAAAACGTGTTTCCCAGTTTTAAATTCGCTTTTACTCGGTAATTTCTTTTCTAACTTAGTCATATCAAATGGTTCAAATGGCTCTGAGCACTATGGGACTCAACTGCTGAGGTCATTAGACCCCTAGAACTTAGAACTAGTTAAACCTAACTAACCTAAGGACATCACAAACATCCATGCCCGAGGCAGGATTCGAACCTGCGACCGTAGCGGTCTTGCGGTTCCAGACTGCAGCGCCTTTAACCGCACGGCCACTTCGGCCGGCTTAGTCATATCGCTGAACTATGTAATCGGGAATAAAATCTGAGATAAAAATTCAACAAAAGTAATATTATTGCCTAGTGTTCGGAAATGATGCGAATGTAAGCTACACATTGTTTTCTGAGCACCTTGTCATTGTCTGTTTGAGAACAGATGGCCAGTATGTTTAGTGTCTCTAAAGAAATACGAACTAAAAAAGTTATGTGGATCTACTACCATTACATTACTACAGGGGAAATTCTAGATCGCAAGGTAGAAAAAAATCAGTGAACTGCCATATTACGTGCAATCCAGGACTAGCCGCAAACGCTATCAGCGGTTGTTGCAGCAATGTTTTAGAACGCAAACAGGGACAGTACTTTTATTACGAGAAAATGTCTTGTCCCGGTGTGGTAGGAAAGTCATTTGCGGTCAGTTTTTTAGATCTCTATCTCTCAGTATCGTAAGTATGTTAATAAACACAGTTATTGCCGGCAAGGAACAAGAGCCATTACTGCGTAGCAGATGGTGCCGGCCTTGAGTGGTAGCTGGCGACATCTGCAGACATTCGTTCTTCCGCACAATGCTTGCAAACACGTCTAGAATATTTCTTCGACAGTCATACTGTTTTATACAGCCTCAAATAAGGAAAGCTGTTAATTTTCGTCTACGTTCAGAATACGCAAGCCCCGTTATTCTCCAAACATGATATTCTGGATAGAGTTAGTGAGGTAGAAGTGATTTTCTAGACAGTCAAAAGATTGAGATTTTGTATATTTCAGGCGCCTACTTGGAAATAAAAACAATATGTGTTCACCTTTAGTATGGGATACCTAATCAGGTCTGCAACTTAAAAAAGGACCTCTTTGGAGAACGTACGATGTCACACCGTATGCAGAGTCATTCACAGAGGAAAACTGTATGATCTATTCAGTCAAATGAGATAGAGAGACCCCTGCACATATTAATACTTATGAGCAAGAGAAGGGCGTTACCTGTTACCTGTGAGATATCTGAGAAAAATCTGTCACCATCGCAAAGAAGAAAGGAAACTGAGTTTTTCCAGTCCAAAATCCACATAGTATTACACATAATCATCTTTGTCGTGAATAGATTCCATCTTTATAGTGTGACATGGGAGAACTTCAACATCTGCTGGCTGCCCCAGGAGAAATGGTCAATATTTATGAAAATGACAAGAACGATCACTCGGAAAAAGAAATCTAGAAAGAATGGACTCCTAAAGTTCATATCTTAAGAGTGATGAACATCTCTTTATCATCGACACTGTGAAACAAGTCTCTTCTATTGCAAGCTCTTTGCTTTGTATATTTTAGGAGGAGGTAGTATGGACCAAAACAAGAAAAAACGTTTTGTAAACATGGGCTCTAAAATGCATACCTTAAGAGCAATGAGCTCTTGCCCCCGTTGTACGGACATGTTTCACATTAAGGAAGATGAAGAAGTTCAAAATGGCTCTGAGCACTATGGGACTTAACATCGGAGGTCATCAGTCCCCTAGAACTTAGAACTACTTAAACCTAACTAACTTAAGAACATCACACACATCCATGCTCGAGGCAGGACTCGAACCTGCGACCGTAGCGGTCGCGCAGTTCGAAACTGAAGCGCCTAGAACCGCTCGGCCACAACGGCCGGCGATGAAGAAGTGCTCATAGCCCTTATGATATGCATTTTAGTCCCCACGTTAATCGGAAATTTTATTCTTGTTTTGGTCCGTACTCCCATACCTCAAAATATGGGAAGCAAAGAACCTGCAGCAGAAGAGCTTTGTTTCACAATATCGAAGATGAGAAAGCTGTCACAGCTGCATAAATTTGGACTGCAGGGTCCAGGGGAGTAACAAAAATGGTTCAAATGGCTCTGAGCACTATGGGACTTAACTTCTGAGGTCATCAGTCCCCTAGAACTTAGATCTACTTAAACCTAACTAACCTAAGGACATCACACACATCCATGCCCGAGGCAGGATTGGAACCTGCGACCGTAGCGGTCGCGCGGTTCCAGACTGTAGCGCCTAGAACTGCTCGGCCAGTCTGGCCGGCTAGAGAGGAGTAACAGCCATCTGGTGAGACAACTGGGTTAAAACAGCAGTCTACATCGCGATAATATTTTATTAACGAGCGGTTTCGACTTCACAGAAAATAATCTTTGGAAAAGAATACTGAAAGAACTGTAAGAAAAGGAATGGCAGAGTTGCAAGTTTGATGAGTATGAGGGTAGTAGTCCGATGGTCACGCGGCAACACGGTTGTAAACTGCTGACTAGTAGTTACAGAGCCACGAGTTAGATAGTGTGCAATTTCCGAGCTGAAAACACAAAATGTGATATGTTGATGTTTCGTGGAATTTACAAAATAAGTTATCGTAAACTAAGTACGAATGTAAAAATAGATTAATAGTTATAGATGAGTTATGCTTACTATGCTCATTTTCTGAAGAAGACTTCTACAAGGTGTCTAAACAGGTCATTCATAAAATATTATTTGCGATCTAGAGTGATGTTTTAGCCCTATTAAGGTATGCATTTTTGAGCCCATGTTTACTAGACACTTTTTGCTTCGAATGATCTTTCCTGTCACGTCCCTAAATGTTGACCATGCCTTCTGGGACATCCTGTATGATGACGAAACAAAGTGAGACAAAGCCAAAATGTGCATGAGGAGAGCAATGCGAATAGTGTTCGCTGTATTCAAAATAAAATTTTGGCAAACGATCTGACGAAAGGTAGTAAGAAATTATAGTACACTACTGGCCATTAAAGTTGCTACACCACGAAGGTGACGTGCTACAGACTGAAATTTAACCGACAGGAAGAAGATACTGTGATATGCAAACGATTAGCTTTCCAGAACATTCACACAAGGTTGGCGCCGGTGGCGACACCTACAACGTGTTGACATGAGGAAAGTTTCCAACCGATTTCTCATACACAAACAGCAGTAGACCGGCGTTGCCTGGTGAGACGTTGTTGTGATACCTCGTGTAAGGAGAAATGCGTACCATCACGTCTCCGACTTTGATAAAGGTCGGATTGTAGTCTATCGCGATTGCGGTTTATCGTATCGCGACATTGCTGCTCGCGTTGGTCGATATCCAATGACTGTTAGCAGAATATGGAATCAGTGGATTCAGGAGGGTAATACGGAACGCCGTGCTAGATCCCAACGGCCTCGTATCACTAGCAGTCGAGATTACTGGCATCTTATCCGCATGGCTGTAATGGATCGTGCGGCCACGTCTCGATCCCTGAGTCAACAGATGGGGAAGTTTGCAAGACAACAACCGTCTGCACGAACAGTTCGACGACTTTTGCAGCAGCATGGACTATCAGCTCGGAGACCACGGTTTCGGTTACCCTTGACGCTGCATCACAGACAAGAGCGCCTGCGATGGCGTACTCAGCGACGAACCTGGGTGCAGGAATGGCAAAACGTAATTTTTTTGGATGAATCCAGATTCTCTTTACAGCATCATGATGGTCGCATCCGTGTTTGGCGACATCGCGGTGAACGCACATTGAAAGTGTGTATTCGTCATCGCCATACTGGCGTATCACCCGGCGTGATGGTATGGGGTGCCATTGGTTACACGTCTCGGTCACCTCTTGTTCGCAGTGACGGCACTTTGAACAGTGGACGGTACATTTAAGATATGTTACGACCCGTGGCTCTACCCTTCATTCGATCCCTGCGAAACCCTACATTTCGACAGGATAATGCCCGACCGCATGTTGGAGGTCCTGTACGGGCCTTTCTGGATACAGAAAATGTTCGACTGCTGCCCTGGCCAGCACATTCTCCAGATCTCTCACCAACTGAAAACGTCTGGTCAATGGTGGCCGAGCAATTGGCTCGTCACCATACGCCAGTGACTGCTCTTGAAGAACTGTGGTATCTTGTTGAAGTTGCGTGGGCAGCTGTACCTGTACACGCCATCCAAGCTCTGTTTGACTCAATGCCCGGGCGTATGAAGGCCGTTATTACGGCCAGAGGTGGTTGTTCTGGGTACTGATTTCTCAGGATCTATGCACCCAAATAGCGTGTAAATGTAATCACATGTCAGTTGTAGTATAATATATTTGTCGTATTAATACCCGTTTATCATCTTCATTTCATCTTGGTGTAACAATTTTAATGACGAGTAGTGTATTACGTAAAATGAATAAGCGGAGCGAGGCGATATTTTCAGTCGTGAGGAGCCAAAGCTTCTACAGCTTGTCTTTCCTGAACTCAGAAAGGCCTTTGACAGAATGCGATACGAGATGATTCGACATGCCCTCAAATAGCACGATCCGTGATACTGTTATACCATGATCGAAGAGCCGGATACTGTCAGCTGCTGAACTACTGGACGATTTACCCGTTTCTGTAGGAGTGCATCAGGGATCAGCTTTCTCGCCTCTCCTCCTCATCGCAGCCATGGATACAGTCACAAGAGATCTGCAGCAAACCGGACCCTGGACGTTGCCGTATGCTAATGATGTGCTACTGGCCTCTGACAGTCCTGGAATGTCAAGTCCAAGGGTGGTACGACCGCCTAGCAGAAGCAGGTTTGCCACTCAATATAAAGAAAATGCACTGTCTCAACAAAGATATAAATGACTCACGTACTATCAGAATCAATGTTATTGCCCACTCAACAACGTGAATTTTTAAGTGTCCAAAAGTAAAAGTAGATATGCAGGGTGGGTTCTAAGATCAGGATCTTGTATCAAGGTCGCTAGTAAGGACTTCTGGTGCCCGGTTACAATTCTAAATTTCTTTGCTGATTGCGAATTCTTTGACATCAGCTGTATCAGGTATAGATGTACTATTCATTAGTGGGATTTAGGCCTAGAACCCGGGCAGATTTTCATATCTCACCAATAGGTAGTACATCTACAAATACAACTGATGTCAAAGAATTCGCAATCAGTGTCTAAATTTCGAACTATCACATACAGCTGTAGATCGTCAACAAGGTCTGTTCTTCAGACAAGGTACCTAGGAACTAGTTATATTCAAGATCACGCCTCTACGACGCCCCTTCCGTGGGGAATCACCACACACTTTAAGCAGTATGGTACAGGACGTAACCCAGTGCCAGCCACGTGGTCGTCGGACACATGTGTGACATAAAATTGGCGGGAAACCCCTCCCGCCTACAGTCGTGCGTAGTGGCTGCGCGATTTAGGGCGCCATGTCACGGACTGCGCCGCCGCTCCCGCCGGAGGTTCGATTCCTCCCTCGGGCATTAGTGTGTGTGTTGTTCTTAGCATAAGTTAGTTTAAGTAGTGTGTAACTCTAGGGACCGATGATCTCAGCAGTTTGGTCCCTTGGGAATTCCACAACACAATTAAGACCCTCCCACCTCTCTGTGTCTCTCGAGCAATTGAAACACATTAAAATGGTGGGAAAGCCGTCCCAACCCTTTGGACCTATAAAAGTCAAGATCCTCCTCATCTTCCTCATCCTTTACAAGTAGTTCAGCTGTTTAGGCCTCTTGACTGGAGGTCTGTAGGGGGCCTCTCAACAACGTGGATTTTTAAGTCCCAAGGGTACTTAAGTAGGCAGGGTGGATTCTAAAGATCACGATCTTGTCTCAAGGTCACTAATAAGAACTTCTGGTGGATCATAGGGAGAGGTTCAGGTTCTTTCGTGGTCAGGTTGTGGATATTTGCTGCAAATAATAATAATACATTAATTCTATTATATTTAGAACCACACGATTTTCGTTATTTTAGGTGCGTGCTCCAATTACGCAAGTTTCACTTTTCGAAGTATGTGCTCTGAAAGGAGATGGTTGGTTGGTTTGTTGGGGGAAGGAGACCAGACAGCGAGGTCACCGGTCTCATCAGATTAGGGAAGGATGGGGAAGGAAGTCGGCCGTGCCCTTAGAAGGAACCATCCCGGCATTTGCCTGGAGCGAGTTAGGGAAATCACGGAAAACCTAAATCAGGATGGCCGGACGCGGGATTGAACCGTCGTCCTCCCGAATGCGAGTCCAGTCTCTAACCACTGCGCCACCTCGCTCGGTCTGAAAGGAGAGGACCAGGGTTTGGTTAGCTGTTATAAGTAAAAAAAATTAATTTTATTATTATTGTTCCAAAACCTGGGCCGGCCGGTGTGGCCGTGCGGTTCTAGGCGCTTCAGTCTGGAACCGCGTGACCGCTACGGTAGAAGGTTCGAATCCTGCCTCGGGCATGGATGTGTGTGATGTCCTTAGGCTACTTAGGTTTAAGTAGTTCAAAGTTCTAGGGGACTGATGACCACAGATGTTAAGTCCCATAGCGCTCAGAGTCATTTGAACCATTTTTCCAATCCTGGGAATTTCCTCATTCGAGGTGCCAGCAAAGAGCAGCCACCATCACCAGGCAGAATGAGAAAACATGTCAGTAATCTCATAATTAATTTTTTTTCTGAGTTAGTTTGTTGGAAATTCTACTATTTTTTCCCTAATATCGACATTTTTATCCAAATTGCGACGGGTGCATAAAGTAACAAGAAATACGCTATTGCGAAGTTTTTAAATGTTAAAGAAATACCACAGAGTGAAATACAAAAAATAAACTCTTACTAAGTCGTCCCAACATTACTAGAGTGTGGGACTTCACAGTCTATCTATTAAACAGAGTTCGTTCTCCTATTCAAATGGTTCAAATGGCTCTGAGTACTATGTGACTCAACATCTGAGATCATTAGTCCCCTAGAACTTAGAACTACTTAAACCTAACTAACGTAAGGACGTCACACATATTCATGCCCGAGGCAGGATTCGAACCTGCGGCCGCAGCGGTCGCGCGGTTGTAGACTGTAGCGCCCAGAACCGCTCGGCCACACCGGCTGGCCGTTCTCCTATTGTTAGAAATAATAATATCATGTCATATTCCGCTAAATATTAACAAAATGTGTGATAACATAAGACACTAGTGTGTTTGACATCATAGCAGAATTCTGTGGGCACTGTTGTTTTACCGATTTTCAAGATACTCCATCGAAGACGTTCATAAGTACGATCTGAATAAGAAATACTACAATATTACAAATACTATTATTTTTACCGTTCTCGTTTGTGTTATATTGGTCACATATAGAGATTCTTGAACAAATATTCTAAACATGAAGGTTTTACGTTTGAAATGTGTAAATTGTCAGTTCTTTTACACTGTAAATAGATGATGGAGTCGATATTTTAACACTGATTTTTACAACCATGGCCTCATATCCATTATGGATATAATCTGGATATGTTTAGGCAGACACCTGGATTAACGCTGCACGATCATGTCGCAAATGAGGAAGTTCGTAAGTTATATAGATACCACCAATTGTACACAAGGTGAGAGAAAGCCATCAAAGACTGTACGGGCATGTCATTAGAACGGACACAACAGCAGTGGCAAAAGCTAGTTTTAGTTTGAGAGTAATCGGTAAACGGCCAATAGAAAGGCCTGGACAGGGATTTCATAACATCTAGCCTGAAGCTCTCAAATCTCACACCTCAACCTTGACCAGTCACAAGTTCGTATGTAATGGCGACAGATAGCCTAAACAGCGGACCCTGCCAGTGTGCGGAACAAACGCAAGGAAGAAGAAGTAGCAGAAGAAGATGAGTGACCACACTACCACCGAAACCGAACATTAAAAAGAGCAGGCTGCAATACTGAATTCGATCATCCGATGTTGCGAGTATTTCATGCGAAACATTGTAATACAGTTCCTATCTTTCAATTATCACACGAATACCGAGATAAATGATTGCGGAATAGAAAATCAGCTACATAGCGAAAAACCTTGCTCCACTTCCAGCAGCACTTTCTATAGGTTGCCAGTAGGACTCCGAAGTGGAGCGCACAAAATGCAGGTCATTCATTCAAGAAACGTCGTCGGTCACATACATATAATCAAAGCATTATACAACGGGCGTTAACCTCCATAATTATTACGGAAGATGTTTGATGCTCACTCATTAAAAGTCAACATTAATTTTGCAGAGGCTCACCTCGTTCTATTCGTTCATGATGCCAAGAGCGCTGTAGAGAAAGGCGCCCAGGTTAACTTTAGGCACTCATTCGAAACAGCTACACACTATCGTTTCGTAAACAAAATACAGGCTTGTCGAGTACAGCACCAGATCTGCAACTGCATTCAAGACACCCTAACAGAGAGCTCAACACGTTGATCTTAAGGGGAGGTTTACTATCTTTGGCCCGAAAAAAGCATGTTCTTTGATAATTTTTTTCTCGGGATGTGTTATAGATCTCAATGTCAAATTTGGTCAAAATGTTTATTGATATTTCCTCTACAAACTGGAATTTTTTCAATCGGAAATTTCGAAGAGCATAGGCGGAAGTGCCGTCGAAACGAAGCAAAATTTCGATGTACACCTCCACACGTGGTATGACACAGGTCAGCCGGCTCGTCTGAAATCAAAATTGAGTTGACGTTAGCGAATTATGTAAGATTCTTTAGGAGTTGTACCTCGCTTAAGTTATTTGGACCATAGGAAACAAATTGGCGGACAGTTGAAAACAAATTGGTTTTTTTTTCATCGATTTTTCGACTTCGTCGGCTAAGTAAAAATATTTATAGTTGATGGATCGGAATAAAAGTGGTACAACTACTAGACAATTTAGTTAGCTTCGTCGGAAACAAAGAATCCTGCCAATCGGTTCAGTTGATTTGTAGTTACCATACCGCGCGATAAAAAAAAGTTGTTTCGAGAAAAACGCGTTTCAAATTTTGACTACATCTAAATGCAATATTATGCAACGTACGTTCAAACTGCTATTCCGGGTCCATAAACTAGTCTTTCCTCTTCCTCATAGAGGGCGTTCTGCTCGATCTGGGCCATCCTGCGCTGCTCCAGAGCCGCTCGGACGGCCGGTGACAAGCGGTTTTCGGCCACCTGAATCCGGTCGTCGTCCGAATGCTTGGCGAACTGCGTCGAATAGAGTCCCAGGGTGACGTCCATCGTTGTCATGGTCTTCAGAATTGCTGAATACCCTTCGCTGAAGCTGCTCACTGCCAGGAAAGTCGCAATCTCCACAGTCTTCGCACCAGAATGCAAATGCTTTGGGGCTAACTTCCAAACACACGCGTTCAAACTTTCATTTGAATTTTGTGTGTTTCCTGCCAAGCACCGGTACAATAACTCGTCCCCCGACATGGCCTCGTAGATCGGATGAATTACTTTTTGAACTCCTTTGGAGAGCCGCTGGTCGTGCTGATATTCGTCCAGATGTCCGGTAGCCTCTCCAATGCGCCACTTGCACCAACTAGTTTTCCCAGCCGAACAGTTTTGGTGTTGAGGGTGGTCATCCGTCCAACACGTGTGGAAATACGTTGCCCAAATTGCCTTCTTCATCTGTTGCAACGAATTGGAATGCTTTCGGACTGCCAAGCGGTTGCACGTCGTAAGCTCCTTGATCACTTTTTATCAGTTTTAGTCATGGGCAAGCGCATAGAATAATTTTTCGCGGCTACAAAGTCGAAATTCCCTAAAAAAACTGGTGCGTGAGAAATGCCGATTTCAGGCAGGTGAATATTTTTTGTTCAACCGCGAATAACAAACATTTCCGATCCGTATTCGGAAAAATCGTTTCAGGGGTGGGTTCTAAACACTTTTATGGATCCAAAAATGCAATTAAAAAAAATCGATTTTTTTAACCAAAAGATAGTAAACCTCCGCTTAACAGGACGAGATGGACACATGTGAAGGTTCAAGAGGCAATAAACGAAAACGAGACAGTCGGAAAAAAGTAAGGAAACTGTTTGTTACTTCAAAAATAATCGCCATATGTCTTCGTGCATTTACCCCACTGTGAGACAAGACGGTCAGTTCCTTCACGGAAAAACGTTTGCAGTTGGCTATCAAACCACGATAGTGGCCAGGCGTGCACCTAACCGTAAGAAGCAAATCGACGTCCACGACTATGTTTGTATAGAGCACCAAAAATGTGGAAATCGCATGGACAGAGATCAGGACTGTGCGGAGGATGTGTAAGGGGTTCGCAGCGGAAGTCTTACAGCTAGTCTAAACAACACACACGCCAGCTCCGGAAAAGTCATGTAGTCCTTTTTCTTTGGCTGCAAGGGCTCCCTGCTCATTGACTTTCTGGATCACGTCGCCACAATTAACGCACAGCGGTACGTGGACACTGCAAATACTGGAGAGCGCCATCAAGTCCAGACGCCCGGGAATGTTGAGGGACGGTATCATTCTGTTGCAGGACAATGCTCACTCGCATGCTTCAAAGGTTGTTTCGGCTGCATAAGTTGCGCTGGGAAGCCCTTACACATCATCAATACAATCCCAATATCCCTGCCGGCCGGAGTGGCCGAGCGGTTCTAGGCGCTACAGTCTGGAACCGCGCGACCGCTACGGTCGCAGGTTCGAATCCTGCCTCGGGCATGGATGCGTGTGATGTCCTTAGGTTAGTTAGGTTTAAGTAGTTCTAAGTTCTAGGGGACTGATGACCTCAGAAGTTAAGTCCCTTAGTGCTCAGAGCCATTTGAACCAACCCAATCTCTCTCCATGAGATGTCCATATATTTAGAGCCCTGTTGAAAGACATTCATAGTGCCCATTTGTTTCGGACAAAGAGTTGCAAGCCCGAGTACAACAATGGTTCCTGAGGCAATGAAATGCAGGAAAGCCCACAGAGGACACACGGTTAGTATAGAAACAGGTTGCTGACTATGAACGTAAGTAAACGTAATGTATTGCGCAAAAATTCACGCACAACTATACAGACAAGCGCAGAGATTTCCATAGCCTCTGTCTTTTCTATCGTCTTATCAACGTACACTGTCCGTCATATCTCCCCTCGAACTTAATGCTCGTGTCTGAACACCACCGCAGTAACACACGTTGCCATCACAGCAAAATCCTTTTTGCCCCACTCCATCGTCGAACTCTTTCTCGAAGATCTTTTCAGTAGCAGGGACCCGACACTGGAATAACCTCCCGCTTTGTACTAGAGAATTGAATAACTTCTCCAGCTTCAGAACACAGTTACTGATGTATTTAGCAAAGGAACAATAATAATTACCAAGCCCGTGTACCCTTGTGCAGCCTCTCTTCCAACCAGATCTTACTCATTTCCCAATATTCTTAGCTGGTGCAGTCTCCTTCAATTTCCTTTCCCCAAAAATCGCTATATCAGAACACATTTAGTTCGTGCATCTATAAATTCTTTTTAAATCTGCCACTATCATTTTTGTTATTACTGTCGTTCTTACTGTCATTATTATTATTTTTATTACAATTGCCATTATTAGTGGGAGCAGCAATAGTAAAAGTACTGCCAGTATTAACTTTATCAGTTCATAGTCAGTATCATTAACTCACACTGTCACTAAAGACATTCATACCATTTTAATACTATTTGTCATGTTAAAATTATCGTTCGTCAGGTAACTATGATGTGAAACAGGTACTGTACGTGTAAAATCCTGGTGGGATGTAAGAGACGGCATGATGGTCCTAATAAGATCACGTTAAATAAATAAATAGATAATAAATAATGTAAATAGGGGCAGAATTGTTTAATATTGATTATCCTATTGGTGACAAATCAGTAGAAACAGTAATAACCCTAATGTATCCAGGAATAATCGTAAGGACAGAAACTAATTGTATGAAAAATAGATGATAGGCTGAGATTCTTTGGAAGAATCTTAACGAAAGTAACATATATTCAAGAAAGAAACGACGTACAAAACACTCGCTCAACCGATTTTTCAGAGCTGGTCATCAGTCAGGGTCCTTATCAAGCTGGATTAATACAAGAGATACAGAAGACCCAATAAATTGCGGCGCGTTTCATTGCAGCACCGCTTAGTAAAGGAGAGACCGTTACCGAGCGACAGATTCTACAAACGAGGCGCTATGTATCACTGAAAAGTTAACAGTTCAGGTTCTGAGAAGGTACGTTCCAAGAAAAGTTGGACAACATATTAGGCCTACTTTGATCACATACGTCTCGCGAAATGATTATGCCGAGAAAATCAGAGAAATTCATGTTCGTACCATACTTATTGGCCGTCGTTCTTCGCCTGTACCATTCACGAATGGAACAAGGGAGAAAAGAGACTGCTACCAGAGCTTCCAGAGCCACACACCGTTAGGTGGCTGGCGGAGTGTTTTTTGTAGACGCACATCTTTGGCTGGCATGACTTTTCAGCGGACTCAAAATTTCTTCAGCCAGAAATTTCTGTACACTTGGGATTAGTGAGAGTCATGTGCTGCGCTATCTTGTGAACAGATTAATGTTCCAGCGTTTGGAATCCTTATGTTCGCATGACTCTTTATAGGCCGTTTTGCGCAATCTCTCTTGCACTTTGTACACTGAGGCGCCCTGGTATAGGCATGCTCATTCAAATACGCCTATATAAGACAAGTGTCTGGCGCAGTGTTAGATCTATTACTGCTGCTACAATGGTGGCTTATCAAGATTTACGTATGAACGTGGTGTTATAGTTGGCGCACGAGTGATTGGACGTAGCATTTCCGAGGTAGCCATGAAGTGGAGATTTTCCCGTACGATCATTTCACGAGCATACCGTGAATATCAGGAATCCGCTAAAACATCTAATCTTGTTGTAGACAGTACCAATGTCATAATGAAACTCATTAATGAGAAAGCGCCGGCCAGAGTGGCCGAGCGGCTCTAGGAGCTACAGTCTGGAACCGCGCGACCGCTACGGTCGCAGGTTCGAATCCTGCCTCGGGCATGGATGCGTGTGATGTCCTTAGGTTAGTTACGTTTAAGTAGTTCTAAGTTCTAGGAGACTGATGACCTCAGAAGTTAAGTCCCATAGTGCTCAGAGCCATTTAATGAGAAAGCAACAGAAGAGTTAATAAATGATACTTTCCAAATAATTATTAAATGGTTTTCTGAAAACGACCTCGCTAAATTGTGAATCATACTAGACAAAAATAATGCAAAAGGTTGTGCTGGATAATTCAGACATTGTTGGAAAGGCAAAAAGATTTAGTGACTGGGGAAAACAAGATCATGAAGGAAGTCCCACAGAGTTCAATTGTGGCTCCACTCCTATTCATTATATATTTGAATGACCTTCCACTTAACCTCCGACAAGCAAAACTGGTACATTTGGCAGACAGTAACTATGTTATAATGATGTTCATTAATGAGAAACCAACATAAGAGTTAGTAAATGATATTTCCCAAATAATTATTAAGTGGTTTTCTGAAAACGGATTCTCCCTACATTTTGAAGAAAATACATTACGTTGAGTTTTGTACAACAAATAAAGTCATACCAACAACTGATGTAGCACATTAGCAGGAGTCACTAAGCAGGGTGGAATGCTACAAATTTTTTGATGTACACATTGAAAAAAACTTGAGATGGAGGAAGCATATTACTGGGCTTCTTAAACAATTCAGCTAGCTGCTTTTGATCGTCGTATAATTGCTAATCTTTTTTTTTTAAAAAAAACGAATAAACTTCCTGACATATTTTGCACATTTCTGTCAATAATATCGTACGGAATAATTTTCTGTGTTTATTCATCACTTAGAAAGAAAGTATTGATTCCACAAAAGGGAGGAGAAAGAATAATATGTGCTGTTCAACCACGGACGTCATCTAGGTACCTCTTCAAGGAGCCAGGCATTTTAACAGCGCCATTACAATACATATTTTAGCCAATGAAATTCGTTATAAATAATCCATCTCAATTTGAGAAAAAAAATTTGAGATGTACATACCTAGAACACTAGAGGGAAAAATGACCTTCATTACCTATTGTTAAAGCTGTCAGTGGCTGAGAAGACGAGCTGAATAATCAGAAACAAAAACTTTTCATCATTTACTCAATAACGTAAAATGTCTAACAGGTAACGAAGCAAGTTTTAAATCATTTCTCTTGGACAACTCGTATTCCATTGACGAACTTCTGCTTAAAAACGGGTAACCAGAAGAAACACCTTATTTTTAGGTGTAGCTGCATGAGTAGAAATAAAATGATGATATGTTCATTATTGTTAGCACTAATCATGAATACATATCCTGTCAACTGAGTCGTTCCATATCCTTTCGATAAAGCAGTCGTTCAAATGATCCACGGAACACACAATCTAACTAACTACACCGAAAAACCAAAGAAACTGGTACACCCACTAATATCGTGTAAGGCCTCCGCGAGCACGCAGAAGTGCCACAACACGACGTGGCATCGACTCGACTAATGTCTGAAGTAGTGCTGTTTGAAGGAATGCTGGAGGGACCTGATACCATGAATCCTGCAGGACTGTCCACAGATCTGTAAGAGCTCGAGGGGAGTGGAGATCTCTTCCGAACAGCACTTCGCAAGGTATCCCAAATATGCTCAATAACTTTCATGTCTGGGGAATTTGGTGGCCAGAGAGTGTATAAACTCAGAAGAGTGTTCCTGGAGCCACTCTATAGAAATTCTGGATGTGTGGGGTGTCGCATAGTCCTGCTGGATTTGCCCAAGTCCGTCAGAATGCACAATGGACATGAATGGATGCAGATGATCAGACAGGATGCTTACTTTCGTGTCACCTGTCAGAGTCGTATCTCGACGTATCATGGGTCCCATATCATTCCAACTTTACAGGCCCCACACCACTGCTTAGCCTCTACCAGCTTGAACAGTCTCCTGATGACATGCAGTGTCCATGTATTCATGTGGTTGTCTCCATACCCGTACACGTCCATCCGCTTGATACAATTTGTAACGAGACTTGTCCGATCGGGCAACATGTTTCCAGTCAACAACAGTCCAACGTCGGTGTTGGAGAACCCAGGCGAGGAGTAAAGATTTGTTTCCTGCTGTCATAAAGGGTACACGAGTGGGCCTCTGAAACTTCATATCGATGACGTCACGTTGAATGGTTCATGCGCTGAAACTTGTTGATGGCCCAGCACTGGAATCTGCAGCAATTTGCGGAATGGTTGCACTTCTGTCACGTTGAACGATTCTCTCCAGTCGTCGTTGGTCCTGTTCTTGCAATATCTTTTTCCGCCGCTGCAGCGATGTCTCACATTTGATATTTTAGCGGATTCTTGATATTCACGGAACTCTCGTGAAATTGTCGTTCGGCAAAATACCCACTTCATCGCTACCTCGGAGATGCTGTGGCCCATCGCTCGTGCGTTGACTATAACACCACGTTCAAACTCATTTAAATCTTTATAACCTACCATTGTAGCAGCAGTAGCCGATCTAACAACTGCACCAGGCACTTGTTGTCTTATGTAGGGGTTGGCGACCGCAGTGCCATATTCTGGCTGTATACATATCTCTCTATTTGAATACGCATGCCTATACCAGTTTCTTTGCTGCTTCAGTGTATATAACTAACATCTCAAGGACTGCCATGTCAGCTCAGCCGAAAGCTGTCATCGGATCTGGATATGGAGGGTCCCTGGGACTGCACACCACATTCTCAGCCGTCGTTAGTTTTCGTGTCTGGGAGCCGCTACTTCTCAATCAAATATCTCCTCAGATGACCTCATGGGGTCTGAGTGCACACCACTTGCTAACAGTGCGCAACAGAACCGCACGGTCACCCTTCCAAGTGCCAGCCAAACCCCACAGTGATCTGAGAGGAACCGGTGTATCGACCTCCCTCCCAGTGCTAGCCAGGCCTCGTGGTTATCTGAGAGAAATCGGTTATCGACCTCCCTCCAAGTGCTAGCCAAGCCCTACGGTGATCTGAGAGGAACCGGTGTATCGACCTCCCACCAAGTGCTAGCCAAGCTCCATGGTGATCTGAGAGGAACCGGTGTATTGACCTCCCTCCAAGTGCCAGCCAAGCCTCGCAGTGAAATGAGAGGAACCGGTGTATCGAGCTTAGCCCAAGTGCTAGCCAAGCCTCGCGGTTATCTGAGAGAAACCGGTGTATCGACCTTCCCCCAAGTGCTAGCCAAGCCCCGCGGTCATCTGAGAGGAACTGGTGTATCGACCTCCCTCCAAGTGCTAGCCAAA
Source organism: Schistocerca piceifrons (assembly GCF_021461385.2). Lineage (NCBI taxonomy): Eukaryota > Metazoa > Arthropoda > Insecta > Orthoptera > Acrididae > Schistocerca > Schistocerca piceifrons. The sequence continues at coordinate 261,257,731 of NC_060145.1, read as the reverse complement.
CCTCACAGTGATCTGAGAGGAACTGGTGTATCGAGCTTAGCCCAAGTGCTAGCCAAGCCTCGCGGTTATCTGAGAGAAACCGGTGTATCGACCTTCCCCCAAGTGCTAGCCAAGCCCCGCGGTCATCTGAGAGGAACTGGTGTATTGACCTCCCTCCAAGTGCTAGCCAAGCTCCATGGTGATCTGAGAGGAACCGGTGTATTGACCTCCCTCCAAGTGCCAGCCAAGCCTCGCAGTGAAATGAGAGGAACCGGTGTATCGAGCTTCGTCCAAGTGCTAGCCAGGCCCCACGGTGATCTGAGAGGAACTGGTGTATCGACCTCCCTCCAAGTGCTAGCCAAGCCCCATGGTGATCTGAGAGGAACCGGTGTATCGAACACAAAAAGGTCGTTGGTTCTAAAACATAGAGCTACATAGTTAATTTTTTTTGTAGGTATACGTCCGCAGCCCGCGCCTCATTACCGTAGCACACCGTTAGAGGGGTCACAACGAAATGGTGCAATCACTGATAAGTGGAATATCTTGCGGAAATTCTCGATGCGGGGTTAGTAAAAGGTATAGCATCAATGCACTATCGTAACAGAGAGGTTAAGTGGGGCAAACAGTTCTATTGTGGTCAAACAGGTCTGAATGAGGAATAAAGAGATTTATTAAAAGGACACATAATTCACCGTTGACGTAGAAATTATTTATTTCACAATTGCAATTTCGGCCGAGCCATTATCAAGTGGTGGTGCAAAATCTGAAAGGTGACAAAAATGAAACACAGAGTGTATATACAGAATTGCGGAAATATGTCATGTAGATAGTAGTAGATTAAAAAATGGTGAAAATAATCCATCACTTTCATTTTGCTTTCTCCCACCATGTATACATGTCATCGTCAGTATTAATTCTTTTCACTGTCGAAATACAGTAACATCAAGCTAGTGCCAAGCTCCATACAACATGAAATGATGAAAATTACGTGAGCTGTTACCAATTTTATCATCCTTCATACAAATCGCTACAAATCAATGTTCCGCCACACTATTTGCATGTGAACTGAGGTCATTGGCGTGAAAATACATTCACGAGTTAGACTGTCTGTCCATTCATCAGAGACAGTACATTCAAGAAATAAGAATTGAGAGCTTCATACCATAACATTCTTTTACGTCTGTAGACAACGTACAGCTTCTATATGATGATACAAAGTGGTGATGAATAAGGGGAAACGAAATGAAAATTTATTTGTAACAGAGTAGAGTAAAAATACAGACGTTATCTCTTCAGAAGATCTTACGCTGGCTTGGGTAATCGTCGCTCCTCCCAGCAAAACCTTTGAAATATTCTCACCCAACGAATGAATCAGCACCTTGCAGCCCACCTAGCCATTCCCAATACCGGGCAAGGCTCTCGTCCCAGCTATTCCATCGACGACCAACTTCTTTACCTTGCCAACTTGAACTCCTTTCAACTGAAAAACAACGGAATTCCCCAATGTTTGTCTCCCCTGACACCCGAAAAGCCTTCGACTGGGTACAGCGTTCTGAATTTCTGTTCAAGCTACAAACCAATGCACTCCCAGATAAATATGTCCACCTTCTAGCATCCTTCCTTCAACACCGGTCTACGTATGTCAGTATCAAGCACGCCTGCTCCGGCATCTTTCACCTCGTTGTAGGCGTGCCTCAAGGCTCTGTCCTTTTTCTCCTCCTTTACATCCTGTATACTGCAGAGAGTCCCAAACCGCCACCCCTAACGTACTCCTGTAATATGTTGACGACACCGCCTACCTAGCCATTCACCATATCCTCCAACTCTCCCACACCTTCCTCCAAAGCTACCCGAGTCTCCTAGTCAAGTGCTGTAATACGTGCAAATTTCAAGTAAATCCACAGAAAAGTCGATCCACCATCATGAGTCGCACCACTTGGCGTTTCTGTCGATCAGATTTCCATCTATCCATCTACAACCAACCCGTCTCACTAACTAACGCAGTAAAATATTTAGGACTAATTCTCGATAGAGAACTAATGTGGAACGCACATCTACTTACGATCCAACACAAAGCCCGAAACCAACTAAAACTACAAGCCACATCTGGGGCCTGCATTCTTCTGTACATTATAACATACGCCAGCGTTTCCCGGATCTCCTCCTCGCCTAAATTCTATAAGTCCCTTCAAATCCGGCAATGACATGCACTCCATGTCGTCATCAGCCTACTCTCCCTAACTCGCATCCTATACCAGTTGATCCCCTTCCCGCGCCTTCTTCTCTTCCTAGAGCACCTTGGCATCTGGGACATCAATCGTAGAACTTCAGTCCCACTACCCAATTTCCCAACCACTAATAACAGTCCAGGTATCCTGCTGCGGCCGTACATCCACACCCCACCTTCCATGCACCTCCATGCCTTATCCATTCTCCGACCCCAGAAGTTTAGCAAGCTCCCACTCCCAAACTATGAAGTTTGTCTCGAGATATACCCTCTTTCCAACCCTAAATCCCAACACTCCATCTCATGCCATCCTCCCATTTTTCCTTCCCACCTTCATCCACCTTGCTTACTTCTAGTAGCTAACTGCGATTCTACAGGGCCCCTTTGTCATCATACCAATTTTTTCGTGTGTCATCTAGCGTCACCATTACACCCTGCATCATTCAAATTCACCAGTGACTAAACTTTACTGTAATATAAAATCGCAAAACGAATATTAAAAATCAGCAATACTTTCCATCTATGCGTATTTTTAAAAAATTCTCGTTTAATTTCACCTATTTTATGTAAAAATCGTCTATATCGTCCACGGATGTATTTTTTACGAAATCATTTATTGTTGTAACTTTTTATATATCGTAAGTACTTTTAGATACAGCTTATGTAATCTTTGGCTGGAGAGTTGATTCTATCTGCTGCCAGCCCGCCCCTGTTGTGGGGAATTGAAATAACAACGAAGGAAAAAAATATACATTGCAACTCATGAAAAGAAAAAAATCACAGAAGAGACCAAATGCACGCCAGTGACATATCCAACAGTGCAACACAATAAACTGAGGCAATACAATACGCCACCTCATAAATACAGTATATGTCTTTGTACCAAGCCCTAACTTGTAATTAAGCAAAAACGTATGAACATTTAATAGTAAATTCCAAACTGCTTAAAATGATATCAATACGAATTAAAACGTAATTATGCAATATTATGATGCATTGCTAAAATAGGTTACATTAGACAAGATACACTCTACTCATAAAATGATATGTAAAAGAGAAAATTGATTTACAAAAATAAAATGTATGACAGGACATCTGCTTCTCCCTTTTTACCACGTGTAAAAATTTCAGTACAGTAGGAAACATGGGAGCTCTTATAAAAATTCTGACACAGCATTTAGGAATAGCTAGTAAAATACTTCACATAGCTAAGAGATTCTAAAAAGAGGAATGAAAATAAATTGTGGTAGCGAGTATGATTCTTCCATATCACCAAATAAAAACGTCGTAAGTACCATACGTGTTATGAAATCAAGGTACACACGTTTCTGTACAAAGTGTTAGGGCAGTAAACCTGCATCAGATGGGATAAGTAGTGCTTCCTTATGCCACGTTACTTTCTGTCATTTGCACGTAAAATAGATTGGAAATTATCTAAAAATCTTCTATTTCTTAAATTAATTTGATCATTGAGTAAGCCGTCGGGACCATTTCTTTCATGTGCTTCTCATTTTCTATTTCTTCAAGAATGTTCATAATTCAGTTTTTGGGAACTGTATAGTCTTGTAAGGGCTGATGCTACCTTGTTCACCATATGTTTATTCTCACCTAAATGTTTACTGAAAATAGAGGTGCCGCTCTCTAATATGTTCTTTAAACGTGTCACTGAACGACCATCCGGTTTATCCAGTATAACAAATGGTTCAAACGTCTCTGAGCACTATGGGACTTAACTTCTGAGGTCATCAGTCCCCTAGAACTTAGAACTACTTAAACCTAACTAACCTAAGGACATCACACACATCCATGCCCGAGGTAGGATTCGAACCTGCGACCGTAGCGGTCACGAGGTTCCAGACTGTAGCTCCCAGAACCGCTCGGCCACTCCGGCCGGCCCAGTATAACACTTTGTGTATGTGCGACATCCTATTCTGTAGACCGTTTCTCTTGCAAACAGGTTGCTTCTACCAGTGCTGTCTCTGATTTTCTTACTTAATGTACTGTCTGTGTGAACGTGGTGGCAGACCATCTCTCTCTTAAGAGTCATCACATGACGAGACCCTAGTGCGCAAAGACAGGCGTGTCGAACTCGAGGCGTTAGTGTAACAAGTGAAAATCAGTCAAGGATCAGTTCTGAGCAACTTGCGCGACGTTCTGAACGTTCCAAAGACCGCCGTCCGCTGGGATCTGCGAATGCTCACAGCCAGTCAAAAAGCCTGCCGAACCGAGCCAGCATCTGCATCAAGCCAGTCCACGTAACTTAATCAGTCACCTAACTACTACGGATGGGTCTGGGTGTATTTCATTCACATGTACGTAGATCTAGATAAATGCCCTGCAAGTATGGTGAATACTGTAGAGTACTTTCTGTTTTTACAAGTAATCTCTCTTCCTGTTCTACTCACAAATAGAGCCTAATTTCTCGTATCTTCGAGGTCTTTTTGCGAAATATATGCTGGTGGTAGTAGACTCTTTCTGCAGTCAGCTTCAAATGCCAGTTCGTATTCCTGTCATCGAGATACAAATGAACAAAGCAGACAGTGGATACTCGCGGATTCACCACCGATGGAAGAAATCGAAGACCCATTTGTTCATCGGTCAATGTGATGCTGAACATTTTTTGAGACTGCCATGGTGTGATGGTAACTGGGGGAGGGAGGCGGGGCGGCAACCTCTCACAGAAGCGTACTACCGAAGCCACCCGACGAGGTTGCAGGAGGCTGTCCAAACTGTGCAAAGGGGCGTTTTTGCTCCACGACAACGTCGCAGCTTATTTTGTGCAGTGTCGTCACACATGCTGCTACTTCGGGCTATCAAATTCTGCTTCCGACCCCGATTCCACTTACACGCCGCTCTCTGACTCGTTCCTCTTTCCTTGGGGGAGTAAACCATTCCATGGTAAGAATTACCAGAATGACTGCGAGTTGATGTTCGAGGTGAAACGTTCCCGGATCGGTCAAAACGCAAACTTCTACAACCAATGTTCTCTACAAGTCTTGCGATTATCATCTTTTCCGCAAACTGAAAGAACATCCGGGAGAAAGAGATTTTCCATCGATAGGAACGTCCGCACAGCGATTATCGAATGACATGGTGATTAAGGAGGTCATTTCTATCGTCGATGGGTTAAACGGTTGGTAGAAAGTTCCGACCGTTCTTTACAGAGACATGGTGACATGTTCATAAATGGCGTCATGTGAGTTATTTGTGTCGCTCTGAATCGTAGTACAGCATTCAATAAAAGTTATCTAGCCTGCAGTAATAATGCATAACTTACTTTTCTAAGTCCCTTCACGGATGAATAGACAGAGTTCATACGGTTCCTGTTACTTACAAAAACCAGAATGCATCTGACAGAAGAGATTTTCATCATCATCATCATCATCACGGATTAGACCATTTCTGATTTTTTCAGAGCTCAAAGTTGTTGGTCCATGTTATGTTACGTAATGTTTTGTTAACCGGGGACCTAGAAACGATGGAGAGGCTCCGTCCCCGCCGCAGCCGCAGTGGTCCGCAACCCCACGACGACTACCGCAGTCCACTTCACCCCTCCGCCGCCCCACATCGAACCCAGGGATGTTGTGCGGTTCGGCCCCCGGTGGACCCCCCGGGGAACGTCTCACACCAGACTAGTGTAGCCCCTATGTTTGCGTGGTAGAGTAATGGTGGTGCACGCGTACGTGGAGAACTTGTTTGCGCAGCAATCGCCGACATAGTGTAGCTGAGGCGGAATAAGAGGAACCAGCCCGCATTCGCCGAGGCAGATGGAAAACCGCGTAAAAACCATCCACAGACTGGCCGGCTTACCGGACCTCGACACAAATCCTCCGGGCGGATTCGTGCCGGGGACCAGGCGCTCCTTCCCGTGTGGAAAGCCGTGCGTTAGCGGGCTGGTGCGTCTGATACACTCATACCTCACCGGCAGGAGTTTCAACACTGACGTGCAGGGAAAACAATCAACACGACACGGTATACATGCGTGAGTACCCCAGGGAAGCATCCTAGGGCCCCTACTGTTTAACCTCTACATAAACGATCTCCCTGCCACACACAACAGAACGATGGCAATCTACGCGGATGACACACCCATCCCCGCGCAAGATTGGAAACCATCAAACATTACGTCACCCTTACAGGCTGCACTCCGAGTGGCTGAGCCTTGGTTGGAGAAATGGCGTGTTAGGGTAAACGTTGACAAGTGCGAAGCCGTTCTGTTCACTAGAAGACCGAAGCAACTATGCAAACACCGATACTGCAGACCAATAACTCTACATGCACGCCCAATACGTTTCCGTGAGAAAGTCAAATACCTTGGTGAATGGCTGGGCCGGAAATTACTCTGGGGGGGCCGCATACGAGGGCAGTTCAATAAGTAATGCAACACATTTTCTTTCTGAAACAGGGGTTGTTTTATTCAGCATTGAAATACACCAGGTTATTCCCCAATCTTTTAGCTACACAACACTATTTTTCAACGTAATCTCCATTCAATGCTACGGCCTTACGCCACCTTGAAATGAGGGCCTGTATGCCTGCACGGTACCATTCCACTGGTCGATGTCGGAACCAACGTCGCACTGCATCAATAACTTCTTCATCATCCGCGTAGTGCCTCCCACGGATTGCGTCCTTCATTGGGCCAAACATATGGAAATCCGACGGTGCGAGATCGGGGCTGTAGGGTGCATGAGGAAGAACAGTCCACTGAAGTTTTGTGAGTTCCTCTCGGGTGCGAAGACTTGTGTGAGGTCTTGCGTTGTCATGAAGAAGGAGAAGTTCGTTCAGATTTTTGTGCCTACGAACACGCTGAAGTCGTTTCTTCAATTTCTGAAGAGTAGCACAATACACTTCAGAGTTGATCGTTTGACCATAGGGAAGGACATCGAACAGAATAACCCCTTCAGCATCCCAGAAGACTATAACCATGACTTTACCGGCTGAGGGTATGGCTTTAAACTTTTTCTTGGTAGGGGAGTGGGTGTGGCGCCACTCCATTGATTGCCGTTTTGTTTCAGGTTCTAAGTGATGAACCAATGTTTCATCGCCTGTAACAATCTTTGACAAGAAATTGTCACCCTCAGCCACATGACGAGCAAGCAATTCCGCACAGATGGTTCTCCTTTGCTCTTTATGGAGTTCGGTTAGACAACGACGGACCCAGCGGGAACAAACCTTTGAATATCCCAACTGGTGAACAATTGTGACAGCACTACCAACAGAGATGTCAAGTTGAGCACTGAGTTGTTTGATGGTGATCCGTCGATCATCTCGAACGAGTGTGTTCGTACGCTCCGCCATTGCAGGAGTCACAGCTGTGCACGGCCGGCCCGCACGCGGGAGATCAGACAGTCGTGCTTGACCTTGCGGCGATGATGACACACGCTTTGCCCAACGACTCACCGTGCTTTTGTCCACTGCCAGATCACCGTAGACATTCTGCAAGCGCCTATGAATATCTGAGATGCCCTGGTTTTCCGCCGAAAGAAACTCGATCACTGCCTGTTGTTTGCAACGCACATCCGTTACAGACGCCATTTTAACAGCTCCGTACAGCGCTGCCACCTGTCGGAAGCCAATGAAATTATACGAGACGAAGCGGGAATTTTTGAAAATATTCCACAAGAAATTTCCGGTTTTTTCAACCAAAATTGGCAGAGAAAAAAAATGTGTTGCATTACTTATTGAACTGCCCTCGTACAACACATGACCAACCGAGCAAGCGCGAGGCTCAAACAGCTCTACCCTATGCTCAACAGACGTAGCACACTGAACAGAAGGGTGTCGAGGTCCATGTACATGACACTTATTCGACCCCTGATGACGTACGCAGCTCCTATCTGGGGATACGCTGGGCCCACACGCCTGCGCCGTCTGCAGCTCATACATAAGCAATGCTCCTCGATACACACGCATCGCGGACCTTCCCCGGGAATACCGACTTGAGACTCTCACGGAGGTAATCCACAAACTCACCACAAGACTATACAGAAACTCCAGACATTCGCAGAACCCGTTTATTCTGAATCTGGGGATCTACGACCACAACCATAGATGGAAATATAAAAGACCAAAAGACATACTTGTAAGGACCTAACATCTATGGCCAAGCACACGCAAACACAACGGTACAGGTGAGCCCCTGTTAATCAGACGTCATTACTGGATATCCTGCTGGAACACACTGCCGAATAACTGGCACCATGCAGGGAAGCTGTACCGTACACTGCATGCAGACAAGCTTAACACACCCCCCCCCCCCCCACACAGTGAGATGATCTATGGCCGATCTCCCACTACTGCATAACGATCTTGATTGTTCCAGGAATGCAGCGGCTGCAGCAAACTGGGATACATCACCATAGCTTGCCACGGTAATGATGCATAATACCCATACTAACAAACCCAACCCTTCATGAACTATCGCAGCTAGTAAGCCACTACTGCTCTTACCACCCATCCCACTGTCGCAGACGTTTTTTTCCCACGGCACGAGCTTTGGCACTTTTTTCCCTCTGCTCTTCAAATTGCTACCCTCATTTGCGTTTCGTCCACTGTCTATCACCTGACGGACAGCGTTAATGCGTAGTATTACCCAGACGCACGGATAACATCACAGCCCAGCACCCTGTGATCCAACTATTAGATAACTAACATGTTGACGGAGGTGACAGTAGAACGTTTGGTTTGGTCACCACGTTGGTGCGGGCGTGGAGGGGCCCCATCTCTAATTAACCGCACGGCCAACCGGGCGGGCTATTGGTCCATAGATCGCTTCCTCAGTCGTCCAAAATTCCCACAACAGCGTTTCGTCTTATAATTTAGTAGCAATATCTTTGAAATTATGACCCCGTACAACTTTTGTCTGATTTTCCTGCAGTTTTGTTTTATTTTTATTCCCTTATCACTTATCGTTTACCCACTGAGACAGCCCGTCACGCTCCACAAAAAAATTTAAGTTTTTGCTATTTATACTGTTATGATTTGATATTTCATCAGTGTCTACCATTCACCTTCATAAAGCAATGCTGACACGAGGACTTTTTTGTAATGATCGGATCGGTCGTGAAAGGAAAACTACAGTGTAAATACGATGAGGCTTTGCGCAGATGTGTTGCTCAATATCTCTAGTATGCTCATCGATCGCATCATGTCACATTTCTCAGTTCTAAGCGCACAATCAGCGCGTTTAGTTACTTACAACAATAGAAGGGGTCAGGGCTTTTCTCTGCCTTGTGATGACTGGGTGTTGTGTGCTGTCCTTAGGTTAGTTAGGTTTAAGTAGTTCTAAGTTCTAGGGGACTGATGACCATAGCTGTTAAGTCCCATAGTGCTCAGAGCCATTTGAACCATTTGAACAACAATAGAATCTCTGGCAAGTGTTAAATGCCTGCTGAGGGATTGCACCTGATTTCATACACCCTACGTAACATATCTGTCATGGCACAAAGGAATTACAGACATTAGCTGCCAGTGGGCATTGATTTATCTCAATTTGGAAAGTTGAAAATTTGTGCTAGACCGGGATTCGAACCCAGGTTTTTATTCATAGAAGCATAAATACAACGTAAAGGAACAAATATTACATACTACATTTTAATGTACTAGCGACAAGACGTCGGCGGATCCTTCTACCTATTTTATTTTTTTAACAAGTCCTACTAAAGTCTTCATTAAAAACGTTTGGGGCAATAAAAATATGCGCACCCACAAAAAAGAAAAAATTGAAAATGAGCTAAAAGGTGAGACGCCGTAGATAGGGAAGAAGGGGTGGGGGCATGTAAGACTTACAGGCTTCTTTCTGCTCGTCAGACGGGGCGTAGGGACGGAGTGGGCAGAAGTCAACATGTGAGGGGCAGAAGCACAAGAAATGAAGACGGATGCCAAGTAGGAGAGGACAGTAGAATTGGAGGAATGCCCGGCTTGGTCTAGTATAGTGCATAACGAGCACGTGTCCATGTGCTTACCCCGCTGTGGGATGCGATATAGAAACGTAGCACAGGAAGGGATGGGGAGAGGGGTGGGGGAGGGAAGATGCGTGCCAATTGTGTGTGGCACCATCCAGCTGAACAAGGATGACGTAAAGATCGCGCGAAGGTAATTGGCGAAGAGGGTGCGAGTTGCGCGGTCGGTGCTCGATTTCACTGTGGGCGGCTTGCAAGTACTGTAAGAAGTCAGGGCCTGATCGTCAGCACACAAGTAAGTGATCACCCATCCTTTGACCCATACCATAGAGTTGATTTTGGTAGCGTGAATTTTGGTGGAAATGGGTGTCCTCAGGACAGACAAAAGTCCATTGGTCAGTCGTATCTGGCGGAATACGGAGGTAGCAGGAAATGAACTGTCGACACAGTTTCCAGACGTCACTGAGGTCACCGCGTCAGGTGGTGGGTATCATCGTCCACGAGGTGGCAAATTGTAAAAGCGGAGTGTTCGATAATTCGATTGCGTGAATACGTTGACTTGTGGCGAATTTTCCACATGCAACAAGGTACCATGTTGCTCTGACCTAGGAGGAACGAAAGGCTGGTGGATATGACGCCAAACTGCGGGCCACCGCGTCAATGCATATTTGAGCTAGACGTTTTTCTGGGTCGTGAAATACAATAGTGGGGTGTAGAAATCTTTGGTTCTAGAAAAGCACTTATTCGGTAAGAGAGGGTGAGCATGACTTAAGTCCACGATAAAATGAGAGCCAGATGGGATGTGATGGTACTGGCGGGGATATGGATCTGGGCATATAAATGTTCAGCAAGCTGTGCGTAGAGGGGGGGAGGGGGCAGGTGGGGGGCCGCCCCCATTCCACTGCATGTGCATGGAGGCATGTAGAAGACACCGCTGAGTCGAATGTTGTCTAGGCCGAGGTCTTCCACTCACGGATAGAGGGTGACCGATTTGTACCGGATCTTAAAAGAGTGTACTGACGTAAGAAAGAATCCGAACGTCTCCCGGAGGTTGCATCCAATACTTGATGCCAGTACGAGCAACTAAGCAATGCGGACAGTCTTGGACGTCACGTGTTGGGTGAAGTAATCGACGTGTTGTAAAGAATCGTGTCGGCAGAGGAGATTTTCTTGCACTTTCATGTAGGTAAGTTGGAGAATACGCCTAAAATTGATGGCAATGGAGTGACCCATGATGGAGCTGAAAATGATATCAACGTATCATAGGTTCTGTACGCATGGGAGGGGTGCTGAGTTGACCTGTGAGAGGCTGGGCATTGTTGAGAACTTAGCCATTTTCATGATATTTTCCGCTGGAGTTCCGTATGTTGATATCAAATCAAGTACCATCTGTTTTTCCGTCCGTGAGCAGCGTAACAGGAGGAGGTCGTCTACATACACACGACAACGAAAAGCGAGCTGTCGCAACGTGAGACCTTACTGGTGGATCGTCAGGCTCCGAAAGGATGGCTGCAGGTTTATGGCAAAGAGTAGTGCCGAAAATTGGCAACCTTGCCTTTTGGAGCGGCGTTTGATCAGTGGCCCCGCCCTGTGGCCAATGATCTGAAGCAGGGATTCGGCGCTGCCTACGGGCGCCGGGAAAGAGTAATGAAGAGGGGTGGAAGACCCATTTCAGCCCATTAAGAAGAATAGAAAACAATGCCACACCTTGTCGAATCCACTGTCAAAATCAATGGTAATCACCGCTGTCAGTGTGATTAAATCGCCACATTCCCATGATTCCATTTTCATATTAACTGGACAGCCCGGAGTTGTCTGTTCTGCGGATAGAATGCTACGGAGTATATTGCGGCATTGCGTCGCTAGGAGCCATGCAAAATTTTTTATAGTTAAGCAGATTAATGTGCGGTTGTCGCTTCTGGTTTCGATTTGTGGATGGGTATAATAATTCGCTTGACAAAGGCTGGCGGTACAGTGTTGTCCCTCGTTAACAGTGCACGAAACATTGTCGTCTAGTCCGTCAACTCCAGGCTACTTATTCAAAGCACCTATGTTGACTGCGCCGTCGACCTCATTGCACGTAACCACCTTCGTCCTCCTCGTCGCTGGCGAGGGTGCATGTGACGTGTGGTAACACAATCTCCTCAGCGCGGATGCTGGTAGACTCCTCCTGGTTCACTGTACCGTAATGGTCTACAAAGGCATTGTCGATTTCGGTCTGGCAACTCACGCGCTGGGCGCAGCAGGTGTAGATCTCGGTGACTAGTTGTTCTCGTCGTCGTTTCCCATCACAGGTGACATGATGCGTGCTGGGTGTTCCTGTTCCTCCGAATCTTGACGCTAGGTTCCCACCACCACACCCTTCTGTCTACGGCATGTCACTGTCACGATCTGTGCCTTAATTCTGCTGCGTTCCATCACGATTTCAGGGATGTACGGCTGGACGTAGAATTAGTCGGTAGTGTGCCGGCGCCACGCAGCTAGTTCCTTGCCTACTGAATCAAGATGCATCGAATGGCAGGTTTGGCACATTCCAGCCACGAAGTCGAGGTTGTGCTATGCTTAGGCAAGCAGCGTTCACAGACAGACCATGTCTCTGTAACGCGTTGAGGACATTCGGGATCATGGAGGTGGTAGGTGTTGAAATTCCACAGTGCACGACTGCTTCAGACCACTTGTTGAGGGAGGAGAATATTCCAAATTCCAGCCTCCGAGAACATTTCAAATTCCAAGTTGCACCAGTGTGTAATGCCCAAGGGCCAATGTTCTATACCTTGGAGTGTGGACGTGAGTTTCCGAGAGACATAACTCCTGTCAAGGCAGTTCACTGATTGACTCGTCTGGTAAGTATGGCCAGGTGCGTCGCCATTCTGAGCTTGTAAAGTGTCACGGAGCAACAGATCACGGATGACAAGGCACGAATCTTGATAAGTGTTGTGGTTGGACATTTGATCCTTGGGGTGCAGGACACAATTAAAATTGCTCCTAAGCACATAGTGGTCACAGTGCCCAAGAAATAAAGGGGGCATTTCTTCTGAGTAGATGTGTGCTCTGTCGTGTCTGCATGTGGTGCCTGACAAGACATAAATGTTGACGGCACGCGTACTTATGATGGTGATCACCGTGCTTCTGGTGGACAGAAGCTATGTGACGTCAGCTACTGGGATGCCATCGCGCGGCGTAGGCTACGCCACGTCCGAGGTGGTCACCATTGGAGGTTCAAGTGGTAGGGCCCGCAATTTCCGGAAATGTGGCCAAGTGTACTTCCTGTAGTAGCGCGATGTCGACATCTGATGCCCATATCATCCGCCGCAGCAGTTGAAATTTCGCTCGGGAGCAAATGTTGTTGGTGTTGATCGTCCGATATATCTGTAATAGAAACACGGCATTTTAGGGGGGAGGGGCGGCGAGGCAGCTGCGAGCCTTGCAGCACGCCACCCGACGTAGTTGTTGTCTGTGTAACTAGGTCTCCGTCTGAGGCAAGTCCGTCCCCTGCAAGTGGTTCGGCTCATCCTTGACGTCGTCACTCCACGCCACCAAGAGCGCTGCCGTTGTGGCGTTCAAATGTTCCACTTCGTCCTTAGGGCGTCTCAGCGGCAGTCGTAATGGTGAGTCCATTGGTATAGCTCTACCTGGGCGAGCCGGTAGAGTAGGTATGGGCGCAGCCGCATCCTGCATCGCGTTCTCTGAGGCCTCGTAGGGCCAGATGGCCCCTGAGGCGTCAGGGAAAGGCTGAGGGAGTGAGCTGTCTCGTTCTGAGAACGTACGATGCCTCCTTTTGTGAACGTTGTTCATGTGTCCGGCCTTCTGTGTCGGAAGAGGGGAGGAAGTGGCGGCGGTCCGGGTTGAAGGCCGTCGCGGGGTGATGAATGATGTAACGCCCATATAATATTCTGGGAGAGATCGGCAATCGTCTCTACATCTACATCTACGTGATTACTCTGCTATTCACAATAAAGTGCCTGGTAGAGGTTTCAATGAGCCACCTGCATGCTGTCTCTCTACCGTTCCACTCTCGAACGGACGCGGGAAAAACGAGCACTTAAATCATTCCGTGCAAGCCCTGATATCTCTTATTTTATCGTGATGATCATTTCTCCCTATGTAGATGGGTGCCAACAGAACGTTATCGCGATCGGAGGAGAAAACTGGTGATTGAAATTCATGAGAAGATCCCGTCGCAACGAAAAACGCCTTTGTTTTAATGATTGCCACTCCAATTCACGTATTATGTCTGTGGCACTATCTCCCCTATATCGCGAGAATACAAAACGAGCTGCCCTTCTTTGTACTTTTTCGATGTCATCCGTCAGTCCCACCTGATGAGGATCCCAGATCACACAGCAGTACTCCAGAATAGGGCGGACAAGCTTGGTGTAAGCAGTCTCTTTGGTAGACCTGTTGCACCTTCTCAGTGTTCTGGCAATGAATCGCAGTCTTTGGTTTGCTCTACCCATAATATTATCTATGTGATAGTTCCAATTTAGGTTATTTGTAATTGTAATCCTTAAGTATTTAGTTGAATTTACGTCCCTCTGATTTGTGTGACTTATGGCGTAATCGAAATTTAGCTGATTTAGTACTCACATGAATTACTTCGCACTTTTCTTTATTCAGGGTCAATTGCCACTTTTCGCACCATACAGATATCCTATCTAAATCATTTTGCCGGCCGCGGTGGTATCGCGGTTCTAGGCTCTCAGTCCGGAGCCGCGTGACTGCTACGGTCACAGGTTCGAATCCTGCCTCGGCCATGGATGTGTGATGTCCTTAGGTTAGTTAGGTTTAAGTAGCTCTAAGTTCTAGGGGACTGATGACCACAGATGTTAAGTCCCATAGTGCTCAGAGCCATTTTTTTAACTCATTTTGTAAGTCTTTTGATCATCTGATGACTTTCCAAGATGGTAAATGCCAGCATCATCTGCAGACAATCTAAGACGACTACTCAGATTGTCTCCTATGTCGTTAATATAGATCAGGAACAATAGAGGACGTATAACTCTTCCTTGGGGAACGCCAGATATTACTTCTGTTTTACTCGATGACTTTCCGTCTATTGCTGCGAACTGTGACCTTTCTGACAGGAAATCACGAATCCAGTCGCACAACTGAGGCGATACTCCGTAGGCACGCAGTTTGATTAGAAGACGCTTGTGAGGAACGGTAAAGAGAGTGCCGATGCGTAGGTGATCGGTAAAAGCGTCGTCGGAGTGGAGGCGCCACGGTGGCGGCCGGCAATTGGGTGATATGCCGCTGAAAACATTCAGAGTAGAGGTGGAATTTTTTGCCACACCTGGAGCAGGTCTTGGATTGGCCGTTGCATGTAACGACCATGCGGCACCCGCTGATTGTATATATGACGGCACGTGCAACGGATTTCGATGGTAATCTGTCGTACACCGTTAAGAATGGGTGCTTTTGGAATTGGGCCCAGCGATCGGGAGTGTGATCATGAACAGCGCCTTAGAGTCGGAAAGCCGCGATAATGTCTGCGCGCTCCGTAGGCGGACACACACAGCACGCCCGCACTGCACGGCTGCTAAAACCGGACTGGTTAGGAAGATGCGCTGACCACTACGCCGTCCGGACACAGTCGTCGTTGCAGCTGTAGGGACTACGACTAGCCCTCCTCCCGTCAGAGCCAGCTTCTAAACTTATACCATACACCACTGATGTAGTGCCCCTGCTCATTGGCCTCATTACTCACGGCATCTCGCCGATTCGTCTAAGAGCTCGAGTTTGTGTGTGCATCTCCACTGAAGGGATCATTGACCGTCATCGCATTAATTATACACTACTGGCCATTAAAATTGCTACACCAAGAAGAAATGCAGATGATAAACGGGTATTCATTGGACAAATATATTACACTAGAAATGACATGTGATTACATTTTCACGCTATTTGAGCGCATAGATCCTGAGAAATCAGTACCTAGAACAACCACCTCTGGCCGTAATAACGGACTTGGTACGCCTGGGCATTGAGTCAAACAGAGCTTGGATGGCGTGTACAAGTACAGCTGCCCATGCAGCTTCAACACGATACCACAGTTGATCAAGAGTAGTGACTGGCGCATTGTGACGAGCCAGTTGCTCGGCCACCATTGTCCAGACGTTTTCAATTGGTGAGAGGCCTGGAGAATGTGCTGGCCAGGGCAGCAGTCGAACATTTTCTGTATCCAGAAAGGCCCGCACAGGATCTGCAACATGCGATCGTGCATTATCATGCTGAAATGTAGGGTTTCGCAGGGATCGAATGAAGGGTAGAACCATGGGTCGTAACACATATGAAATGTAACGTCCACTGTTCAAAGTGCCGTCAATGCGAACAAGAGGTGACCGAGACGTGTAACCAATGGCACCCCATACCATCACGCCGAGTGATACTCCAGTATGGCGATGACGAATACACGCTTCCAATGTGCGTTCACCGCGATGTCGCCAAACACGGATGCGACCATCATGATGCTGTAAACAGAACCTGGATTCATCCGAAAAGATGACGTTTTGCCATTCGTGCACCCAGGTTCGTCGTTGAGTACACCATCGCAGGCGCTCCTGTCTGTGATGCAGCGTCAAGGGTAACCGCAGCCATGGTCTCCGAGCTGATAGTCCATGCTGCTGCAAACGTCATCGAACTGTTCGTGCAGATGGTTGTTGTCTTGCAAACGTCCCCATCTGTTGACTCAGGGATCGAGACGTGGCCGCACGATCCGTTACAGCCATGCGGATAAGATGCCTGTCATTTCGACTGCTAGTGATACGAGGCCGTTGGGATCCAGCACGGCGTTCTCATTACCCTCCTGAACCCACCGATTCGATATTCTGCTAACAGTCATTGGACATCGACCAATGCGAGCAGCAATGTCGAAAACGATAAATCGCAATCGCGATAGGCTACAATCCGACCTTTATCAAAGTCGGAAACGTGATGGTACGCATTTCTCCTCCTTACACGAGCCATTACAACAACGTTTCACCGCGCAACGCCGGTCAACTGCTGTTTGTGTATGAGAAATCGGTTGGAAACTTTCCTCATGTCAGCACGTTGTAGGTGTCGTCATCAACGCCGAACATGTGTGAACGCTCTGAAAAGCTAATCATTTGCATATCACAGCATCTTCTTCCTGTCGGTTAAATTTAGCGTCTGTAGCACGTCATCTTCGTGGTGTAGCAATTTTAATGGCCAGTAGTGTATATGTGGTCCGAGATAACAGACACCTCATATGTATGTTATTTGTGTGCCAATGCTCGGCTGCACATTGCGGGAGCAACAACATCGCCCCTGCTGCGTTTTAGATGGGAAGTGTTTGACCGCCCACCGTACAGCTCAGACCTGGCTCCGTCATCTCTTGGCTTACTGGGACCAGTGGTTGTGGTGACAACATTTTGGCAGAGACTGCCAGCTGCAGAGCAGCGTAGGGAGCTGGCGGAAAGCCGAGGCGGCTGCCTTCTATCACGGGAGTATAAGAAAGTTGGTGACATGCTACGACAAATGTCTAAGTCGGAGTGGCGACTATGTATAGTACTAGCTGCAAGGTGCAGCTAAATGTTACAAATAAACTATCTTTGAGTTTTACTGTGATTTCCATTTCGCGACCGTTCAGATGTTGAAAAAAATTTTGCCCTCGTGGCTGGTAGGATTTTAGAATTTGAAACATCCCCTTAGAAAAATTTAAAAATGACAGTGCTTATTTGATTTTTAAACAGCTGAGCAGAACTGAACGTACTCAGACATTTCTCTCTTTACTTATTCTGATCATCACTAAACTGACACACAATATTTTTTTTTCTTTCCTTTTGCGCAATGCAATCTGACTTTCAATAATCCCTACAAAAGAATGGCCCTGACTAACATAAACTATACCTTTCATGAATCACTTACCTCACAAAAATCTTCGTTACTCGAACTACTGGAATACAGCGTGCGCCAATACTGCCAACTGAATAAAAGATTATAACTACTGAAGGCACTAACTACTGATAGGCATAGTTAGCAAATGAAAGATTTTGATAGAAAACAAACAATGCATTTACCTTAATAATGTTCAAAAGTCATCATTTATATATCAGTTCATGATATCCAATATTACAAATTTACTCTTTCTGATGGACACACGTTCAGATCGTCCGCTCTCAAAATTCTGCCATCTCTCTTCCCACATCCACCACTGCTGGCGGCTCACCTCCAACTGCCAACGCTACGCACTGTTCACATCCAGCTGCCCAACACTAAAATAGCAAATATTCCAACAATGCAAACCAGCCACACACTGCACACAGCACAGCCAGTGATTTTCATACAGAGCCCTACGTGGCGTTACCAACATAAAAACCTAAACATCTTACTTACAAATTGTCACGTCTGCTATTCCAAAAGATTCTCTTGACTTCGCTTCCAGAAACTGATCCTTTTGTAGGTTTGACGCAATATCATAATGTGATGTACAGCTAATGTTGCAACCTAGATACAAGAATTTGTTCGGCTTTTCTACTGTTATTTTTAGTAACTGTCTGTTCTAAGGCGGACTGTACTGTTGAGTGCAAGAACTCTGGCCATTGTTGAAGAGATTTTCAACTTACATTACTGTGCTACTTTTATAAGCATGTACCAAAGGATGTTAGGCATTTTACTCATTTCTGTGCTTCGTAAGATTTTCGCGAGACGCACCAGCCTACTCGTAAGGCCCTGGCAGTTGTTTAAAAGTTTTCTCGTCGTAATTCATTAATAGTCGGCTTCCGAGTCTTTTCTGAGATGTTTCCATTTTACGTGTAATATTTGGACGCCGAATGCAGCCATCTTCTTCAGTTGCTGCGAGTTCTACTGTAATGTGTACTCGGCGTCTGGACTCCAAACACGCTGAACTATTGTTGGTCTCGCGCAGCTATTTACAGCCGAGTTCGTTTCCTTTGATGCACTTGTTCTCCAGAGCTTACACATATCCTGTCAACGTTTTCTCAACGTTTCCCAGCTGTGCTTAAAGTGATGGCCGGCGAGATATTTTTGAGAGCCAAGCTGCTTTAAATGGAAACTTCTGTCACTGTTTATTTGGTTTTCTGACATATTCATTTCAATGTTCTGATTAATTATTATATCCTAGAAACTTGGCTTTTGCACCACGATACTAGTTTCATCGTATTTCGTTTCATGATTATACGAGGTATGTCCACAAAGTAAGTTCCGTTTGGTTATATAAAACAAACGTGTACAGATACAGAAAGAAATTTATTGTACAAAAATCTACAACTGTTCAACCGTTAAACTACTTTTCTACATAGCTTCCGAAATTTTGTAGCCACTTGTCATAGCATGGCACAAGTTTTTGTATGCCTTCTTCATACAAGATTGTCGCCTGTGTATTCAACCATGTGGTAACATGTTCTTTCGGCTCGTCATCATCGTTGAAGTGTTAACCACCATGGACAGATTTTAGGTGTGAGAAGAGATGAAAGTCGCTAGGAGCGAGGTCCGGGCTGTACGGAGGATGATCAAACGCGTCCCAGTGAAATTGCCGTAAGAGTTTTTTGGTCACATTCGCCGTGCGAGGTCGGGCATTATCGTGGAAAAAAACAACACGTTTTGACAGTAATCGTCGGCGCTTGTTCTGTATTGCGCGGCGCAATTTCTTAATGGTCTCCCACTAACCATGTGCATTGATTGTTTGGCCTCGTGGTAAGAAATCAATTAGCAAAATGCCTTTTCTGTTCCAAAAAACGGTGCACATGACTTTTCGAGGTGTCAAGATTTGCTTAGGCTTAACCTTCGTTGGGGATGAAGTGTGCCTCCATTCCATTGATTACCGTTTTGCTTCAGGAGTGTCGTAAGATACCCTAGTTTCATCCCCCGTGACTATCCGAAAAAGAAAATCATCGCGTTCTTCATTGTAGAGTGTCAAAAACTGAAGTGCGCTGCCCATCCGTTGTTTTTTGTGTTGTTCAGGAAGAATTTTGGCTACCCAACGTGAGCAAAGTTTTCGAAATTTCAGTTTTTCAGCAACAATTTCATGAAGTTGTGATCGTGAGATTTGCGGAATTCCATACGAAGGGCATTAAGGGTAAACTTACGGTTATGCTTAATCTTCTCTTCAATTGTGCGAACCAGTTCATCAGTAACCATAGACGGGCGTCCACTTTGTTATTCATCGTGCACTTGATCACATCCTTCATTCTACATTCTTACCCATCTTCTAACCATTGAATCACTCATAACATTTTGTCTGTAATCCGTGCAGATTTGCCGATGAATTTCCTTTGGTTTAACTTCCTTTGCATTTAGAAAACGAATCACAGATCTGATTTCACACGCGGTGGCATTGTCAATTACGGCTGACATTATATAGAAGCACTACAAAGCACACGTCGGCAGCAGCGATCTGAAAATGGGGTACATGTCTTCTCCTTGAGTCAGAGTAACTGCCGCGCATACTCGGAACAGCGATAGTAGCGCTGCCGTGAATAGAAATAGAAACGGAAATTACTTTGTGGACGACCCTCGTATACAAAACATTGCCCGGCGACAGCCGATTTGCTTTGAACACCAGCGACACAGAGCAGAAAATTAACTGTCGCCGAACACTGCCTCAAATATGCAGTGTCACAGCCCCCTCAAGAACACAGTCCTTTTATTGCTAAGTGATGCGACCGATAGTTCAACACCGTAGGAAATGACATAACAGATACATACCAAATGATGCGCACATGACATATGTCAGTACACAGTGCCCTCCCCCCCCCCCCCCCCCACTTTCTGGCAGCAATACAGGCGTTTATTTTAGTAGGAAAACTATCATAAAGGTGCCGTACGGCATCTTCAGGTCGACTATCGCGAGCATCTTGCAGCTTTTGGTGCATTTAGGCAATGATCCTTGTAGTTTCTTGAGAATGAGTAAGTTCTTGCTTCATCGTGCCCCATACGTTTTTAGTTGGTTCAGGATCCGGTGATCTTGCTGCGGTCGCAACAGCCGTATGTAGACGTGCATAACTTACTGTCCCCTATATCATGAAGCTTGCGGGAGGGGGGAAGGAGGGGGAGAGGGAGTGGACGAATGCACGATAGGCCGCTCACCAGGTCTATGCCTTACACGAACACGTGCGTCACACGCATGCAGACACAATTTAAACTCTCACCACTGAAGACAACAGAGGACCATTCCACTCACGGGTCAACTCTTTCACGACACCAGAGAGGCCATTCTTGTCAGGTTCGTGGTGTCACTGGTAGCATGATAGCACATATGATCTTAGTCCTTCTGCAAGCAGTTGGTTCCCAATGATCCTTGGTGATACAGTAGGTGCCACGTGTGCCCGCATTTTTTCCGTGTATGGCGTTTAGTCGACCACAGCTGCTCGAGGAATGCGTCGAGCTTGACGTGTATCTGTACTACGCAGGCGTCCAGAACCTGGTCTACGGGTGGGAGAATGTTCCACTGACCACTGCAAAAAAGCAGCGAAACATCATCGCTGCACTGTGCCCAACAAGTGCAGCATCTACCGATACGTCCAATCAGCTTCCTGCAGGCCGGAAATGCGATATCGTTCAGATGGCTGAACTTCTTCAACGAGAGTTCGTACTCGTCGCTGGGGAATGGTTGTTCCGTAGAATGAATGTTGCAGTGTTCACCTCTAAACTCTGCACAGTTACTGCCTTGAAGGTGTTGCATTCTTTTTGCAGTCCGTGTAATTGTGATTTACGACGAGGCAAGTGTCGTCGTGTAAAAGCTAAGTTTTTGGGACTTCACCGAAAACTCAGCAAAGAGGGACGGAGGCTGAGCTTACATAACCGCTTCACAATCCATGCTGATCCAATATACAAAAAAGAAGTGAAGGCTTTTTCGTGGTTAACTGCCGTTATCGTCTGCCATATTTAATGTGAAATAATATGACTTAATAACACGTAGACAGTCAATCTCAACGATAAGGACACATTCCGCCAGCAACTTATGATAAGAAAGCGAACTAAAAAGATCGTATCCGAAGCCAACAAACAAATTTAGTTTCCTTATTCCTCAATTTCTGTTGCAGATTTGCACTCGAGTGTTTCCGTGAGGTGCATTTTTAGAGGAATAACGTGAGAGAATACACTTTAAGACAAAAGAAAGTTATGCCTCACATAAGAATTGTCTGAATGGAATGGAAATCGGCAAATGTGATGTACATGCACGGATAAAGAAAAGATCACAATTTCATAAAAATGGATGGTTTATTCGAGAGAAAGAGCTTCACTAATTGAGCAAGTCGATAACCGTTGGTCCATATCATGTCCTTATGGCTCAAATGGTTCAAATGGCTCTGAGCACTATGGGACTTAACTTCTGAGGTCACCAGTCCGCTAGAACTTAGAACTACTTAAACCTAACTAACCTAAGGACATCACACACATCCATGCCAGAGGCAGGATTCGAGTCTGCGACCGTAATAGTCGCGCGGTTCCAGCCTGTAGCGCCTAGAACCGCTCGGCCGCCCCGGCCGGCTCATGTCCTTATGCAAGCATATTTCGTCCTGAAATTGATTGACGGAGTTTTTGTATATCTTCTTGAGGCCTATCGTGCCTAATTCTGTCCAATTGGCGCCTAGATCATCAAAATCTCGAGTTTGTTGGACGGCCGTGCCCATAATTATCCAAACATTCTGAATTGTGAATAGATTTGCGTACCTTGCCGGCTGATTCAGGGCTGGGCAAACACGAAGACAAGCAGTGGAAACTGTCACCGAGTGCCGAGGGGCATTATCTTGCTGAAATGTAAGGCCAGGATCGCGTGTAATGAAGGGCAACAAAGCGGGGCGTAGAACATCGTTGACACACCGCTGTCCTGTAAGGATGCCGTGGATTACAACCATAGGGGTCCTGCTATGTAAAGAAATAGCAGGCAGGATCATCACTTCTGGTTGTTTAGTCCTATGGCGGGCGTTGGTTATGGTGGTTTCCGACCGCTGTTCAGGGCGTGTCTAGACATGTTTTCGGTCTGGAATCTCACTGACTGGAGCAGAACTGTGTTCAGTGATGAGTGCCGCTTCGAAATGGATGATAATGCGTAGATGACAGTGCGCAAGTGGAGCAGCTCTTGGAACGACAGGATATTCGCCGAATGGAGTGATCTGCCTGTTCCCCCGAACTGAATCCCACCGAGTTCGTGTGGGTTACGTTGGGGAGACACACTGCGGCACATCCACATGCATCAGCGACCATACAGCAGTTGTCAGTCCCGCTGTTGGGACAATGGAACGCCCCACCACAACAACTCCTTATCAGGATTGTGACCAGCATCCATGTTGCAGAGCACATAGTATCATCCGTTGTGACCACCACATGCTGTCAAAAACCATGTCCTGCATTTTGTGTCCGCAGCTCGTGGTCTCGCGGTCGGGTTCGCGCTTTCCGAGCACGGGGTCCCGGGTTCGATTCCCGGCGGGGTCAAGGATATTCACCTGCCTCGAGATGACTGGGTGTTTTGTGTTGTCCTCAACATTTCAGTATCATTCTTGAAAGTGTCGAGATTGGACTGAGCAAAGGTTGGGAAATCGTACGGGCGCTGATAACCGCGCAATTGAGCGCCCCACAAACCAGACATCATCATCGTCCTGCCTTTTCTAATGTCCACAGGATCATCATGAATTGCGGTGACTTTAGCGTAATTATTGTTTTTTAATAGAAGGGTCATTTCTGTTCGTTTCACTGCATATTTCTTCCGGTTACCGTCTGTACTGTACTGTATTGTACAGCACTGAAGTCTAGTAGTGTTATCTATGTATGGTTCAAGTTTCATCAAGTTGTGTTGCCGTGTGGCTAGGGGCTCCCGTCGGGTAGACCGTTCACCTGGTGCAAGTCTTTCGAGTTGACGCCACTTCGGCGACTTGCTTGTCGATGGGGATGAAATGATGATGATAAGGACAACACAACACCCAGTTCCTGAGCGGAAAAAATCTTCGACCTAGCCTGGAATCGAACCCGGACAGTTAGGCATGACATTCCGTCGCGCTGGCCACTTTTTTTCTCTCATTTTGTACGGTATTGTTCATTGTGTTTGGTCTAGGCGGACGTCACAAGACATCCGTTCAAGTTGATCGTTGACTCCTTTACTTCGTTTTTTTTTTTTTTTTTTTTTTTCCTATCACAAAGGGCGAGCGACCCTCTGACCGAACACGCTGAGCTACCGTGCCCAGCTGCACTCAGCTACCAGGGGCGGACATCAACTTGTGTTACTTGGCAGTGATACATCATGCAAAAGCTACTTTCGTCCTTCAGTTTTGCACATCAGTGTGTTAGAGTTATGAGTTGGATGAAATGTACGATAAACCCAACATTGTAAGCCTGTTAAGAAGGAAACATCTTGGGTGGGCAAGTTAACTTGTTGAAATATACTTACTGACACGTTGTATAATCACGAGTGTGCGACGTTAACGTTTAAGAACATAAACTTCCTGTCAATTTATGTCTTGTGTATAAGTGCCAGTCCAATGATGCTGTGATGATGAATAATAAATTTTTACTATGCCATAATATAACGAACATTTACCTAACCAAATACTGCGAGAGGGAAGTGTCTTAAAGAAATAGTTTTTTGATGAACTTCATTGTGATTACCGTAACGAAAAAACGTCTAATTGACTATGCCTCACTTTCGTAATATGCTTTATAAGAAATATGTTAATGACGACCCTTAACACGCTAGAAAAAAATTATTGTAGGTAATGTACTTATAATATACCCAGGAGTCCAAAAGCAACAAACGGAATTTTGCAAGTTTGTGTTTATTTTGCCACAAAATTGTATAAGCACGTGATAGCAACGTAGAAACGCTGTATGGAATACAAGACGTAAACAACTGCAACGTGCAGAACAGTAGACAAAAATGTTCATTTTTTCCAACATTTTAACAGATTTGCACACACTTTCCGACAACTCGTTAATGTGCTCACTATGGGGTCTGACCACCTCTGGCAGCAATGCAGGCCTGATAACAACGGAGGATGCTGCGAATAACGTCATCAGGGTCATGTTGAGGCAATAACGCCCGTTATTCCTGGGGAGCCGCTCGCAAGTCTTGGAGAGGGGTTGGTGGATGCTGACGTGACGCAACTCGTCTCTCTAGTACATCCCAGTCGTGCTCCACGCGATTCAAATCGGGAGAGCGAGCAGGCCACGCCATCGTGCCGTATCTTTCGGTTTCAAGAAAGCATCAACCACTCGTGCTCTATGATGTCGAGCATTATCGTCCGTCAGTACGAAGTCTGGGCGCACAGCATCTCGCAGAAACCGTACATGAAGTCCCAAGACCTCGTCACGGTACCTGGCTGCAGTTGAACCTTTCAGAGTCACCGGTACAATTTCATGAAGAGGTGTTCGAGTGGTCAACATAATCGCTGCCCACACGGTTAGCGATCCTCCTCGATATGGGTCTCTTTCCACAATTTTCGGGTCTCGAAATCGTGTTCCACATTACATTCTAATGCGAATACGTCGAGTCACTCTCCAGACCAAATGGGGAGTAATCTGTGAAAAGAATATCGGCACATTCTTCGACAGTATGGCTGGCATGTTGACGACTCTACTCTAAACGTTCCTTTATGTGAAGACGCGCCAGGGACACAAATACAGTAAGTCTCCGACAATAAAGGTTACTCTGTCTAAGCCTTCTGTAGGCCGTTTGCCTCGATACAACACACTCTGTCTAAGCCTTCTGTAGGCCGTTTGCCTCGATACAACACGTCCAGTGGATGCTGCGAGGTCCGATAGCAGTTGCTAAACAGTACTAAGTCAGTATCGTCTTGCCCTTACTGCAAAATAACTGCTCTCTCTTTCTGATGTCACAAGTGGTCATACCTGTCCTGGTCTTTGGGACGCAGTTTCGGTCTCTATTAACTGTCGCCACATCCGAGGAACAATAGAACGACTCACGTTAAGCCATCGGGTCACGTGAGTTTACGACTGTCCTGCTTCCATTTTTCCAATGGCCGTCCACAGCAGAGAGTATGGTAGACGTCTTCTCTGTGCTATACTGCACCGTCTGTGACCGTGTACACAGCGATTGTGGATGTGGGACTACCAGACAAACACTACTCCGTTTGATAGGTGCCCTGACGTCATCGTTGGCGTGGTTATCCGTTGACCGAAATGCCATCTTCTGTGCAAAACACCATCGTAAGGACGTCTGTTGACTGTTTGTGTGATTATATCGTAAATTAAACAGAGGACGGAGAAACAGCGGCTTGTTGCATTAATTTTCGGTGCCACTGTAATGTAGCTATTTATGTCCTTCACAGTCACCAGCTTTTTTATATGATACATGACTGCTTTTTGTGAAATATAATTTACGGTCCCTGCGCTCCAGAAAATACAATTAAATGTGAGGCGGATCGTATAAAAATAATTTATAGTGAGGAGTCGAGATATAATTTGGGACGACAGCTTTCAGTGTGTTACAATCATGTTTTGTGTACCTGTTTTATTGTTTTCCAACAACATTTAAATATATGACGTCTAACCGGTTATTGATTTAATTTGTCTTAATTTCGATTATGTAAGCTTATTGTACACCTACGAGGGTCGTTCAATAAGTAATGTCCCACTTTTTTCTTAGAATATATTTATTGTTAAGAATCACAATTTGGTGACAATGAGCATCAACATGTTTATGTCCCACTTTTCTACATGGTTTCCATTACGTTCTATGGCCGTACGCCAACTTTGTGGAAGAGCGTGTATTCCCTGCAAGTAAAAGCTCTTGTCCTGTAGGCATAGCCATGTCTTCACTACATGACTGACATTCTCGTCATCTTCAAAGTGTGTTCCCCATAGAGAATCTTTAAGCGGCCCAAAGAGATGGAAGTCCGAGGGTGCCAGGTCTGGACTGTAGGGTGTATTAGCCAGTGATGTCCAACACAATTTTGCGATGTGCTCTTGGGTTCTCAGACTTGTGTGTGGACGTGCATTATTGTGTTGGGGCAAGATTTATGTTGTCCGATCGAGAACGTCGGAAACGGTTCTTGAGTTTATTCATTTATTCAGAGTTTCACGTTTGCCTCTGAATTGATGGTTGACTCTCTTGGCATCAAATCCACGAGAATGACACCATGACAATCCCAGAAGACTTTTCCGGCAGAGTGGGTTGTCTTGAATTTCTTCTTTTGTGGTGAAAGAGGATGATGTCACTCTATGGACTGCCTTTTTGTTTCCGGCGCAACGATCCGCAACGATCCGTGACAGAAAGGCCTCTCCAACGGTCTCAAAACGCTCTAACATTTCAGATGAAATGCCCTGGTACGCTGTGAGTATTCGTAAAATTCATGGTGAGCACTTCATTGAATATCCAAGAGTCTCGATCACTGCAGACTAACATCCAATGCTGACCGACAACTGTAGAGCCAATTGTCTAGTTGTGATGCGCCGTTCAGCACGAATAACGGCATCCGCACGATTCAGCATATCTGGAGCAGTGGCTGTGACAGGACGTCCCGAGCGTGGCTGATAATATGCTCTGATTCAGCATTTCATGAGACTGTGACTTTCTTCACCCATTGCTAAACTGTACTTCTATCAACTGCATCATCGCCATACACTGCACACAGACGTTTATGGATGTTAACCACAGTTTCTTTTTCTGCACGCAAGAATTCTGTAATAGCACGCCGGCCGCGGTGGTCTCGCGGTTAAGGCGCTCAGTCCGGAACCGCGTGACTGCTACGGTCGCAGGTTCGAATCCTGCCTCGGGCATGGATGTGTGTGATGTCCTTAGGTTAGTTAGGTTTAAGTAGTTCTAAGTTCTAGGGGACTGATGACCATAGAAGTTAAGTCCCATAGTGCTCAGAGCCATTTGAACCATTTGTAATAGCACGCTACTTGTAACGTGAGTCGGATGTAGGCGCCATTTTGAGGCGGTACTACGGCTCTGACATCTACTAGAACGGTTCGAAACTTAACCGGCGCACAGAACAAACATCAAATGAGAAGCACCAACAAGCACATTTCTCTACGTATATTAATGGCGTTTTTTTTTTGTTTTTTTTTAATGTGGGGCATCATTTATTGAACGACCCTCGTAGATAAAATGGCGATACAAAACATTTGTTAGCTTTTGTCTCTAATGGCAGCAGCGCACTCTCTCAAAAAATGTATACACATCACCTTTCTCTGAGGAAGGGAAAGCATAAGAAGACAGACGGCGACGTTTTAAGGAAAATTCTGGTGAAAGTCAGCAGATTGTAAGAAACAGAACACCGTGTGTGTCGTCCATAAACATGACCACGGTACGAGGGGGAGTCCATAAATAAGTCACAAACTGGAATAGACACAGCAGTGCCGCGTTTACCAGACTCAAATTTATTTTCCTTTTCAACATACCCCCCTTGTAAACTTACTTATCCCATCGCTCGACAAAGCGTTAAAACCCAGCGATATAAAATTCTTTTGGCATCGTCAGCATCTAACGAGTGACCTCTCGGGATATAACATAGTTATTTGGTTCCTTAAATTGCTGCAACCCACACGACCGATGAGTCTTGTCGATTGCGGAATTCTCCTAGACGCGAAAACAAAGTGCGGCCAGGCCGCTCCATGATTGTGACTTTTTTTACCTTTTCTGAATTCCTGTATACAACTGAACAAAAATTTCCGTAAATACAGTTCTAACCACTACACGGCGAATTTCGCTACCGGCGCGCTATGCGTACAGCCCTCGACTCACAAAAATAGCGTTGTTCTACTTGAGTACACACTCATAGCATTCCTGCCATCTTGGTTGTCTGCAGATCATTAACCATTTCGCCGCGGAATTCTGTGTATCTTTGTCTGTGGTATCGGCTACCTTCCACGCGATATGTCCTGCCAGAGTCTAAACACACAGGCATGAAATTTAAAAGGATATTCTGTATTTTAGCAATTGCGACTTATTTATTGACTCACCCTCGTATACTATGATGGTACTGACGCTGTAATATTCTCTAAGGAGGATTTTCTATAGCGGTACGAAAACGCGATTAAGGAAAAGAATTAGGAAGTGCTATTTTTTTCTGCCTTAAGATGCTGGACAATGTGAAAGAAAGACAAAACGCGGATGGATCCCACTGAAACAGGGAGACGAAAAATTCGAATGATTCAACAGAGTGAGCAACGAAGAGGAGTTGAGGAGAGAGGGGGAAGAAAGATGTTTACTGAAAGTAACTGAAAGTCGGAAAGGAAAGTGAATTAGGCATGTACTAAGAAAATATGATGATTTAAAAAAGAAATAATAGTAGAGGAATTTGGCGGAGAGGAACGGAAGACAAGAGCGAAAAATGAACGAGATCGTGGACAATCTGCCAAACGAATCTAAATGCAACCACACGAAGTCGGAAGCGACTGACCGCAAAAAATAGAGAAAACAAGGACACGCTCATGGCGTAAGAAAACATCTGGTGATGGAGCTTATCATGCCACCTCTCCATCGCTGCCCCGTTACAATCTACTCAGAATTAATAATTTTTCGAGTAAGAATAAAAGCTTAGTACATTACCACATGACAGCGATGGCATTTCTAAAGATAGAATTGAAATACTTAGCTCTGTGGCAAGATGAGTTGGACACGGCTATATTTCAAAGCAACAGGATACTGCTTCATAGAACTTATATTCAAATACACAAGGTGAAAATTATACAGTACAAAGGGTCTGCACCAGATCAGTCTAAAACGACGACTCGTGCACCACCAACAACAGACAACAGCTGGTGACCTGTATCACTGACACGTACATAGTTTCTACACAATAGCTATTTCCCATTTCTTTGTAACAATATCAGTTACAATTGATTTTATTACCCACGGATAACCTCATCAGAGATGTCTTGCGATAAGGTATTTAATATTTGTCTTCATTTATTAACACTATAATATTTTAAGAATGTGACCTTTCTGATATAAAAATGTAATCTTTTTAATATGGCCTAAATATTACATTTATATTTGAAAAATTTCTTAGTTGTTTTGTCATTTGTCAAATATCCACATACACTGTCTGATCAAAAGTATCAGAACACACTTAATGGACATTAATTCTGTGTGTGTTCTCCCTTGGCCTTCATGACGCCTTGAACGCTGCTGAGGACAGTTTTAATTACCGAGCGAGGTGGCTCAGTGGTTACCACACTGGACTCGTATTCGGAAGGACGACTGTTCAGACCCGCGTCCGGCTATCCTACATCACTTCAAGCAAACGCCGGGATGGTTTCTTTGGAAGGGCACGGCCGTCTTCCTCCCCCATCCTTCTGTAATCCGATGGGACCGATGACGTCGCTGTTTGGTCCCTTCCCCCAAATCAACCAACCGACACATTTAATTAGGTGCTCGCATGTCTGTTGAGGAATGGCAGCCCATTGTTCCTCAACAGCCGAAATGATAGAAAGCAGTGATGTTGGACGGTGGGCTTTGAAACGAAGTTGACGTTCTAACTCATTCCAAAGGCATTCCATTGCGTTTAGGTCCGAAGTCGGGGCAGCCCAGTCCATTTCAGAAATGTTAATGTGCGCAAACCATTCCTCACAGATGCTGCTTTATGAACTTTCATTCTGGCACAGGCATCGTCTCCGAAATCTTCCTCTACTGTATGCAGTACATAATGCTGTAAAATGTATTCATATACTTCCACATTTCGGGTTTTCTTTTTGTGTTTTTGAGTCATCAGTCTTCTGACTGATGTGGTGCAGCCCGCCACGAATTCCTCCGCTGTACCAACCTCTTCATCTCTGAGTAGCACTTGCAAACTACGTCCTCAGTTAGTTGCTGTCCTCCCTCTAGCAGCACGGAAGTCATTCCCTCATATCTTTAAAGATGTCCTATCACCCTGTCCCTTCATCTTGTCAGTGTTTTCCACGTATTCCTTTCCTCTCCCATTCTACGTAGAACCTCCTGATTCCTTACCTTACCAGCCTACCTAATATTCAACATTCGTCTGTAGCACCACATCTCAAATGTTTCGATTCTCTTCTGTTCCGGCTTTGCCGTAGTCCATGTTTCACTACCATACATTGCTATGCTCAAAACGTACATTCTCAGAAACTTCTTTCTCAAATTAAGGCCTATGTCTGATTCTAGTACACTTCTCTTGGCCAAGAATGCCCTTTTTGCCAATACTAGTCTGCTTTTGATGTCCCCTTTGCTCCGTCCGTCATTGGTTATTTTGCTGCCTAGGTAGCAGAATTCCTTAATTTCATCTACTTTGTAACCATAAATCCTGATGTTAAGATTTTCGCTGTTCTCATTTCTGCTGCTTCTCATTACTTTCGTCTTTCTTCGATTTACTCTCAGCCCATATTCTGTACTCATTAGACTGTACATTCCATTCAGCAGATCCTGTAATTCTTCTTCACTTTCACTCAGGACAGCAATGTCATCAGCGAATCGTATCATTGAAATCCTTTCACCTTTGCTTTTTATCCCACTCCTAAACCTTCCCTTTATTTCCATCACTGCTTCTTGTATACACTGATTGAACAGTAGGGGTAAAAGACTACCTCCCTGTCTTACATCCTTCCTAATCCGAGCACTTCGTTCTTGGTCGTCCATTCTTTATCATTCCCTCTTGGCTCTTGTACATTATTATGTATTACCTGTCTCTCCCTACAGCTTACCCCTATTTTTCTCAGAATTTCGAACATCTTGCACCATTTTACGTTGTCGAACGCTTTTTGCAAGTCGACAAATCCTATGAATGCGTCTTGATTTTCCTTTGGTTTTGCCTCCATTATTAACCGCAACGTCAGAATTGCCTTTCCTAAGGCCAAACTGATCGTTATCTAGGACATCTTCAATTTTTTTCCCATTCTTCCGTATATTATTCTTGTCAGCAACTTGGATGCTTGAGCTATTAAGCAGATTAGGTGATAATTCTCTCACTTGTCAGCTCTTGCAGTCTTAGGAATTTTGTAGATCATATTTTTCCCGAAAGTTAGACGGTGTGTCACCAGACTCATACATTCTACAAAACAACGTGAATAGTCGTTTTGTTGCCACCTCCCCAAATGACTTTTGAACTTCTGATGGCATGTTATCTATCCCATCTGCCTTATTTGTCTTAAGTTTTCCATGGCTTACTTAAATTCTGATTCTAATATTGGATCCCCCATCTCTTCTAGATTGACTCCTGTTTCTTCTTCTATCACATCAGACAAATATTCCATATCATAGAGACCTTCAGTGTATTGTTTCCACTTATCCGCTCTCTCCTCGACATTTAACAATGGAATTCCCGTTGCACTCTTAATATTACCACCCTTGTTTTTAATTTCACCAAAGGTGAATCAGTCCTTCTGACAATGATTTCTTTTTCGATTTCTTCACATTTTTCATGCAGCCATTGCGTTTCCTGACTAATCTCTTAGACTTCAGACTACTCTTCGTCACTATTACGTTGTGATCTGAGTCTATATCCACTCCTGGGTACGCCTTACAATCCAGTATCTCATTTCGCAATCTCTGTCTGACCAAGATGTAATCTAACTGAAAATTTCCCTAATCTCCGGGCCTTTTCCAAGTATCCCCCCTCCTTTCGTGGTTCTTGCACAGAGTATTAGTTGTTGCGAGATGAAATTTATTAGAGTTCTCAATTAGTCTTTCTCCTCTCTCATTCCTTGTCCCAAGCCTATATTCTCCTGGAAACTTTTCTACTACTCCTTCCACTACAACTGCATTTCAGTCCCGCATGACTATCAGATTTCAATCTCCGTTTACGTACTGTATTGCCCTTTCAATATCTTCATATACTTTCTCTATGTCTTCACCTTCAGCTTGCGACGTCGGCAATTATACATGAACTATAGTTATCGGTTTTGTTTTGCTATCGATTCTGATAAGAACAACCCTATCACTGAACTTTTCACAGTAAGATACTCTCTGACCTCCCTTCCTATACATAACGAATCCTATTCCCGTTATACTGTTTTCCTCTGCTATTGATATTATCCTATACTCACCTGACCAGACATCCTTGTCTTCTTTCCATTTCACTTCACTGGCCCCTACTATATCTAGTTGAACCTTTGCATTTCCCTTTTCAGATTTTCTATCTTGCCTGCCGCGTTCAAGCTTCTGAAATTCCACGCCCCGACTCGTAGAACGTTATCCTTTCGTTGGTTATTGAATCTTTTTCTCATGGTCACCTCCTCATTGGCAGTCCTCACTCTGAGATCCGAATGGGGGATTTTTCAGAATCTTTTGCCAATGGAGAGATCATTATGACACTTTTTCAATTACAGGCCACATGTCCTCTGGATACACGTTATGTGTCTTTAATACAGTGGCTTCCATTGCCTTCTCCATCCTCATGCCATAGACCATTGCTGATTCTTCCGGCTTTAGGGGCAGTTTCCCGCCCCTAGGACTGAACCTCTATCCACTCCTCCACCCTCTTTGACAAGGCCGTTGGCAGAATGAGGGTACCTCTTATGCTGGAAGCCTTCGGCCGCGAATTAATCAATATTTAAATGGTGGCGGGATTCAAACCGAGGACCAAGGACGTTTTGATTACTAACGAAAGACGCTACCACTCTTTTTTTAACAAAAAATCTCTTGGAGTTCGTTAGTGGTCCTTATACTTGTTCGGGGCGGACGGACCATGACGCTAGTTCAGGTTCATAGTTGATTCATTCACTTAGATTTTTTCGTTACAGAGGACTGCTATCCTTCTGACCGAACACGCTGAGCTACCGTGTCGACATCGCTGGAGTATGTTTTCTTAAGAGCATTAGTGGAAGTACACTCCAACCACGAGAAGCACCTCCATGCCGTAACACCTCCTCCTCCCCCATATTTCATTATTTGCACTATACATGACGGCATGCAACGCTCTCCTGGCAGTCACCAAACCCAAATCCATTGGGTTGCCCCAGAGTATAGCGTTATTCATTACTCCAAATCATTCGTTGCCAGTCATCCATTGTCCATAGGCGTCATTCTTTACGCCTTCTTCTAAACTGGCGGGTCCGCCTCTTGTGGCATTTAGAGATAAATCCGCATAACAAATTGATGTCCACATACGAGGGTCACTCCAAAAGAAACGCACACTATTTTTGTAAAAATACGGTTTTCATTCTGCATGTGTGAAAGTTTTACAGTGTATAGATACATCCTTCCCGCTTGTTTTGAAACTTAGTTCAACCGGTTCCCGTGAGTGGCGCCGTCACAGCATGTCTACAAGATGACTGCTACACTTGACATTCGTCAGAAGAAACGTGCTGTCATAGAATTTCTGTGCTGTGGAAACGAGACAGTGGTAAACATCCACAAGAGGTTGAGAAATGTGTATGGAGATTCTGCTGTCGATGGCAGTACAGTTAGTCAGTGGGCAAGCAGGTTACGTGTTGAAAGCGGGCACGGCAGTATTGAGGATTGCCCTCGCAGCGGCAAGCCACGTACTGCACACAATCCAGACAATGTGCAGAGAGTTAACGAGTTGGTGACTGCTGACAGACGCATCACAGTGAACGAATTGTCACTCTACGTTGGGATACGGGAAGGAAGTGTTCGCAGAATACTGAAAGTTTTGGCGTTAAAAGAGGTTTGTGCCAGGTGGGTTTCCAGGATGTCGACAGAGGCTCACAAAGAAACAAGAAAAACGGTATGCAGCGAACTTCTGGAACAGTACGAGAATGGTGGAGATGAATTTCTTGGAAGAACTGTGACAGGTGATGAAACATGGCTCCATCATTTTTCACCAGAGACGAAGAGGCAATCAATGGAGTGGCATCATGCAAATTCACCCAAGAAAAAAAAACACCTTCTGCTGGAAAAGTTATGGCTATGGTCTTTTTCGATTTCAAAGGACTCTTGCTTGTGGACATCATGCCAAGTGGAACCACCATAAATTCTACATCTACATCTACATTGATACTCCGCAAGCCACCCAACGGTGTGTGGCGGAGGGCACTTTACGTGCCACTGTCATTACCTCCCTTTCCTGTTCCAGTCGCGTATGGTTCGCGGGAAGAACGACTGTCTGAAAGCCTCCGTGCGCGCTCTAATCTCTCTAATTTTACATTCGTGATCTCCTCGGGAAGTATAAGTAGGGGGAAGCAATATATTCGATACCTCATCCAGAAACGCACCCTCTCGAAACCTGGCGAGCAAGCTACACCGCGATGCAGAGCGCCTGTCTTGCAGAGTCTGCCACTTGAGTTTATTAAACATCTCCGTAACGCTATCACGGTTACCAAATAACCCAGTGACGAAACGCGCCGCTCTTCTTTGGATCTTCTCTATCTCCTCCGTCAACCCGACCTGGTACGGATCCCACACTGATGAGCAATACTCAAGTATAGGTCGAACGAGTGTTTTGTAAGCCACCTCCTATGTTGATGGACTACATTTTCTAAGCACTCTCCCAATGAATCTCAACCTGGTACCCGCCTTACCAACAATTAGTTTTATATGATCATCCCACTTCAAATCGTTCCGTACGCATACTCCCAGATATTTTACAGAAGTAACTGCTACCAGTGTTTGTTCCGCTATCATATAATCATACAATAAAGGATCCTTCTTTCTATGTATTCGCAATACATTACATTTGTCTATGTTAAGGGTCAGTTGCCACTCCCTGCACCAAGTGCCTATCCGCTGCAGATCTTCCTGTATTTCGCTACAACTTTCTAATGCAGCAACTTCTCTGTATACTACAGCATTCTGTTGCATATGTGATGACACTGAAGAAACTTCAAGTTCGACTGAGTCGTGTTCGACCACATCGGCAAAAGCAGGATGTTTTGCTGTTGCACGACAATGCACGGCCACATGTCAGTCAATAAACCATGGAAGCGATCACAAAACTCGGATGGACAACAATGAAACAGCCGCCTTACAGTCCTGACCTGGCTCCATGTGACTATCATCTCTTTGGGAAACTGAAAGACTCTCTCCATGAAACAAGGTTTGAAGATGATGACTTCCTTGTGCACGCTGCCAAACTGTGGCTCCAACAGGCTGATCCAGAATTTTACCGTGCGAGTATACAGGCGCTGGTTCCAAGATGGCGTAAGGCAGTTGAGAGGGATGGAAATTATGTGTAGAAATGAAAATATTGTTCCTAAAGGATGTATCTACACACTGTAAAACTTTCAAGCATGTAGAATAAAAGATGGATTTAAAAAAATAGTGCGCATTTCTTTTGGAGTAACCCTCGTACTTTGGATCAGGTAGTGTATGTTCAGCAATCCTTCATTAAATACATACACGAACTTTGGATGAAGTACATGATTATGACCTGGCTGAGATGGCTACATTTCACACGAAAGAAGCATACAAAACTACGGCTGTAGATGTGGTGTGTACACGATATTCCAGTCCTTGCCAGCGACGCGGCCTAGAAATAATTTGCTCTGGGCATTTTGACGGAAGCAGTGAGTGCACATACGCGCCAGATGGCTGGTCAAGCAGGCACATAAATAACAGTAGAACCGGATGAAAAGTGAGCGAACACTGTGCCTAGCGCAAGTCCTTGGAGACAGCTGCCGGCCTACAGGTGACAGGGACGTGGCCGCGGCAGGCACCAGTAGGCTCTGCGAGTCCACGCTTTTTGTCACGTATCTGCCGGCGCCGTGGCTCTAGCCTGGTCCAGTCTAGCGTTATTGCATCTAGAGAAAGTGCGCCACTGGACGCAGGGGACAGCCTGTTAGCGAGCCGTTCAAAGAGCGCGGACCGCCGGTCGTGTCCGGCAGCCGGCCACAAATTCAATTACGGGACACCCATTCTGCTGCCAATCGAGGTGCTGCAGCAGTGAAATACTGGCCCCGTATTCGAGAGAGCGGCGGTTCAAATCCTCGTTCGCCCATCGAGGTTCAGGTTTTCCGTGATTTCCCTATTTCGCTTGGGGCGAATTCCAGGGTGGTTGTTTCAAAAGGTCACGGTCTGTTTCCTTCCTCAAGTCTGAACTTATGCTCCACCTCCAACTAGCTCTTTGTCGACGGAACTTTAACCTGTAGTCTTCCACTATCTTGTTACCTTTTGAGTTCTTATGACCTTTATCTAGAACAAAACTTTCTTGCGTCCAATATTTAAGATGGATGATAAAATGAAAACTGGTGACTTACTTTTACTTTTACTTTTTCGTGTCGGGAGATTTGTTTCAAAGCCTTTCAGCCCAATGTCGGGCCAAGTCCAATGTTTCTCTCTTCTCAAGCCATAGTTCGTCAAGGGTACACCTTGTGGGGCAGATGGAACACTGTAGAAGGTCTTCCATATTCTGAACTTCACCACAGTCACATTTGTTGTCTCCTTCGTCCTTGAAGCCCCATTTGACTAGGTTTGCTTTAACTGGTGCTACGCCTGTTCTGATGCGGTTCAGTGTTCTCCAAATCTTCCAGCTTGATTTACTGCCGCTGGGTAGTTCTCGTGAGGCAGGGTAGTCCTTTGGAGGCTCGTTCAATTCACTAGTGAGAAATCTCTTGCGGGATTTAAGTCTGCTACGTCCACATGAAGAACCATGCAGCGGGTGGCGCTCGTCGAAAATCTGTTTAAATTTTTCTGTATGTTCGTGCGCAATTCTTCGGGATTCAGGAGCTGAGAATCCAGCTGCTTTGTATATTTTCCCAAGTGGAGTGGGTTTCATGCATCCTGTTGTTAGCCTGCATGTTTCATTAAGGACTGTAGTGACTTTTTTGGCATGTGTGGATCGGGACTATACACGGCATGCACATTTTGCCGTGGAGAAGCAAAGTGCTTGAGCAGTTGTTCGTAATACAGTCGGACTAGCTCCCCATTTACTATTCGTTAGTTTTCTTAAAATATTGTTCCTGGCAGCAACTTTTTGGCAGGTTTTTTCACAGTGATATCTTTACGTCAGTGATCTATCCAGCACGACACCAAAGTACGTTGGTTTGTCCGTATGGTCCAGTTTGTTGCCATTCCAGGAGATGTTCAGCTTCCTGTTTGCCTGTTTTGAGTGGAGGTGGAAAGCGCTAACCTGTGTCTTAGATGTTTTTGGTTTGAGGGAGTTCTCTTTATAGTATTCAGACAATACGTGTAGTGAGCTTTCTAATTTCCGTTCTACTTCCTCGAAGCTATTTCCTTGCGCTGTAATGGCCAGATCATCGGCATACAAGAAATGGGTAGTACGTTCCGGTGTTGGTTGATCATTGGTGTATAGGTTAAATAATAGCCAGCACACTGCCCTGGGCGAGACCGCTCTTTTGTCGACGCCATCGGCTTTTTTTCCGTCCAGCATTACATAGAACTGTCTGTTTTGTAGCAGAGATTCAA
Source organism: Schistocerca piceifrons (assembly GCF_021461385.2). Classification (NCBI taxonomy): domain Eukaryota; kingdom Metazoa; phylum Arthropoda; class Insecta; order Orthoptera; family Acrididae; genus Schistocerca; species Schistocerca piceifrons. The sequence goes on along the minus strand of NC_060145.1, from coordinate 261,219,402 downwards.
TGATTTTTGTGAACTGATGATAGTGACTACGCAGTCATACGTACAGCTGCTGTGCATAGAGATTAAAATCTGCACCAATATCATTCAGAGACGAGTAGTAGACCTGATGACAGATGTACTGACAACTGACGCCGAGATACATCATGCACAGCGTGCATATTTACTATCGACAGCTAATAAAACTCAGAGAACCCTGTTTACCAACTCAAGTTGCTTTTATTGAGTATAAAAAAGTATACGATACAGTAAAACAGGTGAAAAACGTTCCAGCAGTTATGGAAAAGGGTCTTCTACAACATTCAGTACGGATGAGTAAAAGTAAGCACGCCAAAGTTTTAGATGACACTGTTCAAACCGAGATAAAATAAATTTTCAGACTAACGTGTGTGTGGTTGTATTTCTTTCTAATATTATCGATAACGTTAACAATTAACGACAGAGCAAAATCTGTACACATTTTAAAATCAGCAAGATTTCACTAACCACAATGCTCTTTGTGGATGACCTAGTGGTCATGACATTCAGAGCAAGAGAGCCGATAGTAAAGACAAAGCACCAGACAGGGTCAGCTAGTTCCTACATGCCAGCTGCGATGTTAACTATACACTATATCACGATATTGGTTCAAATAACAAAAAAGTTTTGTTTTTGTGTCTCAAAATCAATAGAAACTTTACTAAAAATAGATGGGGTGATACTACCAAATTCTACAAACTAACCGATGCCAGAATTATTTTAGGTTGAAACGGCTCTGAGCACTATGGGACTTAACTGCTGAGGTCATCAGTCCCCTAGAACTTAGAACTACTTAAACCTAAACTAACCTAAGGACATCACACACACCCATGCCCGAGGCAGGATTCGAACCTGCGACCGTAACGGTCGCGTGGGTCCAGACTGTAGCGCCTAGAACCGCTTGGCCACCCCGGCCGCCAATTATTTTAGGAAAGTGAATTGTGGACACTAATAAAGCATCACATCTACAATACCAGCTGACTAGGATCACGAAATCTGCGATGATAGTACTGTTTGCTGTGTCTATTGTAAGAATATGTAAAAACTTTGTCGACCTTTCTTCCCCCTCGATCCATTACGAAAAATATAAAGGAAATTTCTTCTTTAAAAACCCTATTTTGCTGTTTTCTGTCTCGGAGAGAGAGAAACGATATATATACCGGGTGATCAAAAGTCAGTATAAATTTGAAAATGTAATAAACCACGGAATAATGTAGATAGAAAGGTTAAAATTGACACACATGCTTGGAATGACATGGGGTTTTATTAGAAAAAAAAACCAAGTTCACAAAATGTCTGACAGATGGCGCTTGACAGCAAAACGTCAGTGATTGCTACCGTGACGGGTGAGAGGAACGCCGATATATTAGAGAATCGCATCGTACCCAGCCTGGCTGATAAACACCTGCTGGAACGTACGATGTTTATGCACGATGGCGCTCCACCCCATATTGCTAGACGCGTGAAAGATCTCTTGCGCACGTCGTTTGGTGAGGATCGTGTGCTCAGCCGCCACTTTCGTCATGCTTGGTCTCCCAGGTCCCCATACCTCAGTCCGTGCGATTATTGGCTTTGGCGTTACCTGAAGTCGCAAGTGTATCGTGATCGACCGACATCTCTAGGGATGCTGAAAGACAACATCCAACACCAATGCCTCACCATAACACCGGACATGCTTTACAGTGCTGTTCACAACATTATTCCTCGACTACAGCTATTGTTGAGGAATGATGGTGGATATACTGAGCATTTCGTTTAAAGAACATCATCTTTGCTTTGTCTTACTTTGTTATGCTAATTATTGCTATTCTGATCAGATGAAGCGCCATCTGTCGGACATTTATGAACTTTTGTATTTTTCTTTTTTTTTTGGTTCTAATAAAACCCCATGTCATTCCAAGCATGTGTGTCAATTTGTACCTCTCTATCTACATTATTCCGTGATTTATTCAGTTTTCAAATTTATACTGACTTTTTAATCACCCGGTATATATGTATATATATACTGGCACCCATGTGCACCGTATTGTAATCCATTTTACGATAAAAACCAGTAAGCTTGGTTGCTGAGCTAGTTAAACTGAATAACATTTTATCGTTTATCTTACGCTATTCAACTAATTATTATTTACTACCTTTTTAATTCCATGGTTGAGACTTAGAATTTTTCGTAAAATGTATTGTATTTGTGTGTCTATCTGACACTACAATAAATCGACACTTTGAACGCTCATTTCTTTTAGTATACTGCCGAACCTGCAACTTCGTGATTTCATTCCAAAGAGAAGAGAACGGTAACAAAAAATAATTACAGATATTAGAAAGGATAGAGACGTGAATGAAACATGTGGCTCTACAATAGATGCGAATGGATGAGACAATGATTACAAAGTTGTTGCGAATGGACAAAGTGAAAAGTGGAATGTGAAACATAGGACAACTGAGGAAGTGATGCCAACACCATAACGTTTGAAGGAGAAACAAATTAGAAAACAGGAATACAACAAGAGCTACAATCCTCGAACACGTAGCAGTAACCAATGATTTTAAGAGAAGGGTTGTTACATATATTCTAGAAAAAAATTTAACCAGTACACGAAAACAAGTAAATAAAAAAGTTTATTACATGGATGTATTATGGTACTGTTACGCAAAAGATACCGCCCGCTTACACTTCCCTAGCCATTACAAAATAGTATTTAGGACAGCAGGTTAATTGAAGCTTGAATTAAGACATAAAATTGTTAAAACATGAAAAAAGTGTAATGCGTTCGGCGTGTACAGATTGCAATGTGGAAATTGTGATTGTTTTTATATGGGATAAACTGGTCGGAATTTTGAAACTGGATAGAAAGAACGTACAAGATCAAACAGCTACGTTTCTCCATCACTTACGAAGCACAAAATATTTAGCAGACAGTATTCAAAAGTTTACACGAGCACTAAAGGAAATTAAACTGGGCATACATGAAGAACGCGAAATATGTAAAGGGAAGATAAACAATTCGGAAAAATTGACGAACGAATAATTCGATTTTAAAAATAATTATTTGTCCTTTTTAAAAATGATTCATGATTTAGTAAGGCAGTCAGCTGATGACAGTACATATCAGTAATTTATAAAATAGTGGGACGACGTCTGAGACCTTTATTAATACAATATTACGTATTTAGTTTTATCTTGGTAATCTGTGGGGCGACGGAGCATAACAACTGAAAGCACCTGCTAAATTTTTTCATAGAATGATGGAACAGTTCTCTGTGTATCGAGGACGTTACCTACGACTCCGTATCAGAAAAGGAGTCTTCGCCTACAACTCCTTCTCAGAGCAGATAGCTAATTGTCCACATTGAGTCTAGACGTTCGCTACAAAACATGCTTCCTCTGCACCACTTCTTTTTCTAGCAACTCTTGCTTCATCCATGTCCTGTACCCCCATTAAAAGTCAACTAAGCTAAAACATCTGCACTGTATTTATTGACTGTACACTAAGGTGACAAAAATCAAGGGGTATCTTCTAATATCGTGTCGCACCTCTTTGCCCAGCATAGTGCAGAATCTCGCCGTGGGATGGTCTCAACTAGTCCCCTGCAGAAATATTGAGCCATGTTGCCGCCTATATATCCGTCTATAACTGCGAAAGTGTTGCAGGTGCAGAATTTCTTGCGCGTACTGATCTCTCATAAGTGTCCAGAACGTTCTTCCAACCAGTTGGTAAAAATTTTGGCCGAGTGACATGGCTCATTGTCGTCCATAGAAATGCAGTCTATGAATGGCTGTAAATAGTCTCCAAGTAGCCGAACAGAATCATTTCAAGTCGACATCTGTTCAGTTGGACCAAAGGACCCAGTCAATTCCATGTAAACACAGTCCACACCATTATGGAGCCTCCACCAGCTTGCGCCACACTGGAATTCTACCATCAGCTCTTACCAACTGAAATCGAGGCTCATCTGGCCAGGCGATGGATTTACAGTCGTTTATGGTCCCACCGATACGATCACGAAATCAGGAGAGGCGCTGCAGGCGATGTCGTGCCGTTAGCAAAGGCAATGGTGTCGGTCGTCTACTGCCATAGCCCATTAACGCCAAATTTCGCCGCACTGTCTTGACGTACAAGTTCGTCGTACGTCCCACGTTGATTTCTGCGGTTATTTCATGCAGTGTTGCTTGTCTGTTAGCACTGAGAACTCTACGCAAACGCCGCTGCTCTCGGTCGTTATCTGGAGGGCGTGGCCACTGCGTTTTCCATGGTGAGAGGTAATTCCTGAAATGTGGATTCTCGGCACACTCTTGACACTTTGAATTTCGGAATATTGAATCCGGGATTTCAGAAATTGAATGTCCCATGTGTCTAGCTCTAGCTACCATTCCACGTTCAGCGTCTGTTGACTCCCGTCGTTCGACTATCATCACGACGGCAAAGTTTTCAAGTGAATCACCTGAGTAGAAATAACAGCTCCGCCAATTCAATGAACTTTTATACCTTGTGTACGCGATACTACCACCAACTGTATATGTGCATATCGCTATCCCATGATATTTCTCATCTCAGCGTAAATCACATGGTTCCCGAATTCCTTGTTGCTGAAGTAACAGAAACTGAAAGATTTCCGGTTGCCAACTCTTCTTTTATGACCGCTGGAACAAGTAATAGTCATAATAGTAACACAGTGTAACCCCAACAACAAGGAAGTAACAGTTACGTAGTTATTGCTTTGTTGTCGTCTCAGTTCGTTTATTTATCTGTTGCACAGTGAATGGTGAACAAATTTCTGGTCCGATACGGGGGTACTTACTAGAACTCGAATTAGGCATTTTCACGAGATATCCAAGTGTATGTGAATAGTGCGCCTCAAGTTTCCAGTTGTACATATATGTTACAGGGTAAGTGTGTAGTGGACAGACTATGTGGGAAAGATGATGTTCATACGTTCGTTTTAAAAACTGTAACCTCCACCACACTGTATCCGCAGTAATGCTAGTATTATAAAAAAAATGTAGTTATTAGTAACTTATGTAATGAGTATTACTGTCTTATGAAATAGTGATTTTAGTAACGACATTTGAAAAATAATTTAGTTTTATGGCCGAAACACAAACACTTTAGTTTTCACCCAGTCAATGATCTAGACTAATACAAGATAAATAGTATTGTCACTTTTGTTGTTCTGTGATTAACAGTGTATACGTTACTGCATCATTATGAGCCGAAAACGTGAGAGAAACGTCGGAAATTGCGGATCACTTGCGAAATAAACAGCAAAAATGTGTAAGTCTCTGTATGGACATCCTTTATAGGAGTTGGTTCAAATGGATCAAATGGCTCTGAGCACTATGGGACTGAACATCTATGGTCATCAGTCCCCTAGAACTTAGAACTACTTAAACCTAACTAACCCAATGACAGCACACAACACCCAGTTAGGAGTTGGAAGTCCTTGATGGTAGTACTGCGTCAGCAGTTCTTAGAGAACTGGAAAAGCTCCCGCCATAAAATCACGTCACCTCTAGGCTGGAACTAGTTGTTCGTGTCAAGGCATGCTACCTGCTCCACAGAACATGGGTCAACTAGCAGCGACTTCCGAGTGCATGTGCGTACAAGTGTGTGTGTGTGTGTGTGTGTGTGTGTGTGTGTGTGTGTGTTTGTCCTAGAAGAGAATACTGAGCTGGGTGAGCTTAAACCGTTCCTGATTCACGTAGAACTGTCGTCACTTTGTTGTATATCAGATTCAGGTAAATGATGTCAGTAAAACTGGTCACAGATGTATTTGTCTCTAGAAAGAATAGCGCATAAATAGTGTAATGTAATGACAGGCAAAAACTCCAAAAGACTCTCGTTATGTTTTGTAAATATAAAAACAAAACATTAAGAAGCGGCTTAAGTGAAGACTCTCGGAATATGCTGAATACTTGTCCCTGTTGAGTCTGAACTTTTTTTTTTTTTTTTTTTTTTTTTTGACTCCCACCACGAATTACTCTCCTGTATCTACCTCTTCGTTACAGAATAACATTTGCAACCTACGGACGGCCGGGGTGGCCGAGCGGTTTTAGGCGCTTCAGTCTGGAACCGCGCGACCGCTGCGTTCGCAGGTTCGAATCCTGCCTCGGGTATGGATGTGTATGATGTCCTTAGGTTGGTTAGGTTTATGTAGTTTTAAGTTCTAGGGGACTGATGACCTCAGTAGTTTAGTCCCATAGTGCTCAGAGCCATTTTTTTTTCTTGCAACCTACGTCCTCAATCATTTGTGGTGTGTATTTGAATACCTATCGACTCTACAGTTTTTATCCTCTACAGCTCTCTCTAGTACCATGAAAATTATTCTCTGCCATAACATTTGACCTATCACCCTGTCTCTCCTTCTTGCCAGTGTTTTCGATATGTTCCTTTGTTCGCCGATTCTGCTGTGAACTTCCTCATTTCTTATGTTATCAGCACACTTAATTTTCAACATTCTTCTGTAGGACCAAACCACAAACGCTTCGATTTTCTTCTTTTCCGGTTTTCCTACAGTCCATGACTCACTACCATACAATGCTGTACTCCAAACGTACATTCTCAGAAATTTCGTCCTCAAATTAAGGCCTGTGATTGAGACCAGTGGATTTCTCTCTGCGAGGAATGCCATTTTTGCCGACAGCAGTCTGCTTTTTGTGTCCTCCTTGCTTCGTCCGTTATGGGTCATTTTCTTTCGTCTACTTCGTGATCCCCAATTCGGATGTTAAGTGTCTCGCTATTCTCATTTCTGTTAAATATCATAACTTTCACGTTTCATAGGTTTGCTATAAATCCATATTCTGTGCTCATTCAACTGTTCTTCACATTTACTGAGGATAGCAACGTGATCAGCGAAATTTATCGATGATATCCTTTCACACTAAATGCTTCCTTTTGTTTCTGTCATTGCTTCTTCGATGTATTGAGTGAACAATAAGGGCGAAAGACTCATATTTTCTTAATTCGAGCACATCGTTCTTGACCTTCCAGGCTTATTGTTCCCTCATATTTCTTGTACACAGTGAATATATATTTTCTTTCCCCTATAGCTTACTCCTATTTTTCCAGAATTTTGGAAGTCTTGCACCACTTAAAATTATCGGGCACGTTTTACGGGTTGACAAATCACATGGACCTCTGTTGATTTTTCTGGTTTCCATCTGCAGTTCATTTGTCTCCTGTATGCCGATAACATGGAGAGGTAGGTTTTGCAGAAACTGGAAATTTTAGAGGATTCCAGGAGAAAAATAAACTGCCGATGGAAACCCATGTTTGAAAAGTCATCCTTCGAGGGTTGGTTCAAATGGCTCTGAGCACTATGGGACTTAACTTCTGAGGTCATCAGTCCCCTAGAACTTAGAACTACTTAAACCTAACTAACCTAAGGACACCACACACATCCATGCCCGAGGCAGGATTCGAACCTGCGACCGTATCGGTCGCGCGGTTCCAGACTGTAGCACCTAGAACCGCTCGGCTACTCCGGCCGGCTCCTTCGAGGGGACAGAACATTACATTCATAGAGGACAACGCCTTTCTACGCAACAGATAGCTTCTCCACTGACAATCGTGGCAATCAGTGGTGATCACTGGATAAGAAACAACATAGCGATACCTTCCGTGTACGGTCCGTGAGCGTACAAAGTCATGCTTGCTGCCAAAGAGGTAGCCTAGTGGCAGACTCCGGCGCCCATAATTTCGCTGGATGACGTTCATGAACACGGGTTACTATCCTCGATTTATTCTTCAAGGCGCTCCCTAAAATTCCTCGAAGACTGTCGCAACATTTCTGGGATACACCGTATATAGATAACCCAGTAGATAACGGCGGAAATTCCACGAGGCCTACCGAACGAGGTGGTGCAGTGGTTAGCACACTGGACTCGGATTCGGGAGGACGACGGTTCAATCCCGTGTCCGGCCAATCAGATTTAGGTTTTCCCGTGACTTCCCTAAATCGCTTCAGGCAAATGACCGGATGGTACCTTTGAAAGGGCACAGCCGACTTCCTTCCCCATACTTCCCTAATCCGATGTGACCGATAACCTCGCTGTTTGGTCTCCTCCCGTAAACAATCCAACACTTCCAGTCTTAATCCTACGCAAACGGGTCCGCACACATTTACCACGAATTGTGCTTCGCGTAACACCCGACGATGAACACGTGCTGTTTCATCGTGAGCACTATTTCCTGTTGCATTCAGCTGGTTACTAAACACGCCTGCTGCTCTCACTCATTCAAACGTAATGACACAGTGAAGACCTCGGGACAGAGCATGCGCGAGATCCGCTTGTGCAGACACATGACAGCAGCCGATTGCTGCATGGGACTCAATGGTTTCGAGAATTTTCTGTGCTGTCCAGTACTGTCCATTAGCAAGTGTCAGTTCTGCTTCAGTCTTTTACACCGAGGTGACATAAATCATGGGATGACGATGTGCACATATAAATGTTTCGGTAGAATCACGTACACAAGGTATCAACGGGCAGTGCGTTGGCTGAGCCTTCATTTGTACTCAGGTGAGCCATTTGAAAAATGTTCCGGCCTGTTTGTGGCAGCTCTACGGAAATTAACAGACTTTGAACGCGGAATGGTAGTTGAAGCTAAAATCCAGGGACATTCCATTTCGGAAACCGCTAGGGAATTGTATTGCGAGATCCACAGCGTCAAGAGTGTGCCGAGAATACCAGATCAGTGGTCGACGGCCTTCATTTAGCTATCGGGAGCAGAAGCGTTTGCATAGAGTCTTCAGTGCTGACAGACAAGCAGTACTGCGTGAAATAACCGTAAAAATCAATGTGGGACGTAGGACGACGTATCCGTTAGGACATCGCACGCAGCGCCTTTCCTGGGATCGTGACCATTTCGGATGGATCTTAGATGACTGGAAAACCGTAGCCTGGTCAGATGAGTCCCAAATTCAGTTGGTAAGAGCTGATCGCTGGGTTCGAGCGAGGTACAGATACCACGAAACCGCGGACACAAGTTGTCAACAAGACAATGTGCGAGCTGGTGGCTGCTCTATAATGGCGAGGGCTGTGTTTACACGGAGTGGAATATGTCCTCTGGTCCAACTGAACCAATCGTTGACTGGAAGTTATGTTCGGGTTCTTGAAGGCCGTTCATGGGCTTCATGTCTCCAAACAGCGATGGACTTTTATGGACGACAGTGCAACATGTCACTGGGCCACAATTGTTCGCAATTGGTTCGACGAACATTCTGGATAATTTGAGAGAATGATTTGGCCATCCAGATCGGCCGACATGAGTCCCATTGAACAATTTGGGACATAATTGAGAGGACAGTCTGTGCACAAAATCCTGCACCAGCAACGCATTCGCAGTTATGGATGGCTGTAGAGGCAGCATGGCTCAATATTTCTGAAGGGGACTTCCAGTGCCTTGTTGAGTTCATGTCACATCGAGTTGCTTCACTTTCTCTCTTTTCAAGCATTTATCCCGACCTGTGGGGTCTGCTGGTTAATCGGATGTGGCATGTTAATTTTAAGGGGTGGCCAGGTTCCCTTCCTGTCGCCACCCCGTACTCCTAGGGAAGGAATGAGTGTATCCAAAGTGTCTGCGTCTAGTGTAATGCATGGAATAGTGCGAATGTGTTCAGATGTCTGCGAGCCGTGTAACTGAGGCGGAACGTGAGGATCAGCCCAGTATTCATCTAGCAGGCTGTGAAAAACCGACTAAAAACCACATCCAAGCTGGCCGGCACACTGGCCCTCGTCGTTAATCCGCCCGGCGTATTCGATCCGGGCCTTGCACGCCTGCCCGAGTCCAGGAAGCAGCGCGTTAGCGCTCTCGGCTACCCTGGGGGGTATCGAGTTGCTGCACTACACCGGGCAAATGTTAAGTCCAACACAATATTAGGAGGTATCCCATGACTTTTGTCACCTCTGTCGACACAGAGGTTGTTAAAGACGGAGCAAGAAGTTAGACTGTACAAGGAGAAGGCAGAAAATCGGCATAGCCTTATCTCTAAGGGATCATCTCTACATTCGTATGATACGATTTCTGGAAGCGTAAAACTGTATGGTCTTCCCTAAATCATACCATGTTCTATTTGCATGGAGAGGTGTCAGACCAGTCTCGGTCTACACATGATGCATATTCATAGCGAACACGTTAATCTGATCTTATAGCCATTTTATGAACAAAATATTGCTGTCCTGTTGCGCATGTAGTTCTGAATTTCTTAAGGTAACCTATGAGGGAAAAAAAGGAAATACGTGAAGATTATATTCTACGAGAGCGAAGTCAGAATAGTCAAGATATGAAGAGGCGTGTGTTTGCTTAATAAGAAGGTAAATAACGTATTAAATGAAATAACTGTGAAGAACAGTAGAAGGAGTGATTTGAGAAGAGATATAATGCATACTAAAGTCCAGAAACGATCGTAAAGTGCAATGAGAAATCGTGTCTCTTCAAGCTTTGTTACCTTTTACAACTCTGTGCCACAACTTACCACAAAGTGCGTACGGGAGGAATGCAGTAAAGGCTACTGGAAACATGTTTCATTATTGCAAACTGAGATTTGGTGATCAACGTTGCGCCAATAGTATAGTTTAATTTTATATTTGTCTTGACCACAAATGTTTCATTATTTTCCTGACACGTTTCAGCAACTGCCTGTGGTCAATACGAAATGAAATAGACTGACGCAAAATATCTTATCAGTACTGTTAGTACAAACAGTAAGTACACAATATTTACAATGAAGTGAAAAAAGTCATGTCTCGGATCTCCTTCTGCCTGCAATAACGCAGCAACTGCAGGGGCGGCATGAGCTCAACTAGTGGTTGGGAGTCCCCTGCAGAAATATTGAGCCACGTTTCCTCTATAGCCATCCATGATTGTGAATGTGTTGCTGGTGCGGGATTTTGTGCACGAACTGGCCTCCCGATTATGTGCCATAAAAGTGGGATGGGATTCACGTGGGGGATCTGGGTGACCAAACCGTCGCTCGAACTATCCAGAATGAACCCTAACGATTTTGGAAATGGAATGTCCCGTACGTCTAGCTCCAACTACCATTCCACGTTCAAAGTCTGTTAATTCCCGTCGTACGGGCATAATCACGTCGGAAATTTTTCGCATGACTCACCTGAGTACAAATGACAGCTCCGCCAATGCAGTATCCTTTTATTATAACTTGTGTACGCTGTTATACCGCCATTTGCATCTGTGCATATCACTGTTCCATGAATTTTGTCACGTTAGTGTACTAACAACTGTAGACATAGCGGGTACTTTGGATCATCGAGGAAACTTGAAGTAATCAAAATGGTTCAAATGGCTCTGAGCACTATGGGACTTAGCATCTGAGTTCATGTCCCCTAGACTTAGAACAACTTAAACCTAAGTAACCTAATAACATCACACACATCCATGTCCGAGGCAGGATTCGAACCTGCGACCGTAGTAGCAGCGCGGTTCCGGATGGAAGCGCCTAGAACCGCTCGGCCACTACGACCGGCATAAAGTATCGTTATCTCCAGTTTTTCGTTCTTATTTCATAATTTTGTGCTGCTCTATGCTGACTGGAGGAGCAGTAAAATGAAAGACATCAATCTAGAATGTTTTTCTCATTTCAAACTTGCTGTATCATTAGTTTTATGCAGAGACTTCAGACAGTAAGTTACACATGCCATCCAACGCTAAGACTGTTGTACAATAAGATTTGCGCACTGTCAGAAGAGAGTACACATTCTGAGTTTCCCGCTAGCACAGTTCTGGTGCATTACATATAACAGATAGAGTGAGCGATTGAAATGGCGGGACAACTGATAATATACTAGTTTAAAATCCACAAAGATTCACCGTGAAATTCTGGTGGTATATGGGACAAATGTAATGGTCCTTCCATCTGTAGTAAAGTGGTGCCACCATTTTGACCGAGGTTACACAGAGTGAGTGAAGTTGATCGGAAAGGAAGGTCATCGACATCGACCATAGAGGACAATGTCCAGGCTATCGAGGAAGAATATCAGTGGGGAAAGAGATTTTACAACGATGAAGACTTTCATACAGAGATTTCAGAATGGCTCAGTCGAAGAATTGTACGACTGGTACAATATTCCGTCTGGTATTTACAGGGACTTGGTGACCATGGTGAAAAACAGTGTTGGGTATCTTTGTCATTTAGAAGTGCAGCGCAGCATTCAGTAAAAGTTACTTGGTCTGCGATAGTAAGGGGTAGCTCACTCTTTGAAACCACCACGTACGTGTCACGTCCAGCATATACAATGAAGTGCTAAAGAAACAGGTACACCTGTCTAATATCTCAAGGCCCCTGCGAGAACGCAGAAGTGCCACAACACGACGTGGCATGGACTCGACTAATGTCTGAAGTAGTGCTGGAGAAAACTGACACCGTGAATCCTGCAGCGCTGTCCATAAATCGGTAGCAGTACGAGGGGCGGGAGATCTCTTCAGAACAGCACTTTGTAACACATTCCAGATAAGCTCAGTGATGTACTTGCCTGGGGAGTTGGGTGGCCAGCAGAAATGTTTAAACTCAAAACAATGTTCATGGAGTCACTCTGTAGCAATTGTGGACCGTGGGGTTTGCATTGTCCTGCTGGAATTGCCCAAGTCCGTCGGAATGAACGATGGACACGAATGAATGCTGGTGATCCGACAGGATGCTTACGGACGTGTCATCTGTCAGAGTCGTATCTAGACGTATCTGGGGTCCCATATCATTCCAACTGCACACGCCCCACACCATTACAGAGCCTCCACCAGCTTGAACAGGCTGCTGCTGACAAGCAGGATCCATGGATTCATGAGGTTGTCTCCATACCCGTACACGCCCATACGCTGGATACAATTTGAAACGAGGCTCGTCCGACCAGGCAACATGATTCCAGTCATCAATAGTCGGTGTTGACGGGCCCAGGCGAGTGGGCCTTGGCCTCCGAAAGCCCATATCGAGAAATTTTCGTTGAATGGTTCGCAAGCTGACATTTGTGATTGAAATCTGGAGCAATTTGCGGAAAGGTTGCACTTCTGTCACATTTAACGATTCTCTAGTCGTCGTTGATCCCGTTCTTGCAAGACCTTTTACAGGCCGCAGCGATGTCGGAGATTTGATGTTTTATCGGATTCCTGATATTCACCGTATATTTGTGGAATGGTCGTACGGGAAAATCCCCACTTCATCGCTACTTTGGAGACGCTGTGCCCCATCACTCGTGCGCCAACTATAACACCACGTTCAAACTCACTTAAATCTTGGTTAATTGACATTGTAGCAGCAGTAACCGATCTAAAAACTGTACAAGATACTTGTCTTACGCAGGCGTTGCATATCTCTGTATTTGAATACGCATGCCTCTCCAGTTTCTTTGGCACTTCAGTGTATTACTCGCCTCAAGTTTCCTTTGTTAACAAGGCAAGACGGCGGACACTCTGTGTTTCTCCGCAACCGTCCGAAGCACAAATAACTTGTCATCGTTCTCTACGGTGGAATCTCGCCTCAAACCGGTATCCGTTACGGATCATTAACCATGGAAGTTATTAGTAACCTGTGCAGTTTTCAAACGCGAGATCGCATCTGAACGCTCATTTCATCTGTGCGAATGATAGCAAAAACGCACACTGTCGCAAGAGAGGTTAGAGTTTTGCGTCTCGTCGACGATGCGATCATTATAGACCATTCACTAGCTCAATTTGGCCAGGATGGGGAAGTTAATCGGCTATGGTCGCCCGAAAATAAACGTCGCAGCAGTGAGCTAGAAATAGGGCGAGCAACAAAAAATCCTAAATCTGAATGTCCAGACGAAAATGTGAACCCTGTTTCTCACGAATGTGAGCCCGGTGACTTAACCAATGCACCACATCGTTCGGTTAGACGGACAGTACTAAGCCATTGGATTACTAACTTAAGTTGCTTCGCTAAACGTATAAATATTCAGCGAACTGTTGCATAAGCTTGAATGAAGGTGAAACAGCAGTTTTTGAATGAGAGGACTTTCCGTCCCTGTAGCTCCATAGACAGTCAACATTCGTTGAAAACGGGTGCAAACTGTGCGCAGAGGGCGATATAAACGATCTGTTATCATTCATGATGAGCAGTGCGTTGTTAATCACCATCTAAATCTAAATCTGTAGCCGCAAACCGCATTACGGTGTCTGGTGGAGAGTATTTCTTGTAAACCTAGCACTTACTTCCTTTCCTTTCAATTCTTAAATAGTGAACGTGAAACAAAGGCCGTTCGTAAGCCTACCTGTGCGCTCCAGTTGCTCTGATTTATCCCGTCATGGTCATTTCTCGAGATGTGCGTAGAAGGTGAACCTGAGTTGATTCTTCTTGGAGTGTCCACTCTTGGAATTTCAGCAGCAAAACCTTCCGTGGTGCACAACACCTCTCTTGTAGGCTCTGCTTGTTTGACGACATAGTGCGATTGCGTATCTGTGTTAGTAAACAGCTAACGCCCTTCATGGTGCACGGTCCCAATTGCAGGCTGTCTAACTAACGGCTGCCGGGGGCAACAATACACAGACGGAAAAAGAATCGCAACGCCAAGAATGGGTCGTGCGATGTAAACGGATGTTAGTGGGCGTGTTTCTACATTCCAAAAATGTTGCCTATTCAGATTTCGCGCCAATCGCATAAGAGTGTGGGGCTAATAGCGCCACCATGGGGGTGCAAATCAGGTTTGCTTTAAATACAATGGAACCGCGCGACCGCTACGGTCGCAGTTTCGAATCCTGCCTCAGGCATGCATGTGTGTGATGTTCTTAGTTTAGTTAGGTTTAAGTAGTTCTAAGTTCTAGGGGACTGTTGACCTCAGATGTTAAGTCCCATAGTGCTTAGAGCCATTTGAATCCCTGAGTGTTCAGACACAGTTGTACTGCCGGCCGGAGTGGCCGTGCGGTTCTAGGCGCTACAGTGTGGAACCGCGAGACCGCTACGGTCGCAGGTTCAAATCCTGCCTCGGGCATAGATGTGTGTAATGTCCTTAGGTTAGTTAGCTTTAAGTAGTTCTACGTTCTAGGGGACTGCTGACGTCTGAAGTTGAGTCCCATAGTGCTCAGAGCCATTTGAACCATTTTTGAACAGTTGTACTCTGTCCAGCATTAAAGTCTGACGTTAGTTCCGCCACAATTCGCCGCCAGTCCTGTTTCAGCGTTCTGCCGAGCCTACGATATCCGACATCTGTGATGAGGGGTGGCCGTCCAATCTCACGACGTCTTGACGTGGTTTCCCTTGGTTTCGCCACATGTTGAAGACACTGACCACAGCACTCCTCGAACACCCGACAAGTCGTGCAGTTTCGGAAATGCTCTTTCTGAGCTTCCGGGGCATCACAGTTCAAATGGCTCTGAGCACTATGCGACTTAACTTCTGAGGTCATCAGTCGCCTAGAAGTTAGAACTAATTAAACCTGACTAACCTAAGGACATCACACACATCCATGCCCGAGGCAGGATTCGAACCTGCGACCGTAGCGGTCGCTCGGCTCCAGACTGTAGCGCCTAGAACCGCACGGTCACTCCGGCCGGCTGGCATCACAGTCCGCCCTCGCTCAACTTCGGCAAGATCGCCCGCCTTCCCCATTCTACACACGGACAGTACGCTCACTGATGCTCCATGCACCGTGGGTGTGTCTCATTAAGTCGTTCCTCGCTAGGTGACTTCGTCTGGACGGGTTTATATCCACAGTAGGTCGGTAGGTGGACAAAATGTTGTGGCTGATCAGTGGATTTTGGTGTTGCGATTTTCCTTTCCACGAGTGTACTTGATTTTCACTGTATCATATAATTTTTGACCTCATTTAAAAATTTAAAACACTATCACAGTCTGCTCGTAGACGGATACACCTTACCTTAAAGGTTTTGGATAGAAGGGAAGTATTGCAGTCAGAAACTGTGTTTAAATCTTGAGGCAGCGTACCTCAGGGCGCTCAGATTACCCAGACTACATTCATCCAGTGTTTCAGAATGAGAGCACTTCGCGACTTCCAACAAACTCTACACATAATTTCAAACTTTTACGAAACTTTGGTCCACTAGCAATCCACACAAAACGACTAAACGAAGATTGTTTATCGCTTAATACATTTTAGCTGATCATGCAGTATAACTTCAATACGAGGCATGACGTTTTAATTTATTGCTTGTTCGCTACTAAGGCCATTCGTAAAACTCTTGCAGAAAGTACCTACATGTATCATGAATGTATATATGCAAAATTTTATTGTTGTACGACGCATAGTTCAGGAATATAAAATCATAAACATTAAGATGCGTGAAAAACTTCCCTTTGCTTACAGTGGAGCGCAAATTACCCGGACTGTACTCATCCAGTGATTGATAAAGAAAATCCCCGCCGACTTTACACATTAGCTGATCTGTAAAGTAGTCAGACGTTCAGACGTTTGAAGCGGTTTCGTACATGGTAGTTCGATTCCTTAAAGAGTCGGGCGGAGGGCGGAGGGGGGGCGGGGGTGGGGTTACTGGTGCTAAATGAACCCGTGGCTAAACGCTTCGTTATTATTTAGATATTTCGCATCCATTTTATTTGTCACAACTGGTAAGGGTCTCAAAGTGACTCTGTCGGACGAGAGTACTGTAAGCCTCCTCTGTCGAGGATGAATCATATTTACTTAGGCCGCACGGGATTAGCCGAGCGGTCTCAGGCGCTGCACTCACGGACTGTGCGGCTGGTCCAGGCGGAGGTACGAGTCCCCCCTTGGGCATGGTGTATGTGTTTGTCCTTAGGATAATTTATGTTAAGTAGTGTCTAAACATTCTGCGTGGTGTCTGTTTGTTATATATCGTGTCTCACTACCACTTTCGCGCAACGACGCTCTGAGCGTGTTTTTTAGGGAATGGACTAGTCTGAACCTGGTTCCTGTTGCTGGTAAGGAGACGCCAGACCACACATGACATGTAGAATTCAGAAGAGTTCAGTGAGACTAGTGATGATATAACCAAATACTTAATGATTTCACCGTCAGCTCCACTGCACTCCCTGTAAAAGAATCTTAATACTAACTAAATTTAGTGGAAGGGGTTCAAGGCTTTCCTATTTTTAGTTAGCTGGTAGAATAACGTCAAAAAAGCAGTTAAGTTTACCATTGGAAATTTTATTCTACTCACAAAACATCGTTTATAAATTGCACTATTGATAAAAGGAAATGTTTTAATACAGGATGGTAAAAACCAACTGCATTCAACAAAAATGTGAACGAATATTCCCTGAATGGGTTTCCAAGTTCTGCAATGGATCGAAGGATGACCTATGCCATATCACATCTATAATCTAGGTTTAAATTAAGTTTCACAAGAGAGAAAACTATCAAAATGGTCTACAGTGACCCTCAATTATCTTTAATTACTTATCTAACTTGTCGTAAATTACAGTGGCTGATGTGGCTTCTCAATAACTATATAACAGAAAAATCACCGCGTTTCAGATTTTTACTTCAAGTGGCAAATGTGAACACCATGAGCTTCAATTGACGATCGACACTAGTATTACGTAAAAAAGGGGGTGTAAAAGACGAGATTTCTGCAGTTCTGAGTGAAGCTTTATGCGCTGTTATGCGGCATCGAGTGCGTTCATTACCTTGTCGGTGTTCGTCAGGGGGCGGCGGATAGCACAGCTCCGTCCAACTCGCCCTCTCGGAAGCAACCCTGTCCTAACTTCTCCTTACTACAATTTACCGAAGTTGGTTTAAAAAAAAACTATCTGGCTGTGTTTTCATCTGACCAATCAGGGTCTCAATGTTAACCTTAAGCTCTGCCTACAAAAATTCTGTCTATCCAATGAGAAACGTTATACTTTTCGTGGTGGGGCAATGTTTTTTAAAGTTTGCAATGTAACAGAGACGCGAAAAAGTCTCACGCTAAAACTTGCAGCTGGTGTGGTCCTTTTAGCGTTATCGTAAGATCTATACTGTTCTTCTGGAGGGCTCTAGCTTTTAACATGGGCTGGGGGGTGGTCCTAACGTGACAGAGACGCGAAAAAGTCTCACGCTAAAACTTGCGGGTGGTGTGGTCCTAGCAGTTAACTGGCGACGTGGGTGTCCGTCCGTCCCTTACCGTAGGGGCTTCCAGCTTGACACGGTTCTGCTCTCGGCTTCTGTTCTCGTTTCTCCCCTCGGAACTGCGTCTGTCTCACGGTGGGAAGGTATGACATGCATTTAGGCATTCTTGTGTTAGTCTGTGGTATTCCATTTGCTCGCTCGTTACTCGTATTACTTTGGTTAATTTAATGTCACGATTTATTCGGAGCTATGTGACGTACTACTGGATTTGCTTATCATGTCAGGGTTTTCATGGAAGGTGTTGGATTTGCCTGACACCTTACAAGTGTGTAAGCTTAGGGACTGATGACCTTAGCAGTTAAGTCCCATAAGATTTCACAAACATTTGAACATTACATCTATTAACGTCAGTCTGGTATCTACTTTTCCTATAATTAATTTTGTATGGTCGTATCCCTTCAGCTCTCATAAGACGGATACTCATCCGTATTTTATAGCCCTTGCTATTTTGATTAATTTAACGCTAATAATGTAAGCAAAGGGAAAGGTAAGTTCTTTATGCCCATTTATGTGCAAGAAGTCACCTGTATTTACACCAAGGGTGAACTGCCGCTTGGTACCAAGCGTCAATCCTTCGCTACAGTTTTTGGGCGCTATAACATTCCTTTGTACAACAGCATCATTCTGCGAAATGTCATCAACTGAATAAAGGAAAGAAGATATAGAGTTCCGGTATTAGCGTCAGATTTAAAACAGCTCTGAAAGGCTTGACACCAAATGAAGAAGTACGTTTAGATAACGTTCCATCTGATTTTGTGTAAAATCAATTGGGTTTTCCTCACTGGCAGACCAAACGAGTATTCAAGTTGGTGTGTAGAATCTATGAGACTGGCGACTTATGAGACTGGTGACCTACCATCAGAAAAACGGAGAAATATCCTGTGCTCAGTTCTGAAGAAAGCACGAGGAGATAAGTGCGCGAACTGTCGCACAATCAGATTAATATCTCACGCGTCCAAACTTATGACAAGAATAACATGCAGAATGGGAAAAAAGTTGAGGATCTATTAAATGACGATCAGTTTGCCATTAGGAGAGGTAAAGGCGCCAGAGAGGCCTTTTTGACTTGGTTTATGGAAACAAGACTGAAGAAAAATCACGATACTCTCATAGGATATGTCGATCTAGAAAAAGCGTTCGATAATGTGAAATGGTGCAAGATGCTCAGAATTCTGAAAAAAAAACAGGAGCAAGCTACAAGGAAAGACAGGTAATATGCTTTATGTACTCATACACGAACCAGGACGGAACAACAACATCGAAAGATCAGGAACAAAGTGTCCAGACTAATAATGGTGTAAGACAAGGATGCAGTCTTTCGCCCCTACTCTTCAAGCGATGATGCAATGACGGAAATAAAAGAAGGGTCAAAGGAGGGTACTATAATTCAGGGCGAAAGGATATCAATAATAAAACTCGCTAATGACATTGTTATCCTCAGTGAAAGTGAAGAAAAGGTGTAGGAGCGGTTGAACAGAAAGAAGTCTAATGAGTACAGAATATGGATTAAGAGTAAACGGGAAAAAGACAAAAATAATGAGAAATAGTTGAGAATGGCAAGAAACTCAAGATCAAATTTCGTGATCACGAAATACACGAAGTTAAGGAATTCTGATACCTTGGAAGCTAAATTACCCTTGACAAACGATGCAAGTAAGACATAAAAAGCAGATCAGCACAGGCAAAAGAGGACATTCCTAGTGAAGTATACAGGTGTCAAACACAGGTCTAAATATGTGGAAGAAATTTCTTAGAATATACGTTTGGAGCACAGAATTACATGAAAGCGAATCATGGACTCTAGACATATCGGAACTGAAGAGAATCGAAGCGTTTGCGATGTGGTGCTACAGAAGAATTTTGAAAAGCATGTGGACTGATAAGGTAAGGAACGAGAAGGTTCCCCGCAGAATCGGCAAGGAGAGGAATATACGAAAAACACTGACAAGAAGAAGGGAAAGGATGATAGAGCATCTGTTAAGACATCAGGGAATGACTTCCATCATCTTAGAGAGAACTGTAGAAGCGAAAAGGCAGAGATTTGAATACATCAATAATTGAGAAAGCAGGTGTAAGTGCTGCTCTGAAAGGAAGAGGTGGCGGTTGGAACGGTGGGCAGTTGTGGGAAAAGAGGAAGGTATCGTCCTAGTACCTGCAAGCAGTGTGCTGGTATTGTTTGACCGGCGGAGGGGGAAGAAGGTGAGTATGCCGAATAGCGGATGATTGGCCTCTAGCGTCTGTAAAACTTCATGAGATTCCTTGTGGGCAGAAGAGCTTGCTCAAAGGGAACACGCGGACTTGAATGTTCTTGTACTCTAATGGCTGCACGAGTTTGAGCACTTTCGCCAATGTTTCTCGTTTTGCTCTGATTGTTCGAAGAGGCCTAGCCTGAAAAACTGCCCATGCTTAGATTTTTTTCTTAGCCGCTGTTATCTCGTTGGTGACATTCATTTACTGACACCGCTCTCGGCAACAAATTTTCTTATCTACTTGTCTTTTTCCTTTAGGTGTATCTAATCTTCAATGCCATAGTATTTAAGTATTTACAATTTAAGGGCCCCAGATCGTCGTCCGAGCCTGCGTGGTCTTGTTCAGACCCAGCTGCTGCCAGAGACGGCTGTGTTCCCACTGTGTGAGGTACTGAACGGGGGGAAGCCGCTTCTGCGTGGGGTCGCGATTTAAAGTTAAACAATAGGAGATACTGGCATAATGCAACATGATTAGCTTCATTAAACGTTAAACATTAACCACACCCTTGTAAAATCTCTAAATGCCCATAAATTATGATGTGACACTGAAAATACAAAATTACATAGCGAAGAAGGGTGTTCCGGCTTTAAGGCTTGAAACATGGAAGTGTAGCCCCGCTGTCTTGTCCAAGCAATATTCTCCCGTCACTTTGACATTAAAAACAAGGCGCGGCAGGTTCACAAGACTCCTCCTGTTGAAAGAGGTGGTGAGCTGTTAGACGTAACCTACCATCAACCGGTCGTAAAAATGTTAATAACGTCTTGCTCGTTAACGACATTCCACGTTATAAAACTGTTCAGTTATGCAAACTGCGACGTCAGTGACCTAGGAAACATGTTGCGGAAAACTGGGTCACCTGTGTGGCAGCATCATATGCAGTCACTGAACATACGAGACTAAATCTTCAGGTAGACACCTCTACTTTGTCAACTCGTACAGTGATTTACGCTGAAGAGCCAAAGAAACTGGTACGCCTCCCCAACATCGCGTAAGCCACCCGCGAGCACGCAGAAGTGCCGCAACACGACGTGTTTAGGACTCAACTAATGTCTGAAGTAATTCTGCACGGAACTGACAGCAAGAATGCTGCAGGACTGTCCATAAATCCGTAAAAGTACGAAGGGGTAGAGATCTCTCCTGAACAGCACGTTGCAAGGCATCCCAGATATGCTCAATAACGTTCATGTGTGGGGAGTTTGGTGGCCAGCGGAACTGTGTAAACTTAGACGAGCGTTCCGGGATATTGTACTGTCCTACTGAAAGTGCCGAAGTCCGTCGGAGTGCACAATGGACACGAATGGATGCAGGTGACCAGACAGGACGCTTACGTACAAGTTACCTGTCAGAGTCGTATCTAGACATATCAGGGGTCAGATATCACTCCAACTGCAGTCGTCTAACTCCATTGCAGAGCCTCCACCAGCTTGAACACTTCTCTGCTGACATGCAGGTTCCATGGATTCATGAGATTGTCTCCATACCCGTGCACGTCCATGCGCTCGATACAATTAGAAACAAGGCTCGTCCAACCAGGCAACAGGCAACAGTCCATTTGTGTTGACGGGCCCAGGCGTGGCGTAAAGCTTTGTGTCGTGCAGTCATTAAAGGTACATGAGTGGGCCTTCGGCTCCGAAAACCCATATCGATGATGTTTCGTTGGATGGTTCGCACGCTGACGCTTGTTGGTGGCCCAGCATTGAAATCTGTAGCAATTTGCGGAAGGATTCCACTTCTGTCACGTTGAACGATTCTCTTCAGTCGCTGTTGGTCCCGTTCTTGCAGGATCTTTTTCTAGCGATGTCTGAGATTTGATGTTTTACGGGATTCCTGATATTCACGGTACACTCATGAAAGGCCCTACGAGAAAATCCCCACCTCATCTCTACCTCGGAGATACTGTGTCACATTGCTCGTGCGCTGACTATAACACCACGTTCAAACTCACTTAAATCTTGATAACCTACCATTGTAGCAGCAGTAACCGATCTAACAACTGCGCCAGACACTTGTTGTGTTATGTAGGCGTTTTAGACCGCAGCGCCGCATTCTGCTTATTCACACATCTCTGTAATGAATACGCATGGCTATTCTAGTTTCCTTGGCACTTCAGTGTAGAATTTGCAGTCTGCGTGCGCTGGAACAAGTTTTTCAGTGATTACAGCAGCTGTTACGATCGGAGAACGTTTTTAGTGATATTCATGCAAAATAACATTCTAGACAAGGACGTCGTACAAAATATTAGTCAACCACCAGTTTACATCAAGACGTCGTGTAACGCCGCCTCTATGTTTTATAATGGCCCCAGTTCAACGAGGTTTCTCCAAGTATTTCTTGGCAAAATGGCATATCGAGCTGAAGTCACTGATTCGTGATAAGATCCCGTCGGGTTACCACTGTTGATTGCTGCCCTTCACCGCCGGGCG
Source organism: Schistocerca piceifrons (assembly GCF_021461385.2). Lineage (NCBI taxonomy): Eukaryota > Metazoa > Arthropoda > Insecta > Orthoptera > Acrididae > Schistocerca > Schistocerca piceifrons. The sequence continues at coordinate 261,196,647 of NC_060145.1, read as the reverse complement.
CTGTGGCAGAACGGTTCTAGGCGCTTCAGTCCGGAACCGCGCTGCTGCTACGGTCGCAAGTTCGAATCCTGCCTCGGGCATGGATTGTGTTATGTCCTTAGGTTAGTTAGGTTTAAGTAGTCCTGAGTTTAGGGGAGTGACGACCTCAGATGTTAAGTCCCATAGTGCTTAGAGCTACTTTTTGTGCTGCCCTTCACCCACTGTTCCATATCGTCCTCTACATTTTCTATGGGATGAAGATCGGGTGATTTAGCAGTCCAGTTGATGTGCGACGAGGAGCCTGGGTGTTTTCAAATCAGGAGCGTATGCGTCCAACTGTTGTTAACTTGGTTCTAGTCATTTTGGAAGTGGGGAGTACCCATAGTGTACTCATGACGAAGAAGTAGGAGAAAGAGTCGTACTTGATCACGGAGAATATTGAAATAAACGTCATGTTTAATATTTACGGTTAGTTGGGACCGAGTAATGGTACGATAAATACGGCCAAAACTTCACACAGCCGCTTTTAGACTCGACTACATCCTCCACTTACTGAGGTTTAATGCTTTATTGGGTGGTTGGTGCTCTCAAAACCATGCATCACCAGAAAAGAGGCGAAAGTTCGGCTCTTCGCGTCATGCTACAGGCTTCAAGCGAGCTACTTTTCAGTTTCTGTATTGTCTGGCCCATTGAAGACGTTGTAACCTCCCAACAGCAAAACATTAAGTATATCATTCACATTCAGTGTAACCTCCCAACAAATTATTATTCCGTAACCTCGCAATAATAACGTGACTAATCTCCCAATAAAAATGTGACTCATATATAACCTTTCAATAATTAACTGACTGTGAATCTAAACTGGCAAATTTGGACGTCAGCAGTGCTCCGTCATGGCCCTGAAAGGTCATACAGAATAAATTGAAAATTCTTACCTCAATGAAGTCGCCGGATAACATGTATATATATCTGCTCCTATAAGAAATTTTTCTGGCACTGCCCAGTACAATGCTGGCCGATAGATTTTTCATGTATAAAAAGAAACAACAGATTTTTGCTTACGTTATTCGGGATGACCATGGATTGCAGGAATTAGTAAATTCTTTAAATTCAGATGAATTATTGTCAAAAAGTTAATTTTATAAAAAGGATTATTATTAAAAGATTTTTTGAAACATTTACATGGGACTCGATATAACAACAGTACAAATTTAGTTTAACAAACTACATATGCACACGGCTGCTTTTACCTTATACTACATCGCTCAATCACTGCCATCGCTCTCCACGACCGGCCCAGCCAACTCCATACATCAGACTGCTAGCTACTACCACTACTACTGACACAGCTCCTACTGCAGCCAACACTGCTCTCTGGTCTGCGATTCTATTATAGCTTACATATCGCAGGCAGCGCGTGAACAATCCATCGAAATTACATCTGCTCGAATGCGCTAGCAATAAATTCCTTGGTCATCGACCTCTTACAACGTGTAGATTTACATGTCGCTGTGAACAATTGCCTTTTGCTACGCACCCGATTCCGAAATGCTCATTACAAACAGTTCCCGTCGAAATGTTCGGAAACCTGTTGAGATGGACCTGTGTTCACTGACTGCAGTGATTTCTGGCTGGTTAGAAACCGTTTGTCATTGACAACGTGTGATACTCGGTTCCTGTCTTCATAACTCCTACGTCCGTGTAGGATGTGGAGAAAAACATCAAAACACCAAAAACTCAATACATTCACGGCTAATACGTTGTAGCAAAACCGTTGGCATTAAAAATAGCTTCCAGTCGTCTCGGAATGGATAAATACAGGTCCTGCGTGGTTTCGAAGGGAATCGTATTTCATTATTCCTACAAAATAGTGGGAACGATGATAAAGGTGGATAGTGGTCACACATCCCTCTCTCCAAAGTAGATCACAAAGACTCAATGTAGTAACGATGGTAGATGCGACAATTCATCCTAGCACTCACAAAGCCAGTCTGGAAGAAGAGAGCTGTGTGATCAGGGCCCTGTCGGCTTGGAACACATCACCAATGAGGATCGAACATTGTACCGTGGGATGGACCTGAAGAACCAAAATGGTCACATGACACTTGGCAGTAACGCGTCCTTGCAGAATACCCATGGCGTTCTTGGAATACCACGATATGGTAACCAAATCATCATCGAAACCTCGCCATGATTCACTCTCGGCCAGAAGTTGGAAACAAATGGCTCTGAGCACTATGCGACTTAACTTCCGAGGTCATCAGTCGCCTAGAACTTAGAACTAATTAAATCTAACCTAAGGACAGCACATACATCCACGCCCGAGGCAGGATTCGAACCTGCGACCGTAGCGGTCGCTCGGTTCCAGACTGTAGCGCCTAGAAACGCACGGCCACTCCGGCCGGCAGTTCGAAACAATGTGTACAAATCTCATCCGATCAAATAACTTTCTTTCATTGTTTTGAAGTCCAGGTTTTATTCTTTCGGGACCAAGTTTTTCTGGTGCGGGCATTTGCATCACTGGTGAGTGGTTGTCGAATTCTAGCTTTCCTTGCAATTCCAGCCTTATGGAGTTCCCTTGATGTTGTTTTGGTATTACTCGTAATAGGGCTCAGGAACGCGACGTTTAGTTCTGCAATGACTTTTGTAGCTGTCGTCCTTTTATTTTTCGTCACAATTCTCTTCCCGTCTGTCACCATCACTCGACACACATTTTCATTGTCGTTGTGACTTACCGGATGATTTTTTTCCCCTTTCCTTGTAATGGTAGACTGCCGTTTGTAAAAAGTGAAACACCGAGAAGGAATTATTCGAACAGCGGCACACTTGGTGGAAGTGGCGACGGGTGTGCAAGCAATACGTGATACGTTTTGCAGCGGCATGGAGTACACGTAGGCCGAGCAGAGTCCTCTCGTGTCGGTCGGACAGGGTCGGTGTTGCGTCTGGTGTGAGTCGGTGCAGAGCTGTCAGCCAAGGTGTAAACAATACAGTGAGTGCAAGTATGCCTCGTCGACGTCTAAGAGAGCCATATAAGCATGTGAGCGACTTCGAACAGGTTGGTAGCGACCATCTCCCTGTCCTCCTCACCGTTTCAGACGGTCGTCGCCCCCGCCCCGACCCTCGTCATGACCCTCCCCCCAAGTATGTCCATGACTATTGCCGTGCCGACTGGAATGCCTACCGGGATACCCTTTCCACCCAGGTCGATAGCCACCCCTTCACCTACCACCACCCTGACGATATCACCCTTGCCGCCTCCTTTCTCCAGCAGACTTTGTCTGAGGCCGTGGAGACCCACGTCCCTACTGTCGCCATCCACCTCCACCGTCCTACCTTACCCCCACAGGCCGTCCTCCTCCTCCGTGAATCCCGTCGTCTCCACCGTGCCTTCCTCCGCACGCGTGACCCGGACACCCTACGACGCCACCGGCAACTCCAGCGACACATTCGTAATTTGCTCGCGGCTAAGAAACGCTGGGACTGGCGACAGACATGCACCCGTTTAAATGCTACCCTACCAATAAACTCGTCCAAGTTCTGGTCGGCCTTCCGTCGCCTTACCGGAACTAAACCCTCCCCCTATTATCCTCTTCTCCAGGATGATCACCCTTTCCCTGACACCCTTAGTAAGGCCAATCACTTTGCCTCCTACCTCTCCGATGTATTTTCCATCCCCGATGATCCCCAGTTCGATTACTCCCTCTTCCCGGATATCCGCGATCGAACTGACACCTCTGTCCCTCCCCTCGCTTCTGGTTTCCAGTACTTGGACAACATTGCACACACGGAACTCAATGCCCCTATCACTACACAGGATCTCATTGATACACTCCGCACAAAACGCAACACTGCTCCTGGTCACGATCGTGTCACCTACCGTCACCTTCGTAAAGCTCCTGTCTCTTTCCTCTCCACCCTGGCCAGGCTCTACAGTGTTGTCCTGTCCACCGGTTACTACCCCGACCTGTGGAAAACCTCCCGTATCCTCATGTTCCTTAAACCTGGCAAACCGCCGTCCGCCGTCTCCTTCTACCGTCCCATTAGCCTTACCTCAGCCTTCAGCAAGGTCCTGGAATCTATCCTCACCCGACGCATCCACCAGCATCTCCGCCAGCACCGCCTCCTTCCCGTTACCCAGTGTGGCTTTCGGCCGTCCTTCTCTTCCGACGACCTTCTCCTCCACCTCACTCATCTCCTTTCCGAACAGCTTAATTCCCGTCGCTCCGCAATCTTCCTCTCCCTGAACCTCGAACGTGCATATGACCGCCTATGGCATTCCGGTCTCCTCTTCAAGCTCCAAACCTTCGCCCTTCCCATTAATTACGTCCGTCTGATCGGCTCCTTTCTCTCCCGCCGTCCTTCCTATGTCACCATCCATAACACAGATTCCTACACCTTTTTCTCCTCTGCCGGTGTGCCCCAAGGCTCCGTCCTCTACCCCCTTCTGTACCTTTTGTACACGGCGGACATGCCGCCGCCGTCAGCCCCCGTCCACCTTCTCCAGTTTGCCGATGACACCGCCTTCCTTGCCCTTGCCCCCACCCTCCAGCGCTCCCAACACCTTCTCCAATCCCATCTTGACCGGTTCACCGCTTGGTGCAACCAGTGGTTGCTCAAGGTCAATCCCTCCAAAACCCAGGCGATCATTGTAGGCAAAACCACCCCTTCCTTCCGCCTCCTTGATTTCTATCTCACCATCTATGACCGTCCTATCACCCTCACTCCCACCCTTAAGTACCTTGGCGTCACCCTCGACCGTCGCCTCTCCTGGACTCCCCACCTCCGGACAATCCAAGCCAAGGCACGCTCCCGACTCAGTCTCCTAAAGCTCCTCTCTGGCTGTACGTGGGGTCTGGACCCCTCCACCATCCTCCACACCTATAAGTCCCTCATCCGCCCTATCCTTTGTTATGCCCATCCGGCTTGGATCTCTGCCTCCCCCTACCTTTTATAAATCCCTCCAAATCCTTGAACGTCATGCATTCCGCCTCACCTATCGCATCCGTCTCCCCTCCCCCATGCGGATCCTGTACAATCTCATCCCCTTCCCCCACCTCCTCCTTCTCCTTGAAAGGATACAGATCCTGTACACCTCCCGCAAACTCGATCCTCCTCACCCGCTCGTCTCCCCGATCCTCTCCCACCCCCGCCCGCTGCCGCACCTGTATTCGCACGTCCCACCCGGTCTCCATCTCTCCACCCTCCTTACCCTCTCCCAAGGTGGCTTCTGCCACCTCCCCCTCCCTGATGATGTCCTCCTCCCCTCCATCTACCCCTCCTATCAGCTTTGACCCTGCCCCATCCCCCACTTCCGGTGTCCTTTCCTTTAGGCACACTCCCTCCCTTCTCTTCCCTTCCCTTCTCTTTCCTTTTCCCACGTCCCCTCCCTCCACCCCTCTTCCCCCGGGCTTCCCCTCCCCCTTCCTCCCTCCCCCCTTTCTCCCCTGCCCGTGGCATCTCTGCTCTCCCCTCTCGCTCTCCCACTCCCCTTCCTCCTCCTCCTCTCTTGGCAGGTCCCCGGACTCGCACACGCATAGTGAGCATTCGTGCGCCGGAGGTCATCGACATCAGTATCTCGTGTGTGTGCTTCGTTTTGTGTTTCGTGCAGTTACAACTCCACTGTTCACATGTGCCGTCGCCGTTCTCCGTGTTTTTTGCGCCGTGCCCACAAGTGTTAGTGTTTTTATCGTCCAACATGAATGGCTTCATGTTTATTGTTTTTTTTGTATCTCCATTTTTTGCCCGCCGTTTTTTGTCTTGTCTGTATCACCTCTATGTCATGTTATTGTTCCACTTAAGGCTGAAGAGCAGCGTAATGTGCTGCTGCCAGCCCGCCTGTATAGGTGATTAAAATTCCAATAAAGGAAAAAAAAAAAAAAATTCGAACGGGGCCCCCCCACCCCTCTTATGGATCCTCATCTTCCACTGGCTCCTTTCCCTCCTCCCCCCTTCACTTTTCCTCTCCTTCCCCCCTTTTGTTCCCATCATCTGTCCAATTTCCCCCCACCTGCTCTCGGCTGTGGTATGTCATATTTGTGCCAACTTTTTAGTGCAGTGTTTAAGTGAGTGTTCAGTGTTGTGCTTCTTTCCACAGTGTTGCGAACAGAAACCATGCTGTCGCTGGGTGTGCATTTTATATCTCTTGCGAACAGAAACCAGACTGTCGCTGTGCTTTTTTAATTGTCTGTCTATTATTTTTCTGCTTCCTGTGTCTTTTATGAGCATCATCAACCCTGTGTTTATGTTTTAAGTTCCAGAATTTTCTGCCATTTTACCTTTAAGTCACCGATTTTATCGCCAACTGTTATTTTTTATTATCTTCATCTTATTAAAACGAATTCTGTAGGCTGAAGAGCGGCGTAATAAGCTGCTGCCAGCACGCCCCCTTCAGGGGGAATCGAAACTCAATAAAAGAAAAAAAAAATCGAATGGGGCAGAATTATCGGTCTCCGGGAGACGGGGTTGTCATACCGTGACATTTCGGCTCGCACACGGCATGCTGCTACGACAGTGATGCGTGTGTGGAATCAGTGGATAGAGGAAGGTCGGACGCAACGACGAGCGGAACTGGACGACGGAACTTGACCACAATACGGGATGACCGTCATCTTGTCCGCCTAGCAGGGCTCAAAGGACGTGTACAGATTTGGAAAGGTAATCATTTTTTACTTATCATGTACCTATCCTGTGGTATTAAATTAATTGAATTCATGTGCTTCCTTCTTGGTGTTGCAATTTCAACAAATGGTAGTGTATATACCTTCGACATGGTGCCGCTTGAAACACCCAACACTTCATCTGCTTGTGTCGTGGAAACACCCTCTGTGCAGGCAGCAAGAATTCTCCCACGTTCGAAGTAATTTAGCTGCAACATAACACTCTCATCACTACACAGAACCACATTGTGACCACTACTAACACTTGTGACGTATTGAGGATATTGCACTAGTGCCTTTTGTGCAGCTCAACCTGTAGGCTTGGCCAGCACCTGAATTGATGTTCAAAGATACATTTCTCGCACTTTTTCCATGTTGTTGTCCACTCCCTGTACATGGCGTATTTTGAACTGGAAGTTTCGTGAATGGTTACATGTTTGCTTATGCATAATCGTAACACGGTACCCAGCTTATGTATCCGCTCACCTTTTGGTGGCACACACGCTGTAATTATTGTCCGCATTGCAACAGATCATAGCTGGAAGTGCTAACTGTATAGGCAGTAGTGCAGCGATACACTCGAGTATTTTCTGATAATGCTACAATGAAATTAATCAGCTGCACAGTATATGTAAAACGATTATGGCTCAGACAGTTAATGTTAGGTAAGTGAATTGGGTATGAGCCGTGGTAAAAATTACTGTTTTGAAAAGCGCGCTGCAGCGTGTAGTGTGAAGCAGTCGCCCTCCGTTTCTGGCAGTGGCGCCACTGCGGCAATCGCAGCTTTGGTGTCTCCCTCTGGTGGGAAAGGGGAACGGTTGCCTGTTCACGTGCATTTACGGGGCGCTATGAGCTCGCCAGTCTCACCTACCTAGGCCTCGCCATTGACCGTCACCTCACCTGGATCCCTCATCTCCGCTCCATCCAATCCAAAGCCCACAACCGCCTCCAACTCCTCAAACTCCTCTCCGGCCGGACATGGGGGTTGCACCCCTCTACCATCCTGCACACCTACAAATCCTTAATCCGTCCCATCCTCTGTTATGCCAGTCCTACCTGGATATCTGCCCCCCCCCCCCCAATTCTATAAGTCCCTCCAGATCCTTGAGCGTCATGCACTCCGCCTCGCCTTCCGTATACGCCTCCCGTCCCCCACGCGGATCCTCTATGATCTCATTCCTTTCCCCCATCTGCTCCTATTCCTCGAACATATCTGCATCCTCTACACCTCCCGCCGTCTTGAACCCCCTCACCCTCTGGTTGCTCCTCTCCTCTCCCATCTCCGCCCCCTTCCTCATCTTCACCGTTGTGTCCCCCCTACCCTCCATCTCTACACCCTACATCTCCTTTCCCAAGGTGGCTTCCATCAACTCCCCCTCCCAGATGATGCCCTCCTCCCTCCATTTACCCCTCCTATCAACTCTGATCCTTACTCCCCCTCCTTTCCTCTGTCCTTTTCCCGGGCTCCCTCTCCCCCCTTCTTCCTCTTTCTTCCCCACCTCCCCTCTCTTTGCCCCCTTCTCTTCCCTGCGTCCTTTTCCATTTCCCTTCTCTGCCTCCTCTCCTTCCCTCTCGCATCTGCCCTACTCCCCCTTTATTAGTCCTCTCCCTCCTTGGTTCCCCCCTTTTCGTTTTTTCCTCTCCTCCCTCCTTGTTTTTCCCCCTCCTGCAGGTCCCCGCCCCCATCTGCCTTTGGCTCGGGAGTGTCGTGTTTGTGCTGCCACTTTCGTGCAGTGTTCTACTGTGAGTGTTCTACAGTGCGTGTTTTACAGTGAGTGTTCCGTGTTGTGTTTTTTGGGACTTGTTGCGAACGGCCGTCATACTGTCGCTGGGTGTGCCTTTTATCTCTTGCGAACAGAAACCAGACTGTCGCCATGTTTTTTAATTGTGTGTCTACTATGTTACTTGTCTGATTCCTGTGTATTTTATCTACATTGCCAACCCCTTTTGCTTTCTGTTTTAACTTTCCGCAATTTTACGCCATTTTACACTTTAAATCACCATTTTCTCGCCTGTTTTTCCTTGTTTCTTTCTTCTTCCTTCATTTAAAAAAAGTCTGTAGGCTGTAGAGCAGCGTAGTAAGCTGCTGCCAGCCCGCCCCCTGCGGGGGGAATTGAAAATCAATAAAGAAAAAAAAAAAAGAACTCGCCAGTCGGTCAGTCTGGGTCAGTCTCTCGTCCCCAGCTTGCTAGCCTGTCTCTCGTCCGCATATGTTAGGCAGTTAGTGTCTGTCTGTCGTTCGGAGTGCTAGTACGTCTGTCGTTCGGATCAGCCTTTAAAGCCGGCAAAATGAGAGTCTTTCCACTACGCCAGTAAGAGAACTCAGCAAGTGGTCGCCCGGTCGGGGATTAGTTCCTGCATCTGAGTCTGCGCGTTAGGCCGCCAGTCTGCTCGAGTTTGCTCACGCAATGGTCATTGGCGGTTGGATCGATCGGTTGGTCGGTCGCGCACTGAGACACAAGATGGTTTGTCCGCCTTGAGCGTCGGCGTATATGAGGTCGCCACGTGAGTACAGTGGGCCGCGGCGTATAGCGAGGGGTAGTGACTTCACGGTCGACACAACAGCAACAGGAGTCAACCCACGACATCAGTCTGGGCGGTGCGAGCTGCGACGCCGTGAGACGAGAGATCGGCGCGCCTTCCTGCGTCCGTTGAAGCGGCTGGCAGCGGACGGTTCGGGAGAGCGATTTGGGGGTGCTGCGCCAGGTGTTCTCGAGAAATCGCAGTTTATTAGAAGTTAAGTCATTGGTGGCATGTTGTTTGATTTACTCTTGTCAAATTCTACTTGTTTTCTTGGTGAGGTCACCAGCCGTTTTGCTTTGGGGTCGTCCCACCATTCTTCTCCGTTTGCCCACCCGCGGGAAGGTGGTTGTTTATAAATTGAGTGGTCCGTTTTTCCCTTGTGGAGTAGGGGCGGGTTAGAGCAATCTGCGGTTCGGGTTGTTCGGTAATCTCCCTATCAATCTAAGGGTACGTTAGTAGCTGCCTCTGTCATGTTTGTCGGATTTGGTGTGTTAACGAATTTATTGCTTGTAGTGTAGCGGCCTAATACCTGAAATATGTTTTGATCTTTGGAAACTTTGATATTATTGACTATGATCTTGAGAGGCGATATCTGTGTACTGTAGAGCATCATAACTATTGTTTGGCCAACTTTGTATAATTTTATATAAGATTGCATTTCATGGGCTTTTATTTAGATGATCATTTTAGTATATAAAGTTGCCACCCTTTCACCGTAAAACTTTTCTTAGAAGTTAAAGTCAAGTTGCATCTTCGGTGGTAAGGTCAATTTTTTAATTGTTAGTGTTTTGTACCATTTCCGTCCCTCCTACAGAGGGTGCATAGTTTTGTGTACTTGCGTAAATTGTTAAAACTCTTAGTTTAAAGTTATGTGGTGTCTTGCAGATTTGCACCAGTGTAGTCTTTCAGAGGCTGTTGTGAGCGGTCGTAACTACGGCCGTGTCAAAAGGGAGCGGCAAGGTTCTCTGCCTGAAAGCTCATACAGTCAAAACTTGTTTCTTTCTGCCTCTGAATGAATTGTAACTGATATTTAGAGGGTGCATTCTGATCATAATTTTGAAATCTGTTTCTTTTAAAAAATGCTTTCAGGCACTATTGAAGTGAATAAAATTCCCATTTGTTAAAAGGAATTTGGTTATGATTTCATCAGTTATTCCCTGGCAACTACTTCCATGCTTACATAATGTGATTAAATGTGTTAATGTTTTTGATGAATCGCTAGTAAATAAAATAAATTCTCAAGACTATTCTTTGAAAATAAATCACGGTTCAGTATGTATGTATGTATTAAACTAGGGGCCTAAAAGAAAGGTGGGAGAGGGTTCGTTCCACCATAGCCCTCAGTGGTTCACAACCCCACAACAGGCCACAGCAGTCCACTCACCCCACCGCCGCCACACACCGAACCCAGGGCTATTGTGCGGTGCGGCCCCCCGTGGAACCCCCCCCCCCCCCCCCCCCCTTCCGCTGGGAACACCACATACCAGAAGAGTGTAGCCTCAAATGTTTGCGTGGTAGAATAATTATGGTGTAGCATATGTGGAAACGGTGTTTGCGCAGCAATCACTGACACAGTGTAACTGAGGTGGAATAAGGGGAGCTAGCTGCATTCGCCGAGGCAGATGGAAAACCGCCTTAAAAACCATCCACAGGGTGGCCGGGACACCGGACCTCGACATCAGTCCAGCGAGCGGATTCGTGCCGGGTACCGGCAAGCCTTCCCGGCCGGAAAGCAGCGCGTTAGACCGCGCGGCTAGCTGGGCAGACTTACAAAGGTACTTTCACACAATTCTTTACAGTACAATTTCACATGGCAACAAAACTTATTAAATTAGCGGAAGTGGTAGCAACGTTTCACGTACAATGTTTCACGTTTGAATCAGGTCCTGTCTCGCTACAGCTGCCACTCAACTAAATGGCACTTGTTCGGATTGGGAAGAAGACCATATCCACCGAAAATGCCCTGTGAAAATTACTAGAGCCAGTGCGCTACATTAAATGTTCGAATACTGAACAAAATTGGATTAATGTGTTGCTGTGTTGTGGTACTCAACCCGAAAACTGATTTGATGCAACTCTTAAGTGCTAACGTACACTGTGCAAGCCTCTTCATGTCTTACTGTGGTCAAGCTGTGCTCTCCCTCTACAATTTGCAATTTGTACCACCTTCCCCCCTCCCTCTCAACCAGCCACACACGTCCCTCCATCATCCAACTGATGGTTTATACTTACCTCATAATGTGTCTTATCAACCGATCGCCTCTTTTAGTCAAGTTTCTCCAATTCAGATCAGTGTCTCTTCGTTATTTATACTATGTACTCATGTAACCATTATTATTTAGCAGCACCATGTTTGAGAAGCTTCTGTTGTCTTCTTGTGTGAATTATTTATCGTCCTCAGTTCGCTACCGTATCAAGATAGCTCCAAATCCCATTGGAAAAGACTCCATGACAATAAACTTCGCATTCACTGCTAATGAAGTACTCTCTTTCAGAAACACTTTTCATGTTATTGCCAGTCTGAATTTTAGATCCTCTTACTTCGCTCGTAGTCACTTATTTTGTTGCCCAAATAACAAAACAAGTCCATTACTTTTAGTGACTCTAAGCATAGTCTGATTTAACTGACTACAGTTCAGTACCCTTGTTTTACTGTTGTTGCTATTATTTTATAACTTCTTTTCAGTTCACTGTCAATTCTGTTCAATTAAGCTTCCAGGTCGTTTGATGTTCCTGGCAGAAGTACATTCCGACAAATTTAAAGCTTTTTTATTTCTTCTGGCGGAATTTTTGATTCGTTTCGTAAATCTCTCCCTGGTTGCCTTTGCGCTGCTATTTCAACGTTCAAACTGAACAACGTCTCACTTCATTCAACTACTGCTTCCCTTTCATGTCCTTCGATTCTTACAGTTGCTGTTTGATTTCTGAGTAAGTCGTAAAAATACCCTTTCGCTCCCCGTATTTTATCGCTGCTAACTTCAAATTTCCGAGAATGTAGGTCAGTCAACATTATCAAAAGCATTTTCTAAAGTTACAAATGCGATGCACGTAGGGTTCCTTTCTTGAAGCTTTATTGTACGACAAGTTGCAGGGTCTCTACAGCCTCATACATTCCTAGATTTCCCCGGAACGCAGTGGTTGGCATCTACCAGTTTTTCCACTTTCTGTAAATAGTACATGTCTGTACTTTGAAACCATTGTTCTACAATATTCACACATAGCAGCTTTCGCCGTCTTTCTTCCTGAAAGCTGAGGATATTTTTTGCCTGTCTCATATGAGCAGCATACCTTGTTTTGTCGGTGTTGGTCATCCCAAGGATCTTAATAATTCTGAGTAAATGTCATCTGTTTCAGTTCCGTTTCCACATTAACTGGTGTACGTGATGTGCACGAGAGGAACTATTGGAGAATCGTACCAATAATCGCTTGCTGGCAGACGAGTGCGTCGTTCATCATGTGGATATACTGCGCCCGTGTTGGCTCACCTCCCCGTCTCGCGTGTAGCGCGTCACGTTATGCCGCACACTTGTGACCGCCAATTGAGATGCAGCTCAGACAAGCACGCAGCCGACTGCTCGGCTCCGCCATGTAACTGTTCTGCTCCACTGGCTGTGCGTATCGCCGCTACGGCTGTCATAAAACTACTCACGTTCACGTTCCCGGCGCGTCGGAAGAAAGCTGTGCGTGCGTGACGATACGCTTCTCCTTGTGCGTGCCAGGGCAACGCAGTCTTTTGCTGCGTTCCATCCGTCCCATTCTTTGCCTTTCACTTTCTCATTGAAAGAGGCTAGTGTTACCGCCAAGGAAGACAACCTTCCGTAAAACTGTTCTACATTCCCTTCGTAAAAAACCAATATACGTCTACATCGCCTGTACCGAACGTATTTAATTACTTCCTCTACCAGGATTAAGCTATTAGCCTGTTCCGATGTCAGATTTGTGCAATCTCTTCCTGAGTCAGTCTACGTCTACATCTACATCCATAATCCGCAAGCCACCTGACGGTGTGTGGCGGAGGGTACCTTGAGTACCTCCATCGGTTCTCCCTTCTATTCCAGTCTCGTATTGTTCGTGGAAAGAAAGATTGTCGGTATGCCTCTGTGTGGGCTCTAATCTCTCTGATTTTATCCTCATGGTCTCTTCGCGAGATGTACGTAGGAGGGAGCAATATACTGCTTGACTCCTCGGTGAAGGTATGTTGTCGAAACTTCAACAGAAGCCCGTACCGAGCTACTGAGCGTCTCTCTTGCAGAGTCTTCCACTAGAGTTTATCTATCATCTCTGTAACGCTTTCACAATTACTAAATGATCCTGTAACGAAACGCGCTGCCCTCCGTTGGATCTTCTCTATCTCTTCTATCAACCGTATCTGGTACGGATTGTACACCGGTGAGCAGTATTCAAGCAGTGGGCGGACAAGTGTACTGTAACCTACCTCCTTTGTTTTAGGACTGCATTTCCTTAGGATTCTTCCAATGAATCTCAGTCTGGCATCTGCTTTACCGACGATCAATTTTATATGGTCATTCCATTTTAAATCACTCCTAATGCCTCATCCCAGATAATTCATGGAATTAACTGCTTCCAGTTGCTGACCTGCTATATTGTAGCTAAATGATAAAGGATCTTTCTTTCTATGTATTCACAGCACATAATACTTTTCTACATTTGAGATTCAATTGCCATTCCCTGCACCATGCTTCAATTCGTTGCAGATCCTCCTGCATTTCAGTACAATTTTCCATTGTTACAACCTCTCGATATACTACAGCATCATCCGCAAAAAGCCTCAGTGAACTTCCGATATTATCCACGAGGTCATTTATGTATATTGTGAATAGCAACGGTCCTACGACACTCCCCTGCGGCACACCTGAAATCACTCTTACTTCGGAAGACTTCTCTCCATTGAGAACGACATGCTGCGTTCTGTTATCTAGGAAGTCTTCAATCCAATCACACAGTTGGTCTGATAGTCCATATGCTGTTACTTTGTTCATTAAATGACTGTGGGGAACAGTATCGAACGCCTTGCGGAAGTCAAGAAACACGGCATCTACCTGGGAACCAGTGTCTGTGGCCCTCTGAGTCTCGTGGACGAATAGCGCGAGCTTAGTTTCACACGATCGTCTTTTTCGAAACCCAGGCTGATTCCTACAGAGTAGATATCTAGTCTCCAGAAAAGTCATTATACTCGATCATAATACGTGTTCCAAAATTCTACAACTGATCGACGTTAGAGATATAGGTCTACAGTTCTGCACATCTGTTCGACGTCCCTTCTTGAAAACGAGAATGACCTGTGCCCTTTTCCAATCTTTTGGAATGCTACGCTCTTCTAAATACCTACGGTACACCGCTGCAAGAAGGGGGGCAAGTTCCTGTGTAAAATCGAACTGGCATCCCATCACGTCCAGCGATATTGCCTCTTTTGAGCGATTTTAATTGTTTTTCTGTCCCTCTGTCATCTATTTCGATATCTACCATTTTGTCTTCTGTGCGACAATCTAGAGAAGGAACTACGGTGCAGTCTTCCTCTGTGAAACAGCTTTGGATAAAGACATTTAGTATTTCAGCCCTTAGTCTGTCATCTTCTGCATCAGTACCATTTTGGTCACAGAGTGTCTGGACATTTTTCTTTAACGCCCCTTCTTCCGGTAGGATGATATCTAACTTTAGAATTATATTGTTCTAGATTCTAAAAATATGGTTTCACTAACTTTTCTTGTTTTGGAGAATTCTGTCATTCAACGCGAATATAAGTAATTGATGCCGTATGTACTCATTGCGTCACGTTTTGCTTTTAGGGAATATCCTTTCACTGATCTGAGGAACCACATTTCAGATCACTGTACTTTGTTAGGTAATTTGTTTCATTCACCCATGTCTCTCTTCCATACATCAGTCCTGGCAGAACCATAGCCTGTTAAAATATTAAGTCGAGTATCTTCTCTCATCTTACCCTTCAGTGCTCCACATGTATATTGAAATCGAACGTTTTTCTTCACTTCGTTTCATTAAAAGATAAATCACAACCGAGACAAGTGGAGCCTAAAGCTTGTGCTATTGGTCGATCGTCAGTTATTATCCTGTCTCTAATTGCGTATTTTCCTTGCCATAGCATAACTTTTTTGTCCTAGATACATGAATAATAACTTTTATAAATGATTTCTAACGTATGTAGTGCAACTCGATTTCATCGTTCTGTAGGATGAATTGATTATCTGCAAAAGGCATAGAATTTATGAACATATTCTTAATTAGTTTTATTGCAGGGTACCCCTATTCCTTCCAGTTCCTAATTATTTCACATACAGCGGTCAAAATAAGTGTTGCATGTTGCTTTATTGTCACTACTGGACATAACAGGAAACAAAACTTTTTTCTGTCAGGTACATCCACAAGAAAACGAAAATAAAGCAGATAAACACATTTCCACTTGATAACCGCAATCGAAAAACCATAACAAAAGCGTACAAAAGACTCCACTACAAGCATTGCAATTTTTCTCACTTTCATCCTGCACAGCACATTTTTTATGAACCAATTGGCTAACGTTGTAATTTGAGACACTTTTGAATTTGTTTAGGCATATTGTCAAGATAAGCCTGTGCGATATTGTCCCATTCCTTCACAGTGACCTCTATGAATCCCTGTAAGATCTCTGTGGGACAGGGCGATTGCAAACCACTCGTTTTAGCATGCTACACGCATTCTCAGTGCTGCTACGATCTGGAGAATATGGAGACCATTCCATCCGACCGATTCTAATCTCCACTGGGGAAGTGTTCACAAGATTTTGACGATGGGGGTGTGCGTTGTCGTCCAACGCGTGAATCCCGATCCAATATGTTCACCAAATGGAGCCACGATGCGTCCAACAAATGCCGTCCCGCTACTTCACACCACTCACCCCTCCCATGCATAGGCACAAGCAGTGTCCTTCGGCAATATATGATTTCACTCCAGAACGTGACTAAATCATCTTGATAATGGTCGCGTTATACGATGCAGTTAGGGTGTGATCGTTGTCCTCGTTGCCTGCACATATGAATTTCGCTATTGACAGGGTGAAAACTGATACATGTGTCATCAAACCTGAGCATTGTGTCCCACTGATGGCTAGATCACAAGGAGAGGTTTCGTGCCCATGTGACACGAACCCCTCTCCAAACCCGATTTAGAGGAGCCTTGAGAGGTCTTCTGGCACGTAATCCCTGCTCGTGGAGCCTATTTCGTATCATTTGGTTGACACCCGCACTCCTGTAGCTATTCGGAACTGTCGCCGTAGAGGTCTCGTTGTTACATGCAGATATTGGACCTCCATGCCTGTTCCTTTTGTTCTGCAGCCACTTCTGTGACGATCCTCAACTCATTCTGTGTCCAGAAACTATTACACATTCTAGAGACAATGTTTTGACTCACATCGACATTGGCTGCGACGTCCACCTTCCATATTCCCTACTTCATTAGAGTGACTATTCGGAGCTTCTGAGTATACGTTATTGCTGTGCAAACCATACTGAAGCAACACAAGTACTGCAATGTTTGCAGATGACACGGTTGCCATATACACCACATACTGAGCTCTCTCGGTAGAAAGAAGGCTGTTTCCGCTAGAAATGCATTACAAACAAACGAACCAGTGTATTGATATCATAACGTATTTCTAGATCACAACGTTCAGTATAAAATTTCTGCAACGTGCAACACTTATTTTGACCATTTTGTATACAAGCACCAACTAAAGTCTTGCATCGTCCCTTTATTTCGAAAGTCGTGGCGCAGAAAACAAAAACTGGCTCTGAGGTATTCATTTGAAATGTGTCCAGACCATCAGTTAAAACAGAAGACAAACATTTGTGTAACGACAAAATCGTCTGTTTCCCATGAGGGGAGGGGGTGAGGTTGGGGGAGGGGGCAGGGGCCCCTCGTAACGCTACCGACCAACGTCAACACGTGGTGGAATATCCCCTTGATTGGATGGAGGCTTGGATACGTCGTGTAATACCACCGATGGGTCCGTCAAGCCAGTCCCGTGCAAAATATCCTACTCTTCGTTGGCGATTCTGCGTAAGTCGCACAGAGTGCAAGGTTGTTGTCGACGTACAAAGGCAGCTCGTTTGGATCGATTCCGCACGTTCCATTGGATTCACATCAAGGGAACAGGTAGGCCACTCCATTATGGTGATCCCAGCATGCTGTAAGAAACTTGTTCACGAGAGGAGCACGATGAGCACGTGAGTTATCATCATTCAAGGTGAAAGTGTCACCAAAATGTTGGGAATACAGTTCAACTTCCGGCCGCAGAAACTCGTCCCCCTATCAGAGAGCAGTGAATTGCTCTCAACAATCACGAGACGTGTACGGATGAATGTTGTAATGTCATCCTAGAACATCACTTCACCACCATCTTGTACGTGAGGGACACAGTGCTGGTGCTGTTCGGTATTACCGAATTGTCTCCAAACAGGTTGTCTGCGTCTATAAGGATACAAACCCACCTGTGTTTCGTCCTTAAACAACATCCGACGCTGTCCTGGGGCGTCCACACTGCAAGATTCCTCGTCCATTTTTAATGGAGTCCATTGTACTGTGGTAAACGACGTGGTTATCGTTATGGTGGTCGGGAAAGGAGATTCGCTTGTTGCAATCGTTTCCTAACAGTGTGATGTGAGCATGACGTCTTGTAACCTATTCGAAATCGGGATCAGTTCTGGAGCAATCAGCTACAATTACTTTGACACAAAACAATCGATCACCCCACGATACTGAAACGCCAGTGTTGTTCACAAGGATGTACTAATGTTCCTTCGGAAATGTGTGCATGTCCGAAGGAACAGGCACTGCAGCGACTGCAGCCATTATGAAACTCATGAAATGTATTCGCAGTTACGAATACGGACAACCATCAGCTGTATAATGGAATGACAACAATGAAAATTTGTGCCTGATCGGGACTCGAACCTGCATTTTCCGATTATCGGCAGCGGTCACCTTACCATTAGGCTATCCGAACACGCTTCTCGGCTACATCCGAATTTCCGTATGTCGTCAACCATGTGTCCACAGCCTGCATTAGTACATCTATTGGGTGTACACCCGTACGGAGGAGACATGTTAATTGAAATCGCTTGCCCGGTGTCGGCGGATACATACGATACAAGTCCGAAGGAACATTGCAACATACTTCTGAACAATGCAGTCACTGCAATATCGTACGTATATAAACGGTTAAGTGGATAACTTCGAAGCACTACGAGGCTTTTCAGGGAAGATTCTATTGTCTACATCTACATCTATACTCCCTAATCCATCTTACGGTGTGCCGTACGCTATTTGGAGTACTACTGTCACTCCCCCCTCTGTCTTGTTCCATTCGCGCATGGTTCGCGGGAAGAACGATTAATTGTAAGCCTTCGTGTCGGCTCGAACCTTTCCAGTTTTATCTTCATGGTCTTTTCGTAAGATACGCATAGGATGAAGCAATATATTTCTAGACTCCGCCTGGAAAGTATGCCCTCGGAACGTAGTCTGCGGTGAGGTTCATCCCTAGAAGGCAGTAGAGAAATCCCGGAAGATCTGCAGAGGACTGATTATTGGGGCAAGGACTGACTCGTCGACCCTGAATATAAGTAAATGTAACGTACTGCGCGTAAACAGACGCAGATTAACTACTGGCTGTAAATCACAGGAAACAGAAACAATCGTACGTACAAGTAACCGTCTGGAGCGACCTAAAGTAAAAAAAAGGAGGAAAAAACAGCTGTCAGGTTCAGATTCGTTGAAACAATCATCACGTAACGTAATTCGTCTACGTAAGAAGTGAGTCACGAATATTGCTTTGATCGATACGTCAATATCGCTCGGCAGTCTGGGACCCTTAAAAGTTTTGGATCAATGGAAGAGACAGAAAATATATCCACTGAAGATCTTTCCGTCACGGGTTCGTTTAATAAGCTGGAGAGCGTTAGGGAGACGCGCAACGAACTCCAGCGGCAGACGCTGAATCATAGGTTTACTGCTGAAAGTGAAGAGAGTGAAGTTCAAAGCAGAGTCAGGCGGAATGACAACAATGAGAAAATAGTGAAATATGTGAACAGGGGAAGCGAAGGAACGACAGTAGTTACAGAAGTGTCCTTCGGGAAATACAGCGAGGTGCTTGGTTGGTTGTTTGGGAGAAGAGGCCAAACAGCGAGGTTATCGGTCTCATAGGATTAGGGAAGGATGGGGAAGGAAGTCGGCCGTGCCTTTTCAAAGGAACTATCCCGTCATTTACTTGAAGCAATTTAGGGAAATCACTGAAAACCTAAATCAGGATGGCCGGACGTGGGATTGAACCGTCGTTCTTTCAGCGAGGTGGCTTGCGGAATGTACAAGTAGATGTGGAAGCGATTTATGACGGGGATTTTATCCCTCTCCTTGTGAAAATGAATCCAGTATCTTAACCACTTTGCCACGTTTGTGGGTCGCTTTTACGAGAACAGGTTTCTAAGGTTTAACCGGCAGACTGTGACATCCCTTTGGCCAGAACAGAGTATATTGCTTCAAGGCGTAATGTAGTTCTCATTGGATAACTCGAACTGTAGGGCATGGGAGGAGATTTGTAACAACTTAAGTAGACAAGTTCGACATGTCGCATGATGCAGATTTCTTCCGTCACAGTTTTGAACAAACTGTCAAACGGCTGGGTGAAGAACTTTTACGTATGGTAACAAAACTTTCAAAGATTATGCTGTAAGAGAGAGACATTATTTTACATCATAAATATAAGATTTCCAGGGATTTTGCTAATCACTTCACATGAATTTTGGAATCGTTGCTTCAAGAAGATCTTGGTTGATTTCCTGAATCACGCTCGGTTAATAGTGCCTATGTTGTTGATAAGCACGATGCAGTGTTCCTTCCGACATTCATGCATGTCCGAAGAAACAGGCATTGCGCAACTACAGCCTTTATGAAATACATGAAATGTATTCGCAGTTGAGGTTATGGCCAATCATCGGTGGTATAATGGAATGGCAACAAAGAAACTCATATTTAACCGCCGACACCGGGCAATCGACTTTCAATTGAAATGTCTCCCCTGTACGGTAATATACATAATGGATGTACGAGTACAGGTTGTAGACACATGGTTAACGACATGTGGAAGTTTGGGTGTGGGCGTGAAGCGTGCTTAGATACGTTAACAGATGGCGGTCGCTCGCGATAACGGGAAATCTGGGTTCGAGTCCCGGTCGGACACACATTTTCATTGCCGTCATTCCATTGTACGCACTTGAGAATACATTTCATGTATACCTCATCCTTTTCACCTGTCAAACGAGGACAGCCTATGCGATGTCAGTCCTCAACAATACGCCATTCAAAAAATTACGTGACCGTGAATCACACCATCGAGAAGAAAATCGATATAACGAACTGAAGCAATGCAAATTACTTCACATACTATAAAGTTTTTGTGACTTTGAGCTGCGTACTGAACTCAAGCTAACTCATTTGAGTAAGATGACGAATAGAAAAGGAGCATTATCATATCTAAACTCGATGTTTGCGACTTCAGTTTGATAGAAGTAATTAATTGTTTTGATAATAAACCGAAAGAATAGTAAATCTAAACTAGGAGCAAGTTTTCCTCACACTTAGCAAAGCAATGTAATTGTCTCATTCGTTACGACACAGAACTATTGTTAACAAAGACGAGAGCACCACTTCTGGTTAACCAATACGCTTTCTAAATTTTAATGAACTATAATAGAAAAGACTGATAGAAAGATTGCAAGCTGTTAAATGACGACCGCAAGTGTAGCAGAATAATCCATTGGCAAAAAAGAATGTATTCAAAATCATGTAGCCCACTGTTTGCAGTCACATTATATGGTAGGCCTGTAAGTATGCAGTGGAAGCTTTCACAGCTGGTATTTATGTCCTTGCTTGTACGGATGTTGCATTGTTGTCTTTTGACGAAATTGTCTTTGGTTAATTATTTATTGCTTATTTACACTCCTGGAAATTGAAATAAGAACACCGTGAATTCATTGTCCCAGGAAGGGGAAACTTTATTGACACATTCCTGGGGTCAGATACATCACATGATCACACTGACAGAACCACAGGCACATAGACACAGGCAACAGAGCATGCACAATGTCGGCACTAGTACAGTGTATATCCACCTTTCGCAGCAATGCAGGCTGCTGTTCTCCCATGGAGACGATCGTAGAGATGCTGGATGTAGTCCTGTGGAACGGCTTGCCATGCCATTTCCACCTGGCGCCTCAGTTGGACCAGTGTTCGTGCTAGACGTGCAGACCGCGTGAGACGACGCTTTATCCAGTCCCAAACATGCTCAATGGGGGACAGATCCGGAGATCTTGCTGGCCAGGGTAGTTGACTTACACCTTCTAGAGCACGTTGGGTGGCACGGGATACATGCGGACGTGCATTGTCCTGTTGGAACAGCAAGTTCCCTTGCCGGTCTAGGAATGGTAGAACGATGGATTCGATGACGGTTTGGATCTACCGTGCACTATTCAGTGTCCCCTCGACGATCACCAGTGGTGTACGGCCAATGTGGGAGATCGCTCCCCACACCATGATGCCGGGTGTTGGCCCTGTGTGCCTCGGTCGTATGCAGTCCTGATTGTGGCGCTCACCTGCACGGCGCCAAACACGCATACGACCATCATTGGCACCAAGGCAGAAGCGACTCTCATCGCTGAAGACGACACGTCTCCATTCGTCCCTCCATTCACGCCTGTCGCGACACCACTGGAGGCGGGCTGCACGATGTTGGGGCGTGAGCGGAAGAAGGCCTAACGGTGTGCGGGACCGTAGCCCAGCTTCATGGAGACGGTTGCGAATGGTCCTCGCCGATAACCCAGGAGCAACAGTGTCCCTAATTTGCTGGGAAGTGGCGGTGCGGTCCCCTACGGCACTGCGTAGGATCCCACGGTCTTGGCGTGCATCCGTGCGTCGCTGCGGTCCGGTCCCAGGTCGACGGGCTCGTGCACCTTCCGCCGACCACTGGCGACAACATCGATGTACTGTGGAGACTTCACGCCCCACGTGTTGGGCAATTCGGCGGTACGTCCACCCGGCCTCCCGCATGCCCACTATACGCCCTCGCTCAAAGTCCGTCAACTGCACATACGGTTCACGTCCACGCTGTCGCGGCATGCTACCAGTGTTAAAGACTGCGATGGAGCTCCGTATGCCACGGCAAACTGGTTGACACTGACGGCGACGGTGCGCAAATGCTGCGCAGCTAGCGCCATTCGACGGCCAACACCGCGGTTCCTGGTGTGTCCGCTGTGCCGTGCGTGTGATCATTGCTTGTACAGCCGTCTCGCAGTGTCCGGAGCAAGTATGGTGGGTCTGACACACCGGTGTCAATGTGTTCTTTTTTCCATTTCCAGGAGTGTATTTTCTTCTTTTATGCTGCATATGTTTAAAATACTGTACATATATAGTATATGTTATAAACAGGTAAATAGTACGCCCAATAAAATTAAAATTAATGTAAAATCAGAGGAACAGAGAAAGAGAGACATTTGAATGAAGCTGATTGGGGAAAGACTGAAAGTAGGCTGTTTAGGTTTTCTTATTGGTAACGCCACGTAGCGCTCTGTATGAAAATCACTGGCTGTGCTGTGTGCAGTCTGTGGCTAGTTTGCATTGTTGTCTGCCATTGTAGTGTTGGGCAGCTGGATGTTAACAGCGCATAGCGTTCGGCAGTTGGAGGTGAGCCGCCAGCAGTGGTGGATGTCGGGAGAGAAATGGCGGAGTTTTGAAATTTGTAAGACTGGATGTCATGAACTGCTATGTATATTATGATTTTTCAACACTATTGAGGTAAATACATTGTTTGTTCTCTATTTAAATCTTTCATTTGCTAACTATGCCTATCAGTAGTTAGTGCCTTCTGT